>NC_137454.1:148917344-149288607 GCF_964235325.1 Thermobia domestica | reverse complement strand
GTACAGGTTGTAGGCTACAATGTCCATAAGGTTCCAAAATACAGTCATGGGCCAACGTCTGGTTCCACGACGACAAGAATAACATCTTATGGACTTGTAAAGTGCATCCACACCTGCTTTTTGTAGAATTATAGAAGAGAATCATGTCGGGCTTATCATCTGATAATTTCGTGTCATGGTGTTGTGTTGAAAGCACAGTAATACCTTTCCTTTTTTCAGCACGTAGCTAACCAAAGTAGCGTCTGCACTAAAAGCAAAACGAACTGTTCCTGACAAAGCTTTTTCAACGAGGCAGGGCGTAGTTGAACAGGAACATCTCTTTTATCACTGCGTACTGTACCCACCACTGTTATTCTTTTGCTGAGCAGTTCAGTTGCAAGCGGGACTGTCGTGAATTTCCGGTCCATGGTAACGTTTCTTCCAGATTGCTCAAACTGGCCATTCCTGACCAACCTCTTTACTATTTCGGAGCCACTATTGAAATCTCTTTGTTGGCTTTCGACTTTGCCTGTGTAAGGTTCAGCAGCAAAACAATAATTGGAGATTGAATCGAATAAGAGGTTCACTTCAATCCCGTATTTCCCGGGCTTTCTCAGAATGTATACTCTAAATGGACAACGGCCATGAAAAGTAATCAATTCTTCGTTTACTGTAACTGACTGACCAGGATTGTATAATATTGGAAATTTGTTCACAACAATATCCCACAGTTCTCTGATTGGAGCAAATATGTCCTGTTGTCTTCGCACTTCACGTGTGGTGGCGTCGTCGAAACGTAGGCATTTCAGTAACAGGAGCATTCTGTGTTCGGAAAGTGTTGCTCTATAAATCGGAAAATTCTCTTCGTTGAAAAGCTCTTTAATTGTGTCTTTGTTCTGATGATGAACACCACATTTCAGTAGAATACCAATTAGGTCCAAAATTTCTTCCTTCTCAAATGGTTTTGAATTTTGAATGAACGAATCGACTACTGTATGTTTGATAGTTGAAAGTTTTTGGTTTGGGTGGGTTGCGACCGTATCTAGAACATCATCGTCGAAATATGTCAAAAATGAGTCTTTTGGACTCGCAGGCTCTACTCCTTGTTTCGGCCCGGGTACTGATCGCATAACATTTGCAGTTTGACGTCTCCTCGGCTTGGTCAACGGCTGTGCTTTCCATTCCACTCCTGAAGGAGCCTTCATATCATTGCATGGCTGATCTATTTTGGTGTGAGGTCGAGGTCGTCTTCGCGTTAGCTGAACATTTCCACTGTTTTCCTCTTCCCGTTCTGATTCACTACTTTCTGTATCATCTTCTGATAACTCAAACACATTAGTAACCAGTAGGCCTAATATCATATATTTCGTTAGCACCCGTAGGTCTAAAAACGTCTGTTTCACTATCCGAACTATCAAACACATCTTCGTGAATTTCTTCATTATCATTATCTAATAAATGAACAATCTCACTGTTTGAAACTAGTCTCTGTCTTTTGGACATTTTACACGTTTACAGTTGATATTTATAATTACAAGTATAACTTTCAATTATAAATTTGCAATCTAGCACCACTGTACTGTACTTCTTGCAATGCTACAATCAACTGAATCATACGCGTGGAGTTCAACACAGTACGATACACGCACGTGCTGTATAACGTATGCGTATGTGCATAGGTGTGCGCAAGCGCACAAATAAGCATATGCACAAATACATTGAAAACAACAATACGTATAGCCTACAATAAAATTCCCCCAGGTAGTAAATTCGTAGCTCGTAATTCATAAAAAGTATTATGTGGCCAGAAAAATGTATTATGAGCAAAATTATTGATAGTTTGGCAACACTGATTAGGTCGGCCCAATTGATATGGTTGCTGTCGGGTGCAATATACATTCACAATAAATGTCTGAAATGAACAAAGGAGAGTTGCAACAATGAACAGAGATATTGTCAAAAATATTGTTTGGGGTCAGTCGCTGACCCCCCTCCTCCCATTTGTATGCGACTGTTAAGCGTCCGAAGGATACATTTCATCTCCAGCCTTAATTCTCTACTTACACCGGAAGTGACATAAATCCATGACATCTTCCGGTTTAAATATTAATCTATATCGAGCAAAGATGGTACAAGGTACCGTAGCGAAAAGCGGTTTTTTTGGAATTGATTTATCTTTCTAAGAATATATTCTGTTTTCACTCCAGTCTTACTACTAAAACCGGAAGTGTTAGAAATCAACCACATCCGGTTTTAACGTTGATCTCTGTAACAGTGGTTATCAACCTTTTTTGACCGACGACACCCTTTACTGTGAATGTCAAGGACATAGCGACACACTTGTTGGATATTTTATTATGAATTATAATACTGAAACCAATTAGTTTTTATAATGACTATATATAGCACTGAATATTATTGCTATCGCTAGAGGTGTTGACTGGTACAGCCTGTCTTTATTTTAACCAATTATTAAATTCTTCATGCTCTATAATATACTGGTAGAATATATTATAACTCCTGCACACCTACTTGTTCTAAATCTTTAAGAGTAAATTAATTTATTCTGTTTTAATATTTTTTTCTTTCTTTTCTAGGTAAGGAACTCCATGGTTTTGATGAGCATTCACAGTCGGGACATATAATTTTATACTCCTATCCAACATTTCTGGAAATTCGGATGAATAGGTAAATACTTCATTTTCTGACTGTAAGAGTAACATCTTCCGTTTATTCACTGGTATACAAATTTTGATCAAGGTCGTGTTTTATGTTGGTTTTTCGTCGGTTTCTTAATGATTTGCACCCGCTGAACACGAGTATGGCAGTTATTTTCCCGTAATGTCAAACTTTGTGATAATATAAGCATATCAGATTTTAATAAAACAATAACATATTACAATTGTATCTTATAGGAGCATTGAAGTACAAACATAACACTCACATTTTGGACATCAACTTTCTGGGCAGGCCCGTATTCACGGGGGCTAGCGTGGGCCGGCTCCCCCTAAATTTTCACTGCCCCCCTAAAATTTTCACGGTAGGCTTTCAAATGAACTGTAATATGGTGATGAACTATAATATGGTTAGGTCAGGCCCCCCCTAACTTCTACCGCCCCCCTACATTTTTGGGCTGGCTACGGGCCTGTTTCTGGGTAACATAAATCTACATAACAATACATAAATCAAAATATATGAATATTACATTTCTTATAAAAAATATAGAACAGTACTTGAGATTGGAGGAAAGTGTTCATCAAGCACTGGAATTCCGTAATCAAAAGTGAAGTTTAGTTGTTCTTTTTCTTTTGTGGGAAACGTTCGCTTCGTCACGGACTAACCCCCAACTATAATCACCCATCATTGCACAGTCCCACCTCACTTGATATCTGCTTTCCATTACCTGAATGTCCTTATGGAAACGTTCCCCGTGCTCTTCGCTAACATCTCCTAAATTCTCCCTAAAGAAATCCAAGTGTGAATGAAGCATATGTAATTTTATAGACATTCTACATGCCAATGCTCGATATTGATCAATGAGTGTTTTAACTTGGTGATCAAACGCTTCACTTCGGTTATGCACAAGAAATCCCATCACCAACTTACGAAAGGCCTCCCACGCGTTTCTTTCCAACTCCGTCATTTTTTGTTTAAGTTACAGCGATATATCCCTATTATAATTAATCTGTACCTATTTTGTCAATACTGATCAGAGGCGCAATAATCAAGCATATAGCCTATATATAGCTAAAAGAAAAAAACATTGTTATTGACATGACATGTTGTCATGGAAAAGATTATTATGGACGTATACACGAAATGGACGAATATAGATGGAATATGTTTGTGTAAATAAAAGGAATAAATCGATGTTAGTTGGTATGTATAATGTTATGACATATTAATCTGAAGTTGATAGGTTTATTGTAATAACTTGATATATCTGCGAATTAGGGCTAAAGTGTTTATTCGCTTTATCTGGTGCCGAAACCCGGGACTATACTATACTATTTAGTTCCGAAGAATAGTAAGAACTGAGTTTATGTGCATACGTATATATGCCTTTTTATGAGTTTCACTACTTTGAGAAGTGGGAAGAGAATACAAAGAATTGCTAATATGCAGAATTCCGAGATTGAAGAAGTACCCAGCATTTCAAATGAAACCATACCTGGAAATGCCGTAACTCTGTCTGAACATTCCTATTCTAACCTTATTGATATGTTTAGTCAACTACTTGATACTAAATTTGATCAACAACAAACTAAATTGGATCAACAACAAAAATTGAATGATGAAAAGTTAGAACAGATGCAGAAATTGAACGATCAAAAGCTGAAATCAAACGATGAAAAGCTAGAACAGATACTAGCGCAGCATAAATCTCTTTCAGATAAAGTACAAGGTGTACAAGAAAGGTTCGATCGGCTACAGCATAGTTTGAAAGAGGATTTGCACGTATTGATTAAAAGAGTGAACGGTACTGATGTGAATAAGAAAGTAGAACCGGAAGAAGGTCAGAAGAAAGTCGATGGACGAAATGAAAATATTGAAGAACAGGATGGAAATGAAACAATTGAACCTGTGACGAATGGTGATGCGGAAGATGCTACAATTGAAGAAAAACCGTCATCTCCGGCCAAGGAAACCTCCACTACCACTACAGGCGTATTCAAAATTGAAGTGAAAGGTCTACCGAGATTATACCGGTTAGAGAAATTGAAGAAATTGTTGACAGACGATTTGAAGTTGGGAAGCCATACTATTAAGTCGCCGAAAAGAGCGAGTTCTTGGATTTATTTGATCTTCAAAACTGAAGAAGACCAACAGATGGCAGTGAAGACCTTGAATGGATACCATTGGAAGAAGCGAGTTCTGTCAGCTGAAGTTGCCGAAACTGATCAACGTAAGCGAAAATTGGAAAACTCTGTTGATAAGGATTCTAAAAAGGCGAAAGTTGAGCTACCTGTAGAAGATAGAATAAAACAGGCTACAATACCTTTGTGGGATGTTACTTATGGAGAACAGTTGAAGAAGAATAATGAAGAAATAAAATCTTCATTCACGCGACTGATGGATTTGTTGCCGAGAAGGAATTTGGATTTAGCAGATTGGACAGAAGAAAGAAAAGAGAAGAATGAAGGACTTGCAGACTTTCTGAAGCATTCGCCTATAAGAAAAATTACGCATGATTTGAAAGATTATTTCCAAAACAGAGAAAGAAACTGCTTGAACGTAACATCGCCCTATTTCCAGATCTTCAATGAAAAGGAAGAAGGTGAGAAACCTCCACCACTACAGCTGTTGTTCAAGAAAGAATATGTGAAAGAAACTATATGTGACGTGAATTTTCGAGTATCTCCAGATTATTATTTTCAAGTGAATACTTTGATGCTGTATACTTCCATCGCAGAAATGGTTGAAGTTGACGAAGAAACTTCCTTGGTAGATGTGTGTTGTGCCATTGGAGGAATTGGATTTACTCTTGCTAAGAAATGTACTCAAATTCTTGGCATAGAAATGTCCAACCAGTCAGTTGAAGATACAAGAGCTAATGTTGTAAAGAATGTCATCACAAACAGGGAGTATTTTGTTGGACGAGCTGAAGGTATTTTGCCCACCGTAGTGGAGAAAGTAGCTGGAAAGAAGATACTTGTTATTGTAGATTCACCTAGAGTTGGGCTTCATCAGAAGTTTCAGCGATGTAGTGAAAAGGTAGAACAAGAACAGGAAAATAAGTATCAGATTAAAGTTGGAAATGGCTGAAGCTAGTTCAAACTTTAGTCAACCCTGATGTGTTAACTAAACTAAACTTGGCTAACAATTCTTGATCTATTCTCTTGGATGTTACGAGTTGTGTTATGAGTACTTCATTTGGACTTTATATATGTGCAACATGTTATGATGTGATTCATTTATTTTATCTTTGTACTAACTTTCAGTGTTATGTTTATCTTTATTTTACCTTACGTGTTCAAAAGATATTTGATTGTGTTAAATTGAAATTCATGACATTGATCTTAAATTGAAGCTTCTAAATGTAATTATTGCCTTCTGATCTTGTTGTCGTTTTGATATGATGACGATCTTAATTATAAATAATGTTATTTGTATATGGATGTTATCGCTCAATGTAAAAGAGGAACAATTAACTAGTAACTCTGCGTAGGTCATCAATTAGTTATAATTTTGAATAGATCCATAAATGATATTTTTAATGAATCGACGTTTTATGATATGTGATTAATAATAAAAGAAAAATGTTGTTATAAATGAATTGATATATATATATATGGAGAAAGAAGAGAAAAGAAAAATATTTATATTGATGTAATAATAATAATTAATACGAGGATTGATGTAATAATAATTAGTACGAGGGCTATTCAAAAAGTGAGTGTTTTGAAAATATCCAGGGTTCTTTCCTTCACTGTAATACTGTTACGGAATTCCCGTTCTGGGCGACATTTACAGCGATATATCCCTATTATAATTAATCTGTACCTATTTTGTCAATACTGATCAGAGGCGCAATAATCAAGCATATAGCCTATATATAGCTAAAAGAAAAAAACATTGTTATTGACATGACATGTTGTCATGGAAAAGATTATTATGGACGTATACACGAAATGGACGAATATAGATGGAATATGTTTGTGTAAATAAAAGGAATAAATCGATGTTAGTTGGTATGTATAATGTTATGACATATTAATCTGAAGTTGATAGGTTTATTGTAATAACTTGATATATCTGCGAATTAGGGCTAAAGTGTTTATTCGCTTTAAAGTGTAGCACTATTAACCATGACACTAACCTGACGCCCTGTGAAAATGCCAGCCAGAACTTTTGCCTCTGATAAAGCTGGAAACATTTGTTTGATACATTGTAGGGCAAGTGAAATGCGATCCAAAGCTTTCACAAATTGTTTTGCCAATCCCAGCTTAATATGTAATGTTGGCATGAGAATCTTCTCCCTGAACACTAATGCTTCATTTATCACATTATGTGTTCCTCGAATAAGCTCCGTTCTTTCAGGCCACACGGTTTGATCATAATGTTGGTTAGTTGCCCGACTGTCCCACAGGAATATTTAGTATAACCACTTTGCAACTCAATAAGAAAACCAATAATTTTGAAATCCCCACACACGTGCCATTGATGCTCCTCATATTTAATTTTCTCAAACATCAGCTTCACACTTTAATAACTTTCTTTCATGTGGATGGAATATGCAACAGGGATTGAAGGATATTGGTTTCCGTTGTGCAAAATGACAGCCTTCAGACTAGTACTCGAACTGTCCATGAACAGTCGCCATTCCTTTGGTTCATATTGAAAGCCAATTGCCCTAAAACGACCACCGATATCTGTACAGTAGCACAATGAATCCTCAACAGCAAAATAAACGGAAAATCGTTGGTGTCTGCTTCTGTACTTAGATATTTTGCAGGATGGAAGTAAAAAGTTCCATTCTTTGAGTCGTGATACTAGCAATTCGGACTTATTTTTCGGTGATTGTAGATCTCTAATCAGATCATCAAGTTCTTTTTGGTTCAGTAAATGAGGTTTCTCACTATCTTCCAAAACGAACAAACTATCTGAACTGTCGGAATGAGCTGCTTCTTCACTGGAAATCGTTTAGGGCGGAAGTGAGGGAATAGGAAGTTCTTCACTATGCGGAACAGGTGCTCGGGAAGATGGTATGTTTGGATATTGTAGCTGACGTCTGTTCTTGCCTTTCTTGTAGTGCGTCAAGTCGATCATGCAAAAATAACAGTCATCACGATGGTTGGTAGGTTCTCTCCACATTCACGGAATGGCAAACGGCATGCTTTTCCTATTCCCACACAACCAATGTTCCAACATCCACCTGCAATTACCACAAGGCACATGTGGGGGCCATGGCTCGTCAAGATCCCCAACCGTCATTCCGAAGTGAGCTTTATAGGCTGCACAAAATTTTGTTCCAGGCACGATCCTATGCTTCACCTACTTCGGACCAATATACTATCCACACACATAACAAAAGGAATCCGCACGTGACTTGCACTTCCGAGCCAACGATATTCTGGTTAAGTACATTAACTACAGAGGTACTACGCACGTACACTCACATAGACTGATACGATAATATAAAATAACTGTGGAGAATGTGGAAGCAGCACTTTGCAACTATTTCATTACAACCAGAATTGGCTACAGCGTAATTATTGCTTAGATTCTATTTAATCAATTTACAATTCTGCTACGAATCTTTAGAATCTATATTCTCTGTTTGCTACTCCGAACAATTATTTTTAATAACAAATGCGTTACCACCTTGCGAGTATCGAAATAAATACACGCAAATTGTTCTGCATAAACCAGTATAAGTAGAAAAATAAAACATGCTTATATCATTGAAAATATTGACACTACATAAAAATAAGTGCCGGATTCGTGTTCAGGGGGTCAAAATACATAAACATTCATCAAGAAATAATAATAAGCAAAATTTTGTATATCAGTGTTATATGCTATGAATTTGTATATTACTTTTCTCCCGTTTACCATTTTTTTAAAGAAAAAAATTGTCACCAGCAAAGAATAAAATAATTCAACAAGACTTCATTTCTTGGATATGCTTTTTTGTCGTTAGTCGCTTTGATTCTTTATAACACGCGACTGCTATCTAACGGATTTCAGTTTTATTATGTTTTCTTCTCTATTTCATAACTTTCTCCTTGAGTCCCTTTTTTCTTCACAACGGTTCTTGTGTCTTTTTCAAGTGCAAAATATCTCAGTTTCTCTTTTCTCGTCAATAACATAGACGATATATATATATATATATATATATATATATATATATATATATATATATATATATATATATATATATATAAAAACGTTACGCATGAATAGGATATAAGGTTCTTTATTTCTTTTGGCTGTATCTGTTCTCATAGCTTCTTCGTTTCGCAATATTTGAATGGAAAACAAATATGTATCAAAATGAAAACTATTCTTTTTTGTCGTTCTGCTTTTCTGACTTTTCAATTTTCGTTATTGTCTCTTTTACATTTCTGTCTTTTGATTTCTCTCCTTTTGTGGTTCAAAACAAAGATTGATAAGAAAAAGAAGGCATAAAATAAATTTAGATTTATTTTCTTCTTCCACGAAAAAAAATGCTTCCATTTTTAAATAAAAATGTATTCAAAATGAAATGAAATCGTTAGTTTTATATCGCGTAAATATATGTGTAGTGTAGGGTAAAGGAGAAATATGATAATGGACATGAATGATGATTGGAAGAATGAGTAAACAACATGAAAATTCACGGACAAGACAGATGCGGATTTAGAAGATAAACAACGGAGTAGCCAGAACCCAGACTATCATAGGTATATCGTGAGTTTACTACAATTTTTTTTTTTAAAAATATGTATACATAACAGCTTAAGTTATTTTTGTCATTCAAAAAAAAAACTTGGGACCTAGGCACCCCGGCCCTGGACTAGATCCGCCACTGGAACACGGTGTTATCTTCTGCGAACTCGTGTGATATGGCATTGAACCAAGGAATTCTCACGCTAGTGAACTCTAATATCCTTTACTTTACTGTGTAAAATAAGTGGCATACAGGACGATCGGGATATTTTGTTTTTCACTCCTTCTATATTCTCAAAAAATACACAGAAACATCACTGGCTTTACATTACACTACTATTAACAATTGTAACGAACGAAAAGTTTTTATCATTTTTAATTGATATTTATTTTTTTAATGTAACGGGATAAAAATAATGAAAATTATATGGCCATTTACAATGTGGTAAGACTTACTATGAAATGCGGTCCAAAATGGATACAACTCTGATTTTTTCTATCTCATTTATGTAGAAATGAATAAATTAAGTATTATTCCTCTTTTTATAACATAATTAAGTCGTACATAAAGCTACAGTACATTTAAATTTCAAATGTGGAGGGGCCACGGTGGCTCAGTGGTAGAGCGTTCATCTCTGGTGCTTGGGGTCCCAGGTTCGATCCCAGCCCCCGCCGTGTGCGTGGGTTTTCTCGGGGCTCTCCCGTTTCCTCCCACTTTCTTCATTCCACCATTTCATTCGTTACTCATCATCACCGTCTCCTTTAGTGGGACGTAAAACTCAAAGATTTCATTTCATTTCATTTCAAATGTGGAAGTAATCGTAAAACAAATCAGAATGGGGGTACAAAATGGAATCCAATTGTAATAAGAAGAATATTGGTCTGTCGTGTCTTCCTGTAAAATACGAATCTTATATAGATCATCTGAATATGCAATGTCTATAGTTGCGTTTCCTTTTATAGGGTAACCTGATAGTGCAAACATGTCTATTGCCCCAGGATATTTAGGCTCAGACATTTAGTAGAAACTTTAAGGATAACGGACATTTCCACGGAAGTTTTCTTGGATTTCAATAAAAATCTGCATTTCATAGTAGTATCTTTAAGGATAATGGAAATATCCAAATGTTTTCCCTTGGATTTGAATAAGATGTGCATAGTAGAATCTTTAAGGATAATGAAAATATCCATAGGTTTTCCTTTGAATTTCAATGGGATGTGCATGTCACAGTGGAATCTTTAAGGATAATGGAAATATCCACAGGTTTTCCCTTGAATTTCAATGGGATGTGCATGTCACAGTGGAATCTTTAAGGATAATGGAAATATCCACAGGTTTTCCCTTGAATTTCAATGGGATGTGCATGTGACAGTGGAATCTTTAAGGATAATGGAAATATCCACGCTATTTTCCTTGAATTTCAATGGAATATGCATATCACAGTAGAAACTTCAAAGATAATGGAAGAATCCACGGTATTTCCCTTGGATTTCAATGGAATGTAGATGTAACAATAGAATCTTTAGGAATAATAGAAATATCCACAAAATTTCCTTTGGTTTCAAAGGGTCGCGGGACAATATTTGATTGCTCAAAAGCCGTTCTGTTTTTATACTGCAAAGAGACTAAAGTGTCCTATAGGAAGTCCCGTTTCCGGAAAATAAACCGATATCCCTGGATTGACTTTAGGCATAAACATTAAGAAAACAAGTTGAATAATTTTTGGTATAGATACGATTAAACTTTGGTCACTGTATGAAATTACCTGTCTTGCAACATACAGAGTTACTACAATATTTTGAAGATGGTAATTTTTGCTCTTAACACTCAAGAGACGAGCATGCAATAAAATACACAGCCATTGTTCCGTTGAGGGTGTGTGGTATATAAGCACACACCCATTGTTCCGTTGAAGGAAGGCGTGGTATATAAACATTACATCTGGATGAAGAGGACAGTGTGGTTTATAAGCCTCATTTGCGTTTGTCAAGTAAATCATTCAATAACTAATCATAACCCTGAATAGCATTTAAAGCATCCTTTTATAGCGTCTCTGAAGAAAGACTGATAGTTATTTCTAAACGGTTAATTAGTTATCGCTACCTACTTTTATGTAAGAGAGGCCTTATGATAAAGCATGGAAACATAATTCGGATTCATGTTAGTCTCAATGCAAAGGAGAAAAGTTAAAATAAAGCAGGTATCTGGAAGATTTCGCTATTATGACCTTTATTTATTTATTTCAGTACAACAGGTACGATGCCCAATTACAGCGTATACTCGAGATTATTATATAATAGTCCTGTACAAAGACAAATTTAGATACACTTACTTTTACATGCATTAATTAGTTCTTTTACTGGTCGCTATTCATCACTTTCCACACCGTTCTTCTAAAAACATTTTCACTCATTCCAAATATAAAATATCTTGAGCTACTGATTCTATATTACTATGGGGTGCATAGGGGATTTACGTAGCATGTCAGTGCATGCCTTCATGCAGTAAAATATATTGCTATGGCTACTTCTAGTTTTGAGTAATGGAACATGTACTACTATATTGGAATGTACTACTATTCAATTGATATTATTGTTCACGATTTTATAAAGATATACTAAGTCATGGAGATTTCTTCTTTGTTTTAATGTTAGAATATTGAAGTTCTTTATTACTTCAGTATGCGATATCTCGGGAGGATATGGATCTTTGAATGCATAGAGGGTACAGCAAAATATTCAACAAAATAAAATCACCTTACTCACTGTATTCAATGAAATAAGGTGCTTTATTACTTGAATGGTTAGAAGATGTATATTAAGAGATTGGTCTTCAATATGATTTCCGGTTAGGACACATAAAGTTCTTTATCTACTTTGTAGAGCTTGGAAACTGATTTATTTATTTAGTAAGTTTGTACTAGATTCACTAAGAATCAAGAATAGTAATAGCATATAAACTGATATCGGACAACAGATGTTTAATTGAAGATGGTATTTCAGTATTTCAGCATTTGACTGATGCAACTCTACGATGATTGAGTAAATTTCCTCGAAAAACTGCAGTTGAGAATTGAACTGGAAATATCTCATCAAAGTTACACTCCACGTCCCAGTTGAACTGGAAATCTTCCACTAGTCTCTACAGTCGCTAAAGAGAACTGAGTTAAGACGTTGAAAATGTCAAGATATCGCAACCATACATCACGTAACTTGTAAACCGGGCATTGTCTTGTTGACCGGTAATGCTACAGAGTTTAATTTTATATTTAACAAAGGGACTACAGCTTCAGAAAATTTAAGCTTAATATATTGTGCTTCATTTTTACTGTATTATCTGAACAAATCTGTAAAAGTCTGCTACAAAATTGCTCTAGTTTCCATTACCATATCACCAAATATTTATGCTGTACGTACAGATTAAGTTGTTCTTTTCCTTATTTCTTGCCACGTAAAAAAAATAAAAGTATCTTAGTCGCCAATATTGGTTATTTAAAAAAAAATAACATAAAGTAATAACATAGTATAAGAGGTTTCCGCTGAAACTGTGCAGATTGTGGCGCCGCCACTCAAGGAAATTGGGTACTACGAACTACTAAAAGCAAGAACGAATCATATCATTCAGAGCGCGTGAGTCTAATAGAATTATCCAATGATACACTTAGCTACTGCGAGTAACAGACGATGAAGTTAGTTTCAACTCTATCTGGTAGTGTCGCAGTAACTTTTGTTGCATTGTGGGAACGATTTGAATTTCCATTAGGAATATAGGGAGTGGTTCGTCTGGGTAATTGGTGAATAATAATGTAGTGAATCAAAGAAACTGAATTTTTTAAAAGAGATATTCGTATCACAAACCAAACGATACCCAAAAATACAAAAATTAACTTCTTAAACGATATACTTACATATAAATATAACATAACCAAGTACAAAGACTTGTATAGTACTTTTGGTTACAGAAGAGTAAATTTCAATCGAATATTCATCTTAAGTTCTTGCAAAGATTTACTTAGAACTACAGGAAATTTTATGTTTATGCTTACTGAACAAATCTCTTAAAGGGATAGTGTGAAAATACTGTATAATTTATATAACTAACCTTTCACAATATGAATTACGGAAATATTATTGCGCATTTTCAGGACAGCAGCTCTTGTATAATTTCCAAATAAAATTTCAGTCTTCATCTTCCATCTAAACATTTGGTATTTCATTAATGACAACTTTTAAAAAATTCCAACTCAAACCAACAAAATTAATGCACCTATGTCCAAGCTGTGCGAAGACGAATGCACAATCTCTTGTTTTCCTTTTTTTGAACTCGTTTAAAATATTTTTTAAAAATAATATATAATGTGTCAATATACGAATCTTGAAGCAATTGTAAACAAATATATACAGGGTGGGCCATTTTAATTAATCCACGGAAATATCTGAAAAATGATATAACATAGAAGAAATGTTTCAAGTACACGTTATATATTGCTAAGGGGAAAACCAATTCCGCCAAAAGTACCCCTCCTCGCCCCCCCTAAATGGGGGTAACGGGGGGTAACTTTGAAATGTCAAATGGGAACATGGGTCGAGTAATACCTCGTTCGAAAGGTCTTGGAAAACTAAGTAACGCTGTACCAAAAGATGTTCCATATTGTGCACCGGTTTCAAAATGGCCGCCATAATATGGTTCGGAAACTCCAGTACCCGTAGTGTGAAAACCATGGAAGGTAAATGAATGGAACAAAATTGAAATACGTAAATATCATAGGGCAAATCGAACGGTGTGGTCCCTGTGATCCCAGTGGCCTCCCTAAAGGGGTCTTGTGGGCTAACTTCAAAATTTCAAATAGTAACATGAGTCGAGTGGTACCTCGTTCGATAAATCTTGCAAAATCTAACATATTGCAGGAGAAAACGATTGATGTGAAATGGCAGTGTTCTCAAAAGGCCGCCGAAACATAGTATCCGTGTCAGAGAAAAGGTTTAGTACCCGTAGTATGAAAGCGATTGGAGATAAATCAACAAAAGAAAAACTGGAGTAGCTAACTGACGTAAGGCACATCGAGAGGTGTTGTCGGGGTGACTCCAAGGGCCAACTGAAAGGTATCCGTGCCAACTTGAAAATTTCAAATAGCAGCTTGAAGCGAGTAACATCACGTTACATAGACAAATTAATATCAAACAGCTTCTGTAAGAAAATTTTCGACATGAGACACCGTTTTCAAAATGATCGCAAAGACATGGTGACTGTGTCTAAGAAAACGTCTAGTGCCCATAGTATGAATACGGTTAGACATAAATGAAAATAACGAAAATTAAATAGGAAAACCACGGAGGCGTTCCAAGGCTCGAGAATAATACAACAGAGATAAAAGTATTAGAGTAGAATTGCCATTATGTATAGAGAGAAATCCAAGTCCTGCAAAATAATCTCTCCCTGCGCTCTGTATGTAAGTGGGGTGGAAAGTAAAGTGAAAGTTCAAACGAGAACTCTACTTTAATTCGTAAATTAAGGCTAACCTTACAAATAGGTATGGTGTGGTTGAAACATTTGTTTGTAAGGATGACGCTGTAGTGACTAAAAAAAGAGAAACTTTTATGCAATGAGTGCTGGTTATTCAGAAAGCATTTCGGGGATATACGTACACATCGTTTCGTCCCTCAAGCTCACAATATGACATGCATGCTAATAGTTAATCAAAATGTAACTGTGGCCATCCGCGATAACTTAGTGCACCAATTCTCTATGCATGAAGTCTGCCTTCTAAACAGCATTGGGTAGGTCAAGCGTACGCCCGAACCGTTGTACGGTCGGACATTGAAATTTTGAAGTTAGCCCACAAGACCCCTTCAGGGAGGCCACTGGGATCACAGGGATTACATCATTCGATATGCCCTATGATATTTACGTATTTCAATTTTGTTCCATTCATTTACCTTTTATGGTTTTCATACTACGGGTACTGGAGTTTCCGAACCATATCATGGCGGCCATTTTGAAACTGGTGCACAATATGAAACATCTTTTGGTACAGCGTTACTTAGTTTTCCAAGACCTTTCGAACGAGGTATTACTCGACCCATGTTCCCATTTGACATTTCAAAGTTACCCCCCGTTACCCCCAATTAAGGGGGGCGGGGAGGGGTACTTTTGGCGGAATTGGTTTTCCCCCTTAGCAATATATAACGTGTACTTTAAAAAATTCTTCTATGTTTTATCATTTTTCAGATATTTCCGTGGATTAATTAAAATGGCCCACCCTGTATATTTTTTTCAATTTTTCTAAACACACCCTGACAATTTTTAGAGCACGAAAGAGGACGTTTGCTGAACTTAATGTTATTGCAATACGATGTTGAACTGAAGAGTGTTATGCTTAACAAGAACTCACTTAAGGATAGAAATTAAATTCAACACTATTTTTAGCATTTAATAGGAAAAATATTGTCCAAAGATTATACACAAGATGTTCCAAACTATGCGGATAAACTTCGGGAGCTGATTCTACAAGGGAAAACGGGACAAAATGTCCATACTTTAGAAATTACAGGCCTCCGAAATCCTCGGAAAATGAACTCCTGAGTTGAATATTGTCTCAGTATGTGCCCATTGTAGACGTATAACGAGCTCTATTTAAAAACACGCGTTTTAGAATCAAACAATGGCTGCGCATGGCAGTTTTTCGTAAGGAGATAAAAATTTACTGGTAACACTAGGAAGTAAACGTAGGCGTAAATTTGCATATGCGGCATCATTGATCACAAATAATAATAATAATAATAATTCGTCATATGTAGGCCCGATGCATATATACCTCTGCAACCCTCGTCAGTCCGCTAATATGTCTGCCAGTTATTCAACCAATCGACGGCTCACGTCACCTTTCCGCCCAAAGTACGATTACATATTGCTTCAGTAGCGAAGGTCCTAAAAATTTGTTAGTAATTATGGTCGCATACATGCATATCTACGCCCACGTTTACTTCTCAGAATTTCCAGAAACCTTTTCTGCCGTATTTTTCATGGCCTACCACTATATAATTCTAAAACGTGTTTTTATTTTATAAACAATAGCTTACAAAAATCACAATGAACACTTATTTTGGCTACATTCCACTTGAAAGTTTATTTTCTGAGGATTTTGGAAGCCTGCACTGAGAAAAATCCGTTCCCTGGACAGCGGTATATTGTATATACAAATATACGAAATCCTTTTGTTTACTACACGGAGAAAAATGCATAATCCAGTCGGCATGTAAATGCTGTTTTTACCAGGTTACGCGCGTCGCCACATTAAGTAATGTTGTTTCATCAGTAGTACGATCTACACCACCGTCCAGCGAAAATTTTGTATTGTGGGACCACATTTCAAATCTAGAATTAACGCCATACCCATTCCGACGGTGGTAACTTAGGTATATAATGTTGTTACTACCGTCTTACGAGTGTCCCCTCTTGGTTCTTTCTGAATCTGTGACTCCCTACCTTACGAGAGTAATAGTTTTTAACACGAAACCAATCATGTGAATAAAATTATCCAATCACAGCGAATCTAGTTCGACGCCAAACTCCAGACTTTTCATGGTGTTCCCACCTGCTGTACTTTTATACATGAAATTATATTGCTTAAGGAACGCACCCGCGTAAATACGATGTATCCACACGGAAATCCTTGTCCTTTTTTTCTCAGTGTACAGAAATCAGTATAGAGGATACGTTATCCATATGCTACATACGCACTGCCCTTAGATGTTACATCATGCTGTTGCAAGATGTCTCACATCAAACAGTTTTTCGTATATCACATGTATGTACTTATGTTACATTTCTTAGCTATATATATATATATATATATATATATATATATATATATATATATATATATATATATATATATATATATATATATATATATGTCCATTTGTATGTGAGATCCTGACCGCCTATATTGTTTCATACGGAAACTACGTATAGATGGAACACTTATGCGGAAAGTATTATAAAACATGCATTTTCAGTTATACGTTTGCTGTACGTTAAGTCTAAAAACTACAGGAATTACGCATGTAACCTACCTTTTTAAGTACGCCACCTACAATTTTTTTTTCTCAGTGTGTAATTCCTGCACTACTCATTAGCGTAAGTCGGGAGATTGAAACTTCTTGTTTTGTTTTTACTTCTAGAATCATCTCCGGAAGTTTGTCCCCACCGTTCTGAAACACCCTATATATATTACGATTACCGCGCCATCTATTAGGATGAAACCGATACATTGTACTGTATTCTCATTAACTATTATATTGTCCAAAGCAAAAACATATATCATATCAATCGATAGGTGTTGCCATGCACAACGAAAGGAAGGGTAAATTCTCAGGCATATTTGTCAGAAAATCGAGAAAAAATATTTTTATGGCGTTAAAATGTATGTCATTCGTGTTCAATCTCATATAATTACAATAGATTGTTTATGCACTGTATATGATAGGGTGGCCATTCGTCCCGGAAAATCCGAGAACGTCACGGGATCGAAATCTGCGTCCCAGCCTCCCGAAAATAATTTTCTTTGGGACGCCTAAGTGTCCTAGATTTCAGCTAAGAAAAAAGGAAGGGAATATTATAGTTTGGTTTTTTCACAGGATTAGGTATATAATCATTCTCTAACTTCTGAATATGGCAATTCGGAAGTTGAAAAAAACTTGAATACTTAAAACGGATTTAATTAAGTTCACGATTTAACTTCTTTAACATTGAACGAAGTACACGTTTCATTGGGCCAGGGAAAAAAGATTTGACTGCTCAATCTTATTGTTATTTTTAGTATTCTGTTTGAATCTGCATCTTGCTTCTGAAATTTTTAACCAATGTTTGACCCATATTTTTGGTAATTTTCTGCTGACCGTTCAAGGCGAAAAATATATTGTTTTAATTAATAACAGTGGGGAAGGGAGTCATGCTGACGTAAGCACACATGCGAGTTATTGAGTTGTTAGGTCGTTAAAAATAACAGAAATAAAGTAAAAATTCAACGAAAGTTCTTTGAAGATAACAAACGCCGCCAGAACATATTGTCAATGAATTAACTGCTCTTTTTCTAAAAAAAAAAAAAAAAAAAAAAAAAAAAAAAAAAAAAAAAAAATACAATACGAACAGACAAAATATGTGAAAAGAAATATAACTTCTTGAAAGAGCTAAAACACTGAAAGCCACGAAACAGATCCTGAGAAATTTTAAAAAATGCATATCAAGGTGCAGGGGGTAAATCATCTTCTTACGTTTGCTTAGCTAGGGAGGAGGAAGTTTACCAAAATGACTAAAAATGTGATTACGTAATACTTGAACAACTCTATCTAATGGAAAAAAGTAACAGTTCTTTTCATTTTAAACATTTCAAAGATTCTCATAATTTAGTAGGGTCCTGAATTTTCAGTTTTGAAATATGGCAATCCTAGTATAAGAGGAACATAGACACTTCCGTAGCAAACTATGCATATATTATTGTTTGATACTTCCTTGACACACATTGTCGTAACAATGACGTTCATATTCTTAACATGACCAGGCAGGCCCGTATCCACGGGGGTCTAGGGGGACGTTCCCTCTAAAATTTTGCTGCACCTCCCTGAAATTTCCACAGTAGGCTTGCAAATTAACAATAATATGGTTCGATCGGGTCCCCCTAACTTCTACCGGGCCCCCTACATTTTTGGCTGGCCACCGGCCTGTGACCAGAGACGCATCCACGAAGAAGTCACCCTGTCCGGACCGCGCCTTGTCAAAAGAAAAAGAAAATCGTAACTCGGCTAACATTTCGTATACACTTTCCTAAGATAAGTATACTTGTTTAACAGAGAAATGATTGAAGTAGGCTAAAGATTTGATTTTACACCACCTCTATACTATTTTCTTTTCTTATAAAAATAATCTAGTTCCAGCATTCTTTTTCTAAAATTATAGGTCACAGTAAATAACAATTACTTATCGTCTTTTCGGGTGCAGAATAAGACAGATTCAATATTACATAGACGTATTGGACTACTCCCGAAATACTTTGGACCCCTCCCAGCAAACATTTTTGGGTGCGCGCCTGATATTAACACACATGATCCTAATCTTGATGAACATATTACTTGTAAAAGTGATAAAATATCCCATCTTTAATACATTATGAATATGTAAATATCCTGCGATATACGTATATACATTATGAATAATGAAGATTTGTCTACATTTAAGGATTTTTTTTTTTGCTTCCATTATTATTAATAACTTTTGATCAAAGGCTTTGTTATAGTAACTGAACGGAGAAAGTGGGAACACAAAAAGTAAGGGATTACTCGTCTATTAGCTTATGTAACGATCTTTTCCGACTTTTGGGGGGAGGGGGCATTATGTAACCAAGGGGAACAAAAAAGACATCTAAGAGGAAGTAAGTTGCAGTATCATCATTAGCAAAATGGGAAAAAGAAAATAGAGAGCAAAAAATCAATTAAAAAAAAAGATCTCTAAAGCTGATGAGCTTGTGTGTGCTCCTGCAAGTGAGTGTGAAGTTGAGTGAGCATGTTGTGAGAAGGGTTTTTCCTATAAAACACCTCTCTCCCTTAAAGAAAGTTGTGTCTGGAACTGGTCCTCCATGAACTTTTGTAATGTACGACGCAAAGGACTTTGGGTATTTTCTGGATTTACATTCAAAGCCTGCATCTCTCTCAGTCTCTCTCTCTTTCTCTTTGAAACTTCATAAAGTTTGCAAGCCCTTGTTCTATGCTGTCTCCCTCTCTTTGTTGTTCCACTCTGATTCTGTTCAGATCATATATAGACAAGGCGCAAGAAATTGTCTTTCGTAAGCTCTGTGATTTCTCACAAGACAAACTTTTCGGTGTATGGTTTAAAAAAAAAAGTGAACGATTTATATTATTAAGTACTGGTGTTTCCTAGTCATCAATGATGTAACAGATTGTAAACAAAAGAATAACGGCCTATTTTTTCGTTTTTTTTCTCTTTTTAGTGTAGTTAATACCAGAAGAGCACTTAAAAGTATTTAAAAGATTATGATGTGTTACGTAAGAGGATTGTTATATCATTTGCAGGGACTTTTCTTCTTACTAGTACTGCTTACATTACAAAATGCAAGGTGGTGTATACCTTTGCATGCCAATGTATTCATTTCACATCCATTTTGCTTTTACTTCTTACATCTACAGTGGGTTGAGAGAATACGCATATCGAAAAACGTTCCCTGAAATGCTATAAATTTTGCAAATGTAATGCTAAACTTGACCGGAAAGATTTTCATATAGTGCAATTAACATAGTTTGGGAGACCAAAGAGAAAATATTGCTATAACCATTGAGACATAATACCCACGTGCAACGTTCCTGTGTTAAGATTTTCAGATTACGGACTCTTTGTTTTGTGCAAAAATTAAATATTCACGTGCACAATTAAGTAAAGAAGAGTTCTCGTTGCAATATCAGCATCTACAATCGCATCCAGACTAAATTGAGTAGTAAAGATGAGAATAATTACTATGAAATATCTTCACTTTAATTTTCTTTGTAGATTTTCAAAGTATGCTCTATGTATTATGATACTTATATTCAATTATATTCAATTCTCCTTTTATTATTTTTTTGACTGTATAACAGAAAATACATGCTATTGTCTGTCGTAGTTTGTAAAACTTCAACATTCGCGTAAAATTGTGTTTGGATGCTATTGTGGACGCTCATATTGCAATGAAAACTCTTCTTTACACAATTGTGCACGTGGATATTTTAGTCTGTGCCAAAAACAAAGATTCCGTAATCTGAATATCTTAACACGGAAACGTTGCACGTGGGTATTGTGTCTAAATGATTATGACAGAAGTTATACAATCAACATTTAATTATGTATTTTTTTAAAAATCCGGTCCGAAATTTTATATAGAAAGAAAATAGTGAAGTGCAAGAGACGTATAGTGACAAAGAATAAGAGTCAAAAGTACCTCAAGTCGATCCCAGATTTAGTCTGACAAACGCCAACTTCTAACTAGTCTTCACTACCTATGCTAACATCTGTTAATAGAACCTTAGCAAACTCAATTGCTACAGAGTGGTCATCTACCCAAGTATAAGGAAAGGAAGCGGTCGAATCACCAGTTACAAAAATTAAGGAAAACGAAATCTTTCAATTTAATGTCCCACGATTATGTCCTTTAGGCTAAGGGAGACGATAATTAAAGCAAGTGAATGATGATGATGATGGAAGAATTGGTGGAATGAGAAAGTGGGATGAAACGGGAGTACCCCAAGAGTTTTATAATACTTCCTCCATTTAATTAATGGATCTTACAAATGATATGTTGTATTTTTAATTGTATTCTTTGGGCAAAATGTGTGATCTTTTTTATAAATATGCACTAGCCACCTAGGTTAAAAAGAAGAAGAAAAGGAAATATATCTTGTTATAAATCAACGTATGTTTTGTGGTTTATATTTTCCTAAAAATCACCAAGACGACGTATACATATGTTACGATAGAAACAGAAGCAAGGTTAGACATAATGACAACTACTTTTTAAAGATCAAAAAATTTGTATTAAGAAAGTATAAAATAAACGACATTTTGCATTATGTCAATTTAGTTTATTCATTGTGGCTTAATAAGATAATATAATGTTAGAATCAGGACTAAAACAAAAATAACAAAAGTATATTGTTATAATCTTACCGCAGAAGTTTTGTAGATAGTTGAGTTGTTAGTAAGTTTATGATAGGAAAAAAGAGGACTGCGGTTAGCATTGATGAAATACTATATTATGGTGGAGTTAATGTATATAAGTGGTGCAGTTAATAAAAGTTAGCGTGGAGGCAGTCTCATAAAGGTTGGAAGCAGCTGCTTGTACAGGAGTAGTAATTGGTATAGCATAATCGTAGGGGTGACTTTTGAGAACAGTTAATAGTAACATTTTTAATAATAAATCTTGCTAAAACAATCCTTTAGTAATTAACAGGCTAACAACATACAAATGATCGTATATAACATATAGCTGACGAAGGTAACATAGAACACATATATGTGTGTAATATACCGTACGGACGACTGTCAGATATCAGACATCCTGCAATGGCATGACGTAACATCTAAGGGCAGTGATGTAGCATACGGATAACGTATGTACCGTACTGATTTCTGCAGTAAACGAGAGGATTCCGTATAATTGTACAATATACCGCTGTTCGGAGAACGGATTTTTCTCAGTGTACACATTTAATTTAAATTAAACATATCTTAACCCTTTATTTGGTCTTGGTTACAAGCAACAGCGCTTTTTATTGAATTACACACACGAATAATAACTTCAGTGGTTATACAATATATTTCATAGTCATATTCATATTCATATATGCTGTTATACATTGGTGTCAGTAACACATAAGCTTTGGGGGGGACAGACTGGCGAGGGGATTGAGGTGTATAGAATACACCCAAGAATGCGAGGGATCCGGGGGGTCTTCCGGTGGTAAGTTTACAAGAAAAATAGTCTTTGAATATTTCATTAAAGCATTCTTTACTTAAAAAGCAAACAAAACCTTTTTTTCAAAAAAAAATTAACTTTGATAGTCTAATTTTGGAAAATGTGGTACTAAAAACACAAATACACATTTCATAGTTTGTTTGCTTATTCAAACCGGAAAAATTCTACCTTGTTTTACAATTTTAATTAAACATAAATGATACCAAGCAGTAGCGGATTTAGGGGGGGGGCTAAGGGGCTGAAGCCCCCCCCCCCAAAATCATGTTTCAAAAATTCAAAATAAGCAATGAAAGTACAAACTGCTGACTGACAATGTAAACTTACGTACAGATATTCCATTCAATAATTATTATTTTTCCAAATATATTTCATTATTTTAACACACAGTAAGATCCATTATATTTTCAAGGGCTACTTTAGACAAGGCTACGGGGTCCTATGTAGAGTTGTTCTGACGCATGATTAGTGCCATACTAAAGAGTTCGATTAACATGTTTCCTGCAGTAGTCAGGCCTTTAGTATCACGCTAATCAAACGTTAATACGATTCTGCATAAGGCCCTACGGTGTCTACTTGCTACGTAACTGAGTACAGCCAGCCTCCGTAAAGGAGGAGGAAAACAATTACGCTTACCGTCTGTAGCACGCAGAGTCGCAGTTACATTCCCGCCACTCGAAAGAATTGTATGTTTTTGTTTGAGCTTTCTGTTCTTTAAGATGTCGAAGCGTAAACAAATTGACTTAAAATTATTTATAATCAAGACTGGAAAAAAGAAAAAAGCAAGTGGTGAAGAAGAACGTTTAGGTAATGATTCTTCCAGCGCTTCTTGTGAAACTATTCCAACTGGACTCACAGCTGTAGTGCGAGGTAAGATAAACAGCTCTGACTTAAGATACTGTTCTGCAATGGACGACATTGGGAGTTTTGTAGGGCAATGTGTAATTACAAATGAAGAAAAATACCACATTTTCACAAAAACATGGACACCAAATTCAAACTATCAATTTCCATTTGTCCTTGAGTCCGGTCAGAATCGTAAATTCAATATAAAGTGGTTAACCGATTTCCCTTGGTTGTCATATAGTAGAAAGAATGAAGGTGCATACTGTAAGGTAGAGACCTGCACGGGCCGGGGTCGGCCCGAGGCCCGAAGCCCGGCCCGGCCCGCGGGCGGGACTTGGGCGGGCCAACACTGATTTCTCTTCAGGTCGGGCCGGGCTAGGGCCGATTAATTGCAATTCTTTAAATAATTATTGGCTTTCGTTAAACGATAATTAGAATAAAGGCAAACGTTGAAGAAGTGTGCCCGTGAAAAATGTTACAAAATGAAACTTTTAAACTTTATCGGGCCCGGGCCGGGCTTGGGCCAAGAATTTTAATAAAAATATCGGGCCGGGTCGGGCTCGGGACGAAAATCTCCAAAACATTTCGGGCCCGGGCTGGGCCGGGCCTAGGTATATTCGGGCTGGATTGGGCTCGGGCAGAAAAATTCGGCCCGTGCAGGTCTCTACTGTAAGGTGTGTGTATTGTTTGGACCGGACGAAGCAGGAGAAAACGAAAAACTCCTCTCGGAAATTTAGTGAAAACGCCGTTGAAAAAATATAAGCATGCGCTGGAATTGTTTCGGGAACATGCAGGCAATGCTTATCACAAAAGTGCTATTGAAAAAAAAGTGTCAATTTTGTAAGAACTTTTGAAAACCCTGAACTTTCAATTGATGTATTGCTCAATGCTGAATCCAAAAAAAGAATAACTGAAAACAGAAAGCGACTGATTCGCATTGTCAAAACCATAATGTTCTGTGGTCAGGAGAATATTCCTCTTCGTGGTCATCGTAATGACGGAATAATTGTACTTGACAAAGATACCAAAACAAATGAAGGTAAATTCAGGTCACTGCTAAGATTTCGTGTTGATACGGGGGACATAGAACTTGAAAACAGCGCCAAAAAAATGCCACATTTATTAGTAGGACTATCCAAAATGAACTAATCCAGTGTTGTGGTAATATCATTGCAAAAAAAAAATCGCAAATGAAATACAAAAGTCGAAACTGTATTCTGTGATTGCCGATGAGACAACAGATGCCAGCTCAGTTGAACAATTGTCTGTGTGCATTCGTTATTATGCACTGACTTATGTAAAGTGAAATAAATGTTCTTAGGTTTTATTCAAGTTAATGATATCACAGGTGAAGGTCTTGCAAAAAGTATTTTGAATACATTTTCAGAACTAGGTTTAGATCTGTGTCACTTACGAGGGCAATCATATGATGGTGGAGCCAACATGGCAGGAAAGGTAAAAGGGGTACAGAATAGGATCCGGGAACTTAATCCGTTGGTAATATATATGCATTGTGCTTCCCACCAGTTAAATTTATCTTTAACACACGCTTGTTCTTAACCAAGTATTAGAAATGTGATAGGTACAGTCACAGAAGTAGTAAACTTTGTGCGGGACTCAGCCCAATGAATAGAAACGATGGAAAATTTAATCATTAGTCAACATCCTGAAGAAAAGAGGCACAAACTTAAAACTGTGTGAAACTCGTTTTGTTGAACGCCATGATAGCATTATATTTCTTCTTCATGTGTTTGATTCTGTTGTTGCATTTTTAAATTGTGTATATGAAAAAGTGCCATCGATAAAATCCGCTGGACTCCTGTCGTCTACTTTGAGATTTTATTTTATTGTTGCACTTAACATTGTAGGCACAGTGCTTGGTCTTACTCTCTCACTTTCTCGCCAACTTCAGAATCCCTCTGTGGAGCTTCACCAGTGTTACACAATGATAGATAATATTTTGCATCTGCTTAAGGAGTACCGTAATGACAATGAACATTATGATACTATTTTTTAAAAAAAGCAGAGGAAATAGCAAATCAAATGGTGTTGTAATATCATGTCCTCGTACAGTTAAAAGACAGGTACACAGATCTAGTGTAGAAGCATCAAATCCTCAAGAGTTCTACAGAAGGAATGTTTACCTTCCATTTTTGGACTACCTTATAAATGAATTGTCTTCGAGATTCTCTTCAGTTCAATCTGATATTCTCCCCCTTTTTAAACTGTTACCAGCCTTTGTGAAAGAAGTTAAAGAAAATGATGTGGTTGAATCTGCTCGCAAATATCTGGAATATTTTGATGGTTGTGAAGTTGCATTAAAAAGTGAAGTGGCTCTTTGGCCTGAGCATTGGAAAAATAAAAGCAATCCACCTAACAGTGCAATAGAAGCATACAGTGACCCACTTACAGTGTTCTATCCCACAGAAACTTCTTCACTTGCTATGTGTTCTACCTGTTACAACATGTTCTGCTGAAAGGAGCTTCTCCACTTTGAAATTGGTTAAGTCATATCTGCGGACAACAATGAGTGAAGATAGAGTAAATGGATTTGCTCTAATGAACATTCATAGAGAAAGTGTTTCCATTAGTGTTGAAGATCATTTTTCTCAATTGCATCCTCGACGAATGAAATTGTTATTCCAGTAAACCAGGTAAGATCAAATTAAACAATATTGCATTAGGCATAAATGTTGTTACTTCTTCATTCTATTTTGTATATTTGTTACAATGAGGTTGTACATCATGTTTGTAGTTCCTTATAATTATGGTTCCTTAATGTAGCGTGTTTAGCACCATGTATAAATCATTTAGGAAGTTTTTTCTTCAATCGAACTAACTCATGTTGAAATATGCTTATCCAAGCCCCTCCCAAAAATATTTCCTGGATCCGCCACTGATACCAAGTATACGTCAAAATCAAAATATATTCATAAAAGGTAGTGTGAAGTGAATATCCAGGAACAATGAAGCTTTGAAAACATTTAAAGCCTACAAGCCTACAACTAATGTAAATGAGACTCAACAATGTATAGTTTAAAAAAAAAATAGTTGAAAATTACGTTTTCTTTTCTTTTTCTTTCTTTTCTTTTCTTTTTATTTAGTTAAACTATACTCGCTTTGCTGTTCGCTATTTAAACAAAAACAGTTGATTATTTTACAGTTTACTCCGCCCTCAGCTACATAGGGCCAAAAACTGACTGCCATTTTTCGCAATTGTGAACAAATTTTTGTGCTACTTTTTCCATGTCCATTTTGTCTAACAATGTTTTGTGAACGTACCAAAATGCTATATGGTTGTGCCTCTTTTGCGTCATAGTTAACCTAAGATACTTTCAATATTAGGGAGAGGACCAAAACCGGTTTACAAATATTGAGGGGGGATACATCTCCGGTGTCCCCGGTGGGATTGACGCCCCTGCATGATTTACAAATGTCATTATTAGATACTTACAATCTCCATCAACAGGGAACTTTACTGCAGAAGCTTTATTTCGCAAGTTCCGTTAAGTTTGTTTAATTTTTGGTTTCTTGATCTGTTGGAAAATATTTCCACGAAACTGATGTTAATTACTCGTCCTGAGAAATATTATTAAGTATAATTAATTAATTTGCGGGGAATGTTGCTTACTAGCAACACATTACCTATTTTAGGGCAATGTTGCTTTTTTTTTTTTTTTAAAAAAAAAAAAAAACATTCTCTTTTGATCCAACATACAAAAATATTTTTAAAAATCCGAAATCAGGAAAACGTGTTTCAACCATAAATACAAAGCAAAAACATTTTAAGGGAATTTCTCAATGCTTGCCAATTAAAGGGCTAAACTGAGGCTTGTTTCTGAAATGAATATACTTTAGCTGACTCGAGAAATTATTAAGGCTCACAGACAACATTGTACCCTCAGGAGATGTTTTCCGTAAAGTGCGAGAGACGACACTGGCAAAATTTCATAGATAAAGTTTGACGACCGTGACACACGCTCACGTTCTTTTGGATGCTGCAATTGGTAGATTTAGATCAAGCTTCACGACTCCGTGCGATCACTATAATAATTTCGGAGATCAGGTTATTATTATTAAATGGATTTCTTCCTTGATATATGTAGATATAGACTAAAGATAGTAACAAATGAAAGCTGTAACAAAGAAAGAACATTTATAATAAGTAATCAATTTATAACGACTAAATTTTGTCTCTTACCTTTGGGTGAAATTGTATACAATTTCTTAAGGAATCATAAAAAGTGAATTTGTATTCAGAAAGCAACTTTGCCTTCTTATCTAGTTTGCCTTTCGTAATCCGTCATTTGGTAGTAAGATTTAATAACTACCGGGAGAAATAAGACAATTTTCAGAACCTATTCGCTCTTTGTGTTATCTAACAAGCAGCGTTATCTATTTCGTAGTTGCTAATCAATTTAATAACCTCTTTATTTTTGCCTAGTTTTCTCTCTTGTTTCTTGTAGTTAAGTGATCTTATTGGTTGAAATGAGAAGGTATAAGACAAAGCGTTATGATCTCACTTGTAAACGTTTTACTTTTCTAAGAAACAAAAATATTAGAACAATTAAGAGCGAAAATTAAAACACTGTCATACGTAATTTCAATTTCCTGCAAAATTTAGAGTTAAAGAAATGAATCATAAAAATCATAAACTTCTTTTTAACTTTGCATTGGAGGTATAGATAGCGTTTACCAGTGGCGTAACTACAATGGAACGAGCGGAGCAGTTGCGTATTTATCTCCGCCCTTCTGGAGGTGATGTTGAGGAAAGCCATGTTGTTCAAGACGAGTGAAACCAGGATTATCATGAACTGGAAACGCATACACTATCTGCAATGAATGGAGAACGCACTCGGAATCTTCCTTTTGAGAGAAATTTTAAAACTTATTTTTTTCCCACAGCCTTTGAACAAGCGCTTCATTAGGGATTAATTTATATATTTTACTTCTCATGGAGAAGCGCGCAAGCCCCACGCCCCCTTTGTGGATCCCCACTGAGCGATACCGGAAAAATAGTGATAACTTAAGAAAAAGATAAGTAAAAACTTTGTATACAGTTAGTATATAGATATATAACACAACAGCTGACATATATATATATATCGCCTTCTGTTGGTTTTATTTTTATATAGAAATGTACGAATGTTTTTCATTAGAGATAGATTGCAGCAATGTACGAGAGGGG
Organism: Thermobia domestica; assembly: GCF_964235325.1. NCBI lineage: Eukaryota > Metazoa > Arthropoda > Insecta > Zygentoma > Lepismatidae > Thermobia > Thermobia domestica. Next base: position 149,259,705 of record NC_137454.1, on the reverse strand, counting down.
GGTTCTGGGGATCCGGACCCTCCTGAAATCCTGTCTTTTCTGTAAATTTAGTATAGTTTTACTGGGTAATTTTACAAATTATAATATAATTTATCCTTATGTTCAATTTGAACCCCTAGTAACGCCAATCAATCAATCAATCAAATTAACCCCCCCCCCACAAATGTTTTGGATCTCCCGAATTAGATTCCTGCGTACGCCTCTGGTTCCTCGTTAGCACTTTTCATGTTTACATAAATGAAGTAGCAGTCACGTGAGGGTGTTTGTTTTATGTGGCGTGATATTTTCTCAATGAATATTTAAACCAAAAACGGCAGTAGATCTCTAGAGTTAACTGCCACAAATAGGGGCCCCGAAATACAAAATTTACGAAGAAATGAACAGGATCGGACGAAATGTCAGCATAAGAGTAACAATAAAGATATAAAGGTATTCAGTGTAGGATTATTAATTAGGGAGAAAAACAAAGTTAAATTCTGGACTATATGAGTGAGGTAAATAGGTAATAGAGCATAATATGTTAGTGTTTGAAATCCACTGTCTTATTAACTGAACTAGGATGTGTATGCTGCCTAAGAGAAGAGTTGCATCTGAACCAAATGTATTGACATTGGTCAAAATTTCGGGTGCTTTTCCATTTTATGGGAGCATGAATTTATAAAATTCATGGAAGAAATATGTTACTTGATTTCAGGTGTTTACAGATATTGCTTGATAGGATTCCAGAAGTAATCAAAATGTATCACGATCTTACATCTGACATATATAATAAAATAGAAATACAAATTAGAAATTATGTTCTTTACCACGTAGTACTCCATAAGAAAGAAGTCAGGTTCTGTGTGAAGACACTCTATAAAGTGTTCACAGAAATGTCGGAAAGCTGTGCCATATACAAAGCATATGTTCTTATGGCATATAAAGTGTTTTTCCACTATCCTCGTTTATGCGTATACTCACCGTCGCTGACGCAGATGCTCCTTACGGACACTATTAGAAATTAGCGCGGTACACTAAGGCGTTAGAATCCTTATTGTGCCTCATGTCTTTCTGCAACTACATCTCTTAGGGAGGAAACGTTATTCACAGACTGAGATGCTTCTGTACCATCAATATGATGCAATATATCGTATGTTAACAGTAATAGAATCAATTACATAGGAAAGAATTAATGCTTTTTAATTGTCTTTTTTTTTTTTTTTTTTTTTTTAATGAGCTGAAGGTGAGATTTACAAGTTTTCTGCTTTCTTGATAAGTACTTCTTGTGTGACTACCAAGGAATGGTATGGAAGATGGTTCTGTGGTCTGTTGAAAGCTCTTATTTTGTCTTAAATGTGTTTATCCATAATATTTACACTAAAATGTTGTGAAACAATCTCAAGGAAGAAAAAGCATATATTTTCATCTGTTTGCACGATGAGGAAAGTTGTTTGCCATGATACATGATACATGATACATGATCTTCAGCGTGAGAGTACTAAAAGGACATGGTTCAAAAAAAAAAAAAAAAAAAAAAAAAAGAATTGCCTCGTAAGAAAATGAAACATGAGAACTCAATGATATAGCTTCTGCAATAACAATCTGTAATTAATTCTGAAACAGAGCAGCAGGCTCATAGCTTGATTTAATTCTGTCGATTTCTTGCTGTTCTACATACACACATATACAGGGGCGCACCCAGAATTTTTTTGTTGGAAAGGGTTACAATATTACAAACAAATACGTGTATGTAGTATTGAAGAGCTATTGTTTCTGCCCGAAGAGACGATAAGTAATTGTAAAATGCTTCTTCCTATATTTTCAGAAAAAAATGATAGAACTAGATTGTTTTTATAAGAGAGAGAGAGAGAGAGTATTTATTTATTTATTTATTTATTTATTTATTTATTGAACAAATTCCCAGATACAGCATAACTTTGCCATTTTACACAGGAACATGCTAACAAAAGAAAGATAAAAAAGAGAGAACAATAACAACATAGAAATAAAGAGTGTGAAAGTAAAACTATTCCGTCAAAACTCGTTTAATTGCTCTTTTAAACACTGTGTAGCTCGAAAAAATGTCCACATCAGTTACTTGATTATAACAGTTTGGTATTCTATAAAAAGAGACCTCTGTATAATAGCCAACCTAGGACGGGCAAGATGGAATAGGTGGGTATTCCGGGTGATGCGGGAAGGGACACGTAAGGATAGTTCCTGAAGTAATATTTCCGATCTTAAGTTTCCATTAACTATTTTATGTAGATACTTCAGGTCAGAGATAATTCTGCGTACTTCAGGAGTCTGAATATTAAGATGTCGCAAGAGTTCCTTCTTAGATAATAACCGAAGTGCAGGAACACGAAAACGGACTATAGCGATGAAGAAATTAAGAACCGAATCAAGTCTGGAGAGATGTGTAGGGTCTAAGATCAAACTTTCATACTACATCAATCATTTCTCTGTTAAACAAGTATAGTTTTATTAAGAACATGTACACTCATGTCCAAACGTATTGTCGCATGTCTATAAATATGTTGTTGTAGGAATATAATTTGATAACGAATTCACCCGATATTTCTTATAATGTTATTATGTGTATAATCGGCAAAGACATGTATGTGGCAAATTTCATGTCAAAAGAGCAGTAAAACAGAACAATAAAAGCAAAAAATAAAACTTTCTTGTCCATTCAGCAACATTTTGTTTTACTCATTCTAATTTTCGTATTTATAATTCTTTTCCTCTGAAATTTGAAACAAATATATATATTTCCCAATTATACACATAGTATCAGTATTAAAAGTACATTGCAAAATCATTATCAAATTATATTCTTACAAGAAGACAGTTCTAGATATGCGACAATCATTTTGGACATGGATGTACAAATATATGTTGAGTTTGGAAGGTTTTTTTTTGGGGGGGGGTCCGTACCCGATTGTCTCCCCGTGGGTGCGCCCTTGCACATATGTCCATACACACATTCAGTATATTCCCGAAAATGTTACAATATTAGTAGCACTTAACGAAAGAAAATCCAACTGGAATATTACCTACAATTTATTGTATTACCAGTAAATCATATATTTAGGCGTAATGTTTATGCGTAATACGTTATGTTTCTAAAGCAAGTAATCCGTGTTCTTTTAATAATAATAGTTCATAATAGTTCTAAAAAAAAAAAAAAAAAAAAAAAAAAAAAAAAGATGAGACAAATACTAATCAATAGATTTCATTGAATTGAACATAATGATTTGGGTAAATGTAAATTCTCATGCGTAGTTTCGAGAAAATCAAGAAAAATAAATGTCTTTTTTGTAAACCTAGATATTGGTACCGGTACTGTATGTATCCACTCAACCTATCAAGATGAAACTAAGAGCGAAATGCATACTTATGAAGCTTTTCATTAAGATATTAGCAAAGCGACTGTATACAGTACAGTTAATAACATAAAGTTAAAAACTATGATTAACTCTAACATTACATTTGAATTTGAAATCTGCATATTATATTGGATAATTCTCTGTTAAACTTATGAATTACTAAATTGTAATAATAGCCGAAACTAAATTAAAATAATTGTAATTGTCAATTAAAAATTTAACATAGCTATAGAAAGGTGAATTCGTCAATGTAAAAAATCTGTATATCATGTCGAAGCCAAGATCTTTGGCTCGAGCAGGCGCGAAGCCAAGGGGGGTCCGGGGGTCCGGATTCCCTCCTTCGAGACCAGAAATGAAAAAATTAAGGAAGGATGTAAGAAAATGAAATGAGAAAAAGAAGAATCAGAGTTAAAAATAAACTACAGGAAGCTTTTGGTTACTCTTTTTATGAGCAGATTTGTATTACTTTCAATACATGGTGGTGAAGTGAGTGCGATATTCTGGAAAAGTCAGGGAATTTGAAATTTCTAGGAAACTTAGTGATTTTTTCAGAATTTCTAGTCAGGGAGATTTCAAGCTTCGGAAAGCATAGTGTAACAGCGTGGACATTTTTTATCGTAATTTTTGTCATCGCATCCTTGCGGTATCAAACATGTTATTTCAAAAACAATTTTCTACTGCTCCTTTAACCTGTCATTTGGAACCGACAGTAGTTGACGGAATAATAAAAACAAAAACTTATGTGAAAAGAAATTTCTGTTAACATTTGATTCAACAGAGAAAGGAACGCAGATATTGTAAAATATTTTACAAGACATTATTAAGTATGTACTTTTTATAATAGTGAATATTTACTTTTTATAATAGTTGAGGTCATAATGAAAAGAAAATTGTTATATTTGAATAAACAGAGCAAGGACGTAAATATTGTATAATATTTTTCAATATATTTTTTTATTATTATTTTACTCGAGATTTCTTCATAGTTTGTTATTGAAATACTTACCAATATATCTTCATTTTATTGTCCTAACAAACCAATATATGTTGATAGTAAAGTAGTTTAGATTAATCGAGCTCCTGGGCCTTCAGAATTTCATGTCATCTCTCCCCCCCCCCCCCCCCCCGTTATGAAATCCTGGCTAAATGAACCAATATATATTCCAGTAAAATAGTTTAGAATGATTGAGTCCCTGGTATGATGACCACAATATTTCATGTCACGCTCCCCTTCACGAAATCCTGGCTACGTGCCTGGCTGGAGGATGCTGTGTGTAAATTTATACACGAAGTAACTCAGGCATTTTTCGAACATTCATTATTTTGCTTCCCATAAAGATGGTGCGACGAAACTTTACAGCGTCACTAATCTGTACAAGGTCATGTTTTATATGAAATATTAATGTTTTATCTCAAATTGTTTAACGTATGGCAAGATAGCCCTCCCACTTTAGAAAATTGAAACAATGACTAGGTCATTCGTTTATACTACGTTTGTACCGTTTGTACCGAAAATATTTTCGTTTGTACCATTTTCCTTATAGGGTTGAGAGGTCGACTGGGGGGGGGCTATCTTGGCGCCAAGATAGCCCCCCGTATCACAGCCCCGTATACACCATTCGAAAGCAAATCGTTTGTACCCTTTCTACCGAAAAAAGGTTTGTTTGTACCCTGATAGTTTTCGAGAAACAGGGGATGACATTTGGGTGGGCTATCTTGGCGCCAAGATAGCCCCCCCGTATCACAGCACAAAAATTTGAAATACACCATTCGAAAGCAAATCGTTTGTACCGTTTGTACCGAAAAAAAGTTTTGTTTGTACCATGATAGTTTTCGAGAAACAGGGGATGACATTTGGGTGGGTTGTCTTGGCGACAAGATTGCCCCCCTCCGTATAACAGCACAAAAATTTGGAATACACCATTCGAAAGCAAATCGTTCCTACCGTTTGTAGCGGAAAAAGTTTTATTTGTACTCTGATAGTTTTCGAGAAACAGGGGATGTATTTCGGGCGGAGGGCTATCTTGGCGCCAAGATAGCCCCCCGTATCACAGCACAAAAAATTGGAATACACCATTCGAAAGCAAATCGTTTGTACCGTTTGTACCGAAAAAAGTTTTGTTTGTTCCCTTATAGTTTTCGAGAAACAGGGGATGACATTTGGGTGGGCTATCTTGGCGCCAAAATAGCCCCCCCCCCCGTATCACAGCACAAAAATTTGGAATACACCATTCGAAAGCTAATCGTTTGTACCGTTTACCGAAAAAAGTTTTGTTTGTACCCTGATAGTTTTCGAGAAACAGGGGATGACATTTCGGGGGCCTATCTTCGGGCCAAGATACCCCCCGTATCACAGCACAAAAATTTGAAATAAACCAATCGAAAGCAAATCTTTTGTACCGTTTGTACCGAAAAAGTTTTGTTTGTACCATGATAGTTTTCGAGAAACAGGGGATGATATTTTGGGCGGGGGGCTATCTTGGCGCCAAGATAGCCCCCCCTATCACAGCACAAAAAATCGGAATACACCATTCGAAAGCAAGTCGTTTGTACCGTTTGTACCGAAAAAGTTTTGTTTGTACCATGATAGTTTTCGAGAAACAGGGGATGACATTTGGGTGGGCTATCTTGGCGCCAAGATAGCCCCCCCCGTATCACAGCACAAAAATTTGGAATACACCATTCGAAAGCAAATCGTTTGTACCGTTTGTACCGAAAAAAGTTTTGTTTGTACCCTGATAGTTTTCGAGAAACAGGGGATGACATTTGGGGGGCCTATCTTCGGGCCAAGATACCCCCCGTATCACAGCACAAAAATTTGAAATAAACCATTCGAAAGCAAATCTTTTGTACCGTCTGTACCGAAAAAAGTTTTAGTTTGTACCCTGATAGTTTTCAAGAAACAGAGGATGACATTTGGGTGGGCTATCTTGGCGCCAAGATGGCCCCTCCGTATCACAGTACAAAAATTTGGAATACACCATTCGAAAGCTAATCGCTTGTACCGTTTGTACCGAAAAAAGTTTTGTTTGTACCCTGATAGTTTTCGAGAAACAGGGGATGATATTTTAGGCGGGGGGCTATCTTGGCGTCAAGATAGCCCCCCCGTATCACAGCACAAAAAATTGGAATACACCATTCGAAAGCAAATCGTTTGTACCGTTTGTACCCTGATAGATTTCGTGAAACAGGGGATGACATTTGGGTGGGCTATCTTGGCGCCAAGATAGCCCCTCCGTATCACAGCACAAATATTTGGAATACACTATTCGAAATCAAATCGTTTGTACCGTTTGTACCGAAAAAAGTTTTATTTGTATCCTGATAGTTTGCGAGAAACCGGGGATGATATTTTGGGCGGGAGGCTATCTTGGCGCCAAGATAGTCCCCCCGTAATCACAGCACAAAAAATTGGAATACACCATTCGAAAGCAAATCGTTTGTACCGTTTGTACCGAAAAAGTTTTGTTTGTACCCTGATAGTTTTGGAGAAACATGGGATGATATTTTGGGCGGGGGGCTATCTTGGCGCCAAGATAGCCCCCCGTATCACAGCATAAAAATTTGAAATACACCATTCCAAAGCAAATTGTTTGTACCGTTTGTAGCGAAAAAAGTTTTATTTGTACCGTGATAGTTTTCGAGAAACATGAGATGATATTTTGGGCGGGGGGCTATCTTGGCGCCAAGATAGTACCCCCGTATTACAGCACAAAAAATTGGAATACACCATTCGAAAGCAAATCGTTTGTACCGTTTGTACCGTAAAAAGTTTTGTTTGTACCCTGAAAGTTTTTGAGAAACAGGGGATGACATTTGGGGGGCCTATCTTCGGGCCAAGATACTCCCCGTATCACAGCACAAAAATTTGAAATGCACCATTCGAAAGCAAATCGTTTCTACCGTTTGTACCGTAAAAAGTTTTGTTTGTACCCTTATAGTTTTTGAGAAACAGGGGATGATATTTTGGGCGGGAGGCTATCTTGGCGCCAAGTTAGCCTCTCCCCGTATCACAGCACAAAAAATTGGAATACACCATTCGAAAGCAAATCGTTTGTAGCGCTTGTACCGTAAAAAGTTTTGTTTGTACCCTGATAGTTTTCGTGAAACAGGGGATTTCATTTGGGGGGCCTATCTTCGGGCCAAGATACCCCCCGTATCACAGCACAAAAATTTGAAATAAACCATTCGAGAGCAAATCTTTTGTACCGTTTGTACCGAAAAAGTTTTGTTTGTACCATGATAGTTTTCGAGAAACAGGGGATGATATTTTGGGCGGGGGGCTATCTTGGCGCCAAGATAGCCCCCCCCTATCACAGCACAAAAAATCGGAATACACCATTCGAAAGCAAGTCGTTTGTACCGTTTGTACCGAAAAAGTTTTGTTTGTACCATGATAGTTTTCGAGAAACAGGGGATGACATTTGGGTGGGCTATCTTGGCGCCAAGATAGCCCCCCCCGTATCACAGCACAAAAATTTGGAATACACCATTCGAAAGCAAATCGTTTGTACCGTTTGTACCGAAAAAAGTTTTGTTTGTACCCTGATAGTTTTCGAGAAACAGGGGATGACATTTGGGGGGCCTATCTTCGGGCCAAGATACCCCCCGTATCACAGCACAAAAATTTGAAATAAACCATTCGAAAGCAAATCTTTTGTACCGTCTGTACCGAAAAAAGTTTTAGTTTGTACCCTGATAGTTTTCAAGAAACAGAGGATGACATTTGGGTGGGCTATCTTGGCGCCAAGATGGCCCCTCCGAATCACAGTACAAAAATTTGGAATACACCATTCGAAAGCTAATCGCTTGTACCGTTTGTACCGAAAAAAGTTTTGTTTGTACCCTGATAGTTTTCGAGAAACAGGGGATGACATTTGGGTGGGCTATCTTGGCGCCAAGATAGCCCCTCCGTATCACAGCACAAAAATTTGGAATACACCATTCGAAAGCAAATCGTTTGTACCGTTTGTACCGAAAAAAGTTTTATTTTTACCCTGATAGTTTTCGAGAAACAGGGGATGATATTTTAGGCGGGGGGCTATCTTGGCGTCAAGATAGCCCCCCCGTATCACAGCACAAAAAATTGGAATACACCATTCGAAAGCAAATCGTTTGTACCGTTTGTACCCTGATAGATTTCGTGAAACAGGGGATGACATTTGGGTGGGCTATCTTGGCGCCAAGATAGCCCCTCCGTATCACAGCACAAATATTTGGAATACACTATTCGAAATCAAATCGTTTGTACCGTTTGTACCGAAAAAAGTTTTATTTGTATCCTGATAGTTTGCGAGAAACCGGGGATGATATTTTGGGCGGGAGGCTATCTTGGCGCCAAGATAGTCCCCCCGTAATCACAGCACAAAAAATTGGAATACACCATTCGAAAGCAAATCGTTTGTACCGTTTGTACCGAAAAAGTTTTGTTTGTACCCTGATAGTTTTGGAGAAACATGGGATGATATTTTGGGCGGGGGGCTATCTTGGCGCCAAGATAGCCCCCCCGTATCACAGCACAAAAATTTGAAATACACCATTCCAAAGCAAATTGTTTGTACCGTTTGTAGCGAAAAAAGTTTTATTTGTACCGTGATAGTTTTCGAGAAACATGAGATGATATTTTGGGCGGGGGGCTATCTTGGCGCCAAGATAGTACCCCCGTATTACAGCACAAAAAATTGGAATACACCATTCGAAAGCAAATCGTTTGTACCGTTTGTACCGAAAAAGTTTTGTTTGTACCCTGAAAGTTTTTGAGAAACAGGGGATGACATTTGGGGGGCCTATCTTCGGGCCAAGATACTCCCCGTATCACAGCACAAAAATTTGAAATGCACCATTCGAAAGCAAATCGTTTCTACCGTTTGTACCGTAAAAAGTTTTGTTTGTACCCTTATAGTTTTTGAGAAACAGGGGATGATATTTTGGGCGGGAGGCTATCTTGGCGCCAAGTTAGCCTCTCCCCGTATCACAGCACAAAAAATTGGAATACACCATTCGAAAGCAAATCGTTTGTAGCGTTTGTACCGTAAAAAGTTTTGTTTGTACCCTGATAGTTTTCGTGAAACAGGGGATTTCATTTGGGGGGCCTATCTTCGGCCCAGATACCCCCCGTATCACAGCATAAAAATTTGAAATACACCATTCGAAAGCAAATCGTTTCTACCGTTTGTACCGAAAAAAAGTTTTGTTTGTACCCTGATAGTTTTCGAGAAACAGGGGATGATATTTTGGGCGGGGGACTATCTTGGCGCCAACATAGCCCCCCCCCGTATCACAGCACAAAAAATTGGAATACACCATTCGAAAGCAAATCGTTTGTACCGTTTGTACCGAAAAATGTTTTGTTTGTACCCGGATAATTTTCAAGAAAGAGTTGATTGCATTTGGGAATTCTATCTTGTACGCAAGATAGGCCCCCTAATATGTATTTTTTCCATGCCCATTAATAAGTATTATGTGCCTATTCATGTGAATTTATGTGTATTTAGAACTCCTCTTGTTGTACATATCCAAATAAAAAAATGACTTGTTGGGAATAACGCAACGTTAAAATTGAATCGGCGAGTGGGAAAACAGTGAGCAGATTGCTATAATGTCGACTGTACATATGTGACATTAACAAACGAAAGTTCTTTCTTCAAATATCTCAAAATGCGTTTTATGGACTAGTAGTGTTTTTCCGCTCAACGATTCAATTAAATTTTCTCTATTTCTGCCCTTTTCCGTAAATAAATACCGTAAAAAGAATAACACAGTGTGTACAAATTCAGAAAGAAACTGGATTTACAAAAATAATCTTAAACAAAGAAAACTAAAAGATGAAATGTTTGCTCACCTAAACTGCGTCCTTCCACGTTTCAGCTTTACACCAACTGAAAAAATTAACTGTTTATATCTGTCACATTAACTGCTCGAGAAGTTTGCCGCTTTCATAGACAATAGACGAAAGCAAATAGGCCATTGCTGAATAATACGTATTTACTTAAGGAAAAGGGCAGAAATAGAGAAAATTTAATTGAATCGGTGAGTGGAAAACCACTACTAGTCCACAAAACGCATTTTTAGATATTTGAAAAAATAACTTTCTTTTGTTAATGCCACAAATGTACAGTCGACGTTATAGCATTCTGTTATAACGTGCAAGGTCTTGCAAATTGCAGTGCTCTTCATTACAACTTGTAGTTCTATATCTTTAGTGTTATTTTTGCCTTTACGTCAAAATGGTTTATTTTGGACTCACACTGTTTTCCCACTCGCCGATTCAATTCTAACGTTGAGTTATTATTGAAAAACTCATTTTTTTATTTTGATATGCACAACCAGAATTCCAAATACACATCAATTCACATGGATAAACATATAATACTTATTAATGGACATGGAAAAAGTACACATTAGGGGGCCTATCTTGCGTACAAGATAGCCCTCAAATTTCATCCCCTGCTTCTCGAAAACTATCAGGGTACAAAGAAAACTTTTTTCGGTACAAACGGTACAAACGATTAGCTTTCGAATGGTGCATTTCAATTTTTTGTGCTGTGATACCTGGGGGGCTATCTTGGCGCCAAGATAGCCTCCCGCCCCAACTTACCATCCCCTGTTTCTAGAAAACTGTCAGAGTACAAACAAAACTTTTTTCGGTACAAACGGTACAAACAATTTGCTTTCAGATGGTGTATTTCAAATTTTTGTGCTGTGATACGGGGGGCTATCTTGACGTCAAGATAGCCCTCCCGCCCAAAATATCATCCCCTGTTTCTCGAAAACTATCAGGGTACAAACAAAACTTTTTTTCGGTACAAACGGTACAAACGATTTGCTTTCGAATGGTGTAATCCATTTTTTTGTGCTGTGATACGGGGGGGGGGGGCTATCTTGGCGCCAAGATAGCCCTCCCAGTCGACCTCTCAAGTAACTCTATAAGGAGAATGGTACAAACGAAAATATTTTCGGTACAAACGGTACAAACGTAGTACAAACGAATGACCTAGTCATTGTTTCAATTTTCTAAAGTGGGGGGGGGGGGCTATCTTGCCATACGTATTGTTTATGAGATAGAGGGTCATAAAATCTCTAATTTTTACACTCACTAACTCATCAAAATGTATAGGACACTTCCTATAGATGTGAAAACTAAACATTTGGAGCCAATGCAAAATTTGACATAAATGTAAAGGAAAAATTCCGAAAACTGGAAATTTTCCCCTTGTAATATGTCAATCAATCGGCAATATTTTTATATTTTTAAAATGTTGATCGCTACAGAGTAAAAACCGTATAGGTACCGAGAAGCAGTTTTCTCCAATCAATTAAGTGTCCCATGACAATATTCCAACCCCACATTAATCTCTCTACTAAAACCGGAAGTGGTAGAAATCTACTACAGCTTAGAGTTTTAATATAAACCAAATTCATTCACGTGGTGTACAAATGACAGTGCTACTTCTTTTGCCTATACGGTAATGCGGAAGTATTATTGTAGATTTCTTTTTTTTTGTAAGTGTTGTAGGTTCTGACGCAACCCTATAAACTTAACTTTCATTCCACTTTCGTTATGTATTCTCATGTGATAGATATTTTTCTTTTTAACATATAATAATCAAAGAGAGACAGAGATTTTATTGTGTGTTTGAAGTCATCTTGTTTCGTTGAACCAACAGATGTAGCTAAAGTTGAATATGCCAAACGGGTTGTTGCGAAATTGGAAATAGGGATAATAATGTCCGATGTAGTGTATTTAAATTATCTAGGTGTCGTCTTCCAATGACCTGAGCTGAAATATAGTAACATAGTATTTTTTTGGTTTTAACGTTCAGGGCGCAAGTAACTCGTACTTTTATTTCTCGAACGAAATTGTGGACTAATGCAATAGACGTCACTATAAAAAGTGATACAACCTAGATTTAAGATATCATATTACAACGTTCATTTGATGTAATTTTATTTATTTTTTTACTACAAGTATTGCATGTAAGAATGTAACAATGATTTTTTTTTTCATTCACTGAGAAAAGAATAAAACGAGACATTCATATCCCAAGTGGGGAATGTAACTTCTACATTTCCTCTGCAGCATAGCAGTTTTCCAATTGCCATTTCCTTGTTTATGTTCTTGTGTATAGGTAACCCAACCATAACACGAAATTTTCTTTATGTTTTTGTGTCGAGTTTTATATTTTTTTCCCTCCTCTGTGTTGCCTCATCCAATCCAATTTGTGACTTGATTATACTTTTGATGTGTGAGATTCCGGTGCTATGTCCTTTTGGCTATTGATGTTAAATTCCAAAGCAACCAACCATCTATTATATGTGATATTACTTTCTCTTCTCTAGTCGGCGCTGTGTGAAATGTGACAGCTATTATTGACTTGTTGTGATAGAGTTTTGCCATCTGCATAGTAAGAATAAAGTTTGAATTTAGGTAGAAAAGTGCTTCCCGTTACAGAAGTTTCTGTTTACTCGTTTTTCTTAGAAGACTACAACAGTTTGAAAAGAACGATAAAGTTTCTCGCAAGTATTTAGATACGTTGATAGATAAGATCATAAAATTCACGAGGTATCGACCCTGATTACGAAGTATACAAATTTAAACAAATACGACTATCTTGCTCCATTGTATTATTATGAGATAATCTTTAATCAATGATGAAGCCAAGTGGGTAGTTGGCGAAACTGCTACACGTTAATAATTTTTAAAATAAAAGTACTGTTTATCTTTTTACTTATCTTTTCCTAATAGATTTAAATTTGATTTAAACGATAGTATCTCTCTTATTATCGCTGCTACCAGGTAGTAATCAGTATCACAGTTAGTTCCTCTGAATGACCGAACATTAAGTGTGCTAGACAGTTTTCTTCTGTCTACTAAAACGTGGTCAATTTGATTGTGTTTTTGCATCTAGTGAAGTCCAAGTAAATGTATAAATGTCACGATGTGGGAATTTTGTAATCTTCACGATAAGGTTTTTGGATGTTGCAAAGTTCACAAGTCTAACGCCGTTATCATAACTTTTCTTATGCACACTTTTATTCCATATAATCGGTTTGAAAATACCCTTTCGTCCTATCTTTGCATTGAAAACCCAGTATTTTCATATGGTATTGCAGGAGTTGGTCAAATACCCGTTCTATTCCTTCGTAGAAACTGCCTTTTATATCATCATCCTTATTTTCTGTTGGGACGTGTATATTTGAATCAATAATATCACACCAATGACCGCTAAGAGAAGTAAAATAAAAGCTATCATTAACAAATTCAACTCATAATTGCTGATGTTATTCGTTTGTGAACGAAAAAACCCTGTTCCTAATTGGTGATTGTTATTTCCCTCCCCGTAGAAGAACGTAAAATTTCCGGAATTCACAGATCCATTACCTTCCCACCTAACTTCCTGAACTCCTACTAGGTCCATCCTGTATTTCTCTAACTCATTCGTTACGGATTTTAACGCGCCTGCCCTATAAAGACTTCTAATATTCCATGTTCCAAATCTCATGTCCATTTTAGCTGAGTTCGTGCCAAATTATCAGTCCTGATCCGAGGATTCTCCGAATGTATCTGAACAAGTCATTTTTACAGGGTGAGGTTGCTAACCTCATACTAAATCCCCAAGCTGAAGAACCACCCCTTGTCATCTGACCGCGACTGCTTATTCAGTATATTCGCAGCTAACCTCTATATCTAGAGGCCTTCTCCTCGATCCGCAACCTGAGGACCCGCCATGCCGTGGTGACAGAAGTTCACATTTCATGGAAATAAATATAGCTATATTTTAGAAATACAATAGGCACTGATTATCCGAACACTGCTTTAAAACACCCAGGAACAATCAATATGCGCGGATATGAAGATTGTAAGTTCCAATTTTGTAAAAATCGTAAATTAGAAACAAAGCCTAATGTCAATGCAGTATTTCATGAATGCATTATACGTTTGGCTGTTCGAACTATTCTTGATTTCTCACAGTTTTGTTTTATAGATACGTAACTTTATTATTGTAAGTGATTATACTTTTTACCTGTTCTCTGCCAATAGGAACTGTATGAATTTATAATACAAAATTGGTATACAGAAGAATAAAATTTTTAAAAGTATCTATAATATGATATTTCGCAGGGCGCATTATACACTTCACAGATTCTTCATTAACAGCCACTATTTGAATTTATTATACAAACCTGTTATGCAGAATAAGTATAGACAATATAATGTTTCGAAGGGCGCATTATACCCTTCACAGGTTCTTTACTGTATACATTTATTGTACAGAACCGTGGTATACAGAAGAATAAATAAAATCGTTCATCTTTCATGTGGTTTCGCAAGGGCGCGTAATGTAAAGGCCGCACTGCACCTATCACAGGTTCTTTACCAATAAAATTGTAAGAATTTATTATTAAAAACTTGTACATTTATTTATACTGTGATGTATCTTAGGGCGCACCGGGACATGTCTCGGTATCTCGGTAGACCAGCACGTGCCTGTGAAGGAGTCAAACTTTTCCGCATGTCTATCATGATGGAGAGTATTTAGTGAACTCTTCGAGGAGGGACGCATCTGATCATTGCTGCAGCAAGCAAGAGGGATAATAATTTCGCCAGGAACAGGAACAGACTTATAAGGTAAAAAGTGGGGCAGCTAGAACTCAGGCTATTATATGTATATCTTCAGTTTAATATAAACTTTCAAAAATATGTAAATAATAGCTTCAATTCTTTTAGTCACTCAAAAAATGGGGCCTAACCCTCCGGGGCCCACAAGATCTGCCACTGGTCAAGAATTCAGTTTTGGGGTTTATTATATATTATTTATTAAGGGGCAACAAATTTTAACGTTTTTCTGAAGCGGGAAATTTAGTGAAACAAAACTCGTCTGCTTAGTTATCCTCCGAAGACTAAAAAAAAAAAAAATACTCAGAATTGCCAACCACAGAGAACAAAATTATCGATTTTCATCTTTAAAATTATCGTGTCTTACAAAAAAAAAATATCGTATATTCGTTATGCACGTGATAATTGTAGAAACGAGTTTAATACTACTACTAATAAAAATAATGTATAATAAACTTATCTAGTAATCTTCAGTTTCGAACTCCAAAGCGGCGTCACTGTCCTCACCATTTTTAACCAATTTAATACAATTGTCAACAATAACAATATTTCCATCCACTCACAAACGTAATTAAATTTAAACAAAAGTATGCAGGGCTGCCATCTGCCAATTCTGAAATCGATATTGATTTATTTTTTAGCAGGAATGACTGTTTGAAACCTCAATGTGTGTTTTTTTACAATTATTTAATGCACATCTACAATTTATTTGCATACTCAAAAACAGCAAGAAATTGGGTGTTCTAAAATTATCGTGTGGTTGGCAAACCTAATATTAGTAAACTATGAGCTGCAAACATTGAAAGAACATGTCAGTGTATTTCTTTTATTGAGTAGTAAAATATTACGAAACAAAAGAAAGTGAATATTTATTCAATAAATCACTGTACGTTTTGATTTCGGTATCAGACCTTGGATGAAATGCGGCCCAAGTTGAGCAAAAAAAAAAAAAAAAAAAGTAATTGGCTATTCCACATCAAATATGTAACTAATGTGGCAGCTGCAGTCCGAGCTGGCAATAGTGTCGTTCTCGCCTGCGCTGGCAAAGTCTGTCAAGGTTGAACACATGAAGCTTTGTTTACATTTTTTGGTAATATGTATTACGAAACTGATTAGTCAATTCAATCATTAGTAAAATGGGGTTACGTTTATTACTAACGTTGTGAGGTTGGACTGTATGTTATTGTGAGTTTAAATTTGTGTTTTAATATCGCATATTACATTACACAGAATTTGATAGAAAATTGTTTTAGTAAATTGCTGTGTACTTTGGAAACCAGTAGGAGTGATGGTAGGAAAAGGCTCTGTGGGGCGGAAAAAAGAAAAAAAAAAAGAATCCAAACTAAAAATAGAATAGCAATAATTCAAACTCCAAAACTAGATTTTTTTTTAAAATTACTGTTTTACTATACAAAAGAGGAAGACGAAGTACTGGATAATGTAAATCCCGATCTTGATGTTGATGACTCAACTGACGTTACCATCTCTAATTGTCTTGATTATAGAAGTGGATCCATTCCACCTTCTGAGATCGAAGAGCCAGAAGAAAAATTTTTACACTTCAACAAGGATCCAGTTTTATGGGTTTTAAACGACGTTATTAGAGATTTACTAGCAAAACATATAATAGCTTTGCTCAGAGTATTTCATCGAGTATTACGAAAAGTACATGATCATACAAAGACCAAAACCGATCTCTGACGAAATTGCAATTTGAATAAAAATTTAAAAATTGGTGATTAGCCACAGAAATTGGACTATTTACTCTGGAAGTAAAGGATCAGTATTCTGTGGATGGTATTCAGTGACGACATTAGCTTTATTTTCTTGAAGGGAGGGACAGAACCATTTTGGGGGGAGAGACAGCTTCTTTTTGTATACCGAAAATAATAGTTTTATATTATCTAACCTATATTACAACAAAACAATATCGTTCGTCGTATATCTTCCATCGATCGGTGCAAGTTTTCGTCATTTCGGGACTCAAAACAAGGCAACGGTTGAAGTAACAGGGTTTTTTTGGTTGATCAAAGGAACAAAACCTAAGTAAAGACGTATAACCTAATCTTGGCACTTCTCACTGGTATTTACACTAGGTACGGTTTGATTGACGAAAGCTTCTAGAATAAATTCTATGGTAGTATTACATGAGAATAGTATACATATTCTGAATTAAATGATTCTGTTTTGTTCAGTTCTCCTTTTGAATGTCACTAGGTTACAGTGTACATAGAAACATAGTTTTGCTGAGAGCGATCACACTAATAAACATAATACGACGTTTCACAATTAAAAAACATACTTCGATTTATGCTTAGAGTAGTGACTTTTCTCTTTCATTTTTAAATCGTTATTCCTGCATATACATAGATAATGTGATTAATAGAGTAACCTACATTATGCTTTATTTTTGTGTAATTATGCTTTATTTTTTCTAAATTATGCTTTATTATGCTTTATTGTTAATTTCAGTTATTATTTTATATTAATCGTGTATAATGTAAAATATTTACTATACATTAAATAGTCTAAATATCTTGATCTATTTATTAATATTTTATGCAACCAGTTTCTTTCATATTTATTGAAATTTTTACTTAATGCATTGTAAAAAGATATGCTTTACTAGAGTCACTTTTTTGTCACTTGTGTGCTCCATAGAGGTGCATATATACAGAAAGGGAAAATAAAAGATATCACTAAAAAAATACAGAAAGTGCTCAAGTTCAAGAGGTACACATAACAATATAGTGTGGAGTTCTTGTGTACTGTTCGTTGTTGGCGGAATGTTTTATTCATTTCCTTTTTTTTTTCCTCCACATCAAAAGATTACACCGAAAAGTTTACAGAAATAAAAATTAGCTTTTCATTGTCGCATTGTTATGTTCTCAATGATTTTGCTTTATAAATATTGGTTTTAAAAAATATCAATATAGTATGTTAAACTCGCAGTTAAACAAAATTTTCCCAGAATTGTGCTATATATTTTAAACTATGATTTATTTTCTAAAATTATGCTTTTAAAATTAGTTTCTTCTGGACCCTTAAATAACCACAACCATGTTGAAGGTACCAACCGTATGTCTAAATTGCTATTATGCTTTTTATGCTTTTGGGTTGCTCTAGTCGGTATATGTCAGTATATCAGCATGGCTTCTTAAAGAACAGATCAAAATCTACTAATTTAGCCATTATTACAGATTTTATTGCAAATGAATTGGATAGAGGGAGTCAAGTGGAAGTGATTTATACTGATGTAACCAGTTTTTAAAAGCCTTCGATTTGGTAGACCATGATGTACTGTTGCAAAAACTAACGACTTTTAATTTCTCTATGCAAACAAAAAGTTTTTTCGCGTCCTCTCTGCAAAATCGTCAACAGACCTTCATGTACAAAGGATATGTATCTAAAAAATTCACAGCCTTATCAGGAGTCCCTCAAGGTTCAAATCTTGGTCCACTCTTATTTCTATTAGTGATAAATGACCTACCGTCTTATATTCATTATTCTAACACTCTTCTATTCGCCGACGACCTTAAAATATTCTCCAAAATTAATTCGCTTGAAGACTGTGCAAACTACAATAGACGTATGTAATATTAGGAACTGGTGTGACAATAACAAGTTTAAGTTGAACATAAATAAATGAAAAACTCTTTCCTTTACCCGCAAAGAAAGCACCATTAAATATGACTATTCTATTGAAGGAACTATTTTAGAGACACCTATTTTAATTAAAGATCTAGGAGTGCTATTTGATCCTAAATTAAGTTTTACTCATCATATTGAAACAATTGTTAATAATTCATACAGAAATCTTGGCTTTGTTATGAGAATAGGTAAGGAGTTTCAAAACGATGCTACGTTAATGAAACTCTACTTTTGTTTTGTGCGATCCCAATTAGATTATGCGACTCTGTCTTGGTCATCAAAAGCACAAAAACACATAGATATGATTGAAAGAATACAATCAAAATTCTTGAGATTACTTGCTTATAGAAAAACTGGTATGTATCCAAAATACGGGTCGTATTCAGAAATAGTACAAAACTTCAATATTAACACGTTGAAACAACGGAGAGAACATACGGATCTTTTATTTTTACACAAATTACTACATGGTAAAATTTACTCTCCCAATCTTACTTCGAAGGTTCAATTGCATGTCCCATCAGGTAAAACCCGCGTAGGAAATAGCAGTACATTTTACTGCAGAAAGGCAAGAGCAAATATCCTCGCTAAGTCTCCTATATGGAGAATGAGTGCTTCCTACAATGCAATTGAAAGGATAACTTCTATAGATGTTTTTGGAATGTCGGAGACAGTATACAAAATAGCCTTAAAAATATGAATGAAAATATATAAATGTATAACCTTGTTTATATATATAACTAAGAGTAAATGTATTTGTAAGGAATAACACTGTAACTGGGCCTAGAGCCTGTTGTGTTGAATAAATAAATAAATAAATAAATAAATAAATAAATAAATAAATAGTGATTAATATCATATTATATGTAGCTTCTGTTAAATAAATTTACTGGGGAGTACTAGGTGGCGCTGGCAATTTAAATTTGAATTCAAATGTATTATAAAGTAGCTGTGTGTTAGATGTGGTGACCATGTGATAATTATGTAAACTCTTAACTTAATTCGTTAAATTCAACTACTTTATTAAATTACATTTATCAACGACAGAACTGTGAACATTTAATATCCAATGGAACAAAACTTTTTATTAATGTTTGAATGAGCATGTATTTGTTAATTGTTACTTTTGAAATTGTGAATAAACACGACTAGTTTTCTTCTTGCCTTTCCGCGTTCCTTTCCGCCTAGCTTGACATTTCCTTGTTTACTGAACATCAGACTCGTCGTTTTTTGATTAAACAAAACCACGGAGGACATATTATATGTCCAGATAAAACCGCCACTATGAACTCTTAACATTTTCTTTTCTCGTAATTACTCTTTAGATTATCAATGTAAACAACGGTATAAAATAATACACTTTGAGAATTGGCTATAATTATTCTTTATATAACGTTAGTTTGTCTCTAAGAACTTTCTACATCGACAGGGGGTATTCGGGTATTCACCACAAGGTTTAAGAAGGTGCAGCATCGTCGGAGGCAAGCATATGGAGGATGACTGACTCCATGTCTCGAGAATATCATTCTGTTGATTCATCACCACAGACACATTTGAGTTTGACATCTGTGTAGTGGAATGAAGGTGAAGAAGAACATCGTAGAAGACGTACCATAAACAGAGAACCCGACGCCCCTGACAGTCCAGCAGGAATAAGATCCAGTTGTTGGCTGACTCCAGTACATCCAGGCTCCTCCAGGGAAAACTATTAATCATCCAGATGACCAGGACGACACCAGTCTAATCGGATCTGTTAAGCTAGTGCTCATCCTTTATTTCTTAATCATAACCTATCTCTCTTTCTCTCGCCTTTTCCCAACTAGTCATTTTCAAAATAGAAAGATTTGAATTTCATTTAAATTCAACCGTATTTTTACAGTTAAGTACCGTGTTGTGCATCAGTTTCATCCGCAATTTTGTTTTCGTATAAACTGTTTATAAATCGTGAACAAACGAAAATTTTATGTGAACCATCGTGAACAAACGATCCGCATGGTTTATTTTTGATTTCCAATAATTTTCAGGTACATGAAGTTGTCACCACCCATTATCTTTTTCGTATAAATTGTTTATAAATCGTGAACAAACGAAAATTTTATGCGAACAGTTGTGAACAAACGATGAACAAACGATTTGCATGGTTTATTTTCGATTTCTGAAAATGGGTTCTGCTGCGTGAAGTTGGCACCGCCCATTTTTCCGTATAAATTGTTTATAAATCTTGAACAAACGAAAATTTATTGTGAACATTCGTGAACAAAAGATGAACAAACGATCTGCATGGTTAATTTTCCATTTCGAATAATTTTCAGGTACTTGAAGTTGGCACCGCCTATTTTGGTTTTCGTATAAATTGTTTATAAATCGTGAACAAACGAAACTTTTATGTGAACAATCGTGAACAAACGATGAACAAACGATTTGCATGGTTTATTTTCGATTTCTGAAAATGAGTTCTGCTGCGTGAAGTTGGCAGCGCCCATTTTGTTTTTCGTATAAAATGTTTATAAAACGTGAACAAACAAAACTTTTATGTGAACATTCGTGAACAAACGATGAACAAACGATCTACATGGTTTATTTTCAATTTCCGAAAATGGGTCCTGCCAGGTTCACGCACATTCCCTTAGTTGATAAATCCGATAATTGAAAAAGACCCAATAAATATTTACACATTTTTTCTTCTTTCACAAATCTCGAGACGGCAGTCAAATTTTCCATACCAGAGGAGTCTTCTGTTTTGTATACTTTCAAGTAAAGAGACTGATTCATTCCCATCATATTCTGTTCTTGACCATATCTGCCAATACATTTGAATTTCAGGTGACTTATATTGAGCGTTCTAAAGAATATGTATACCTCTGGACTTCAGTTTCGAATACTTGAACAGTGTTGTGAAAAGTCTAGTAGAACTTAATTCACGAGGATTTAATTCTTGCAGATCTTTGAACCATCTTCAATTTCCATTTACTGAAAGAAAAAAAACTATACCACCTACACTAAACATGGTATCTGTTTCTTGCTGTTTGTTTCGTACCTAGAATTAAATTAACATCTTTTCCTCTGCACAGTCTTAGTTTAAGTTATTACCAAATTTGAATTTCTTTAATGTGGCTTTTAGAGGAAGCATGCTTTTCAAATTCTTCATCCCGCTCCGATATTTCTATTTGCATATGCCTATCACAGAAAAAGTCTGATCCCGTAGACTGTTTCTTTAAAATTTCCTACAAATATAACATAATTGCTTGATCTCTTAAAACGGAATATTCTAACCAAAGCCTTGTGTGATACCACGGACTTTAGAAACTACATTTCATTCTCAATGAAGTTTGTTTTGAGATATTCACATAGATTGGGCTGAGCAGGTCTTTCGTTTCCAAAATACGTCGCTTCTAACAATGCAATTCGAGGTGTTTGTGCAATATTTTTGCACTTGACAACACCAGGTATTTAATTGTGAATTTTCGTGTCGGTCACCTGTAGATCATTGTTTTGAGCATTCGGTTCTCTCAACCGATAAATAACAAACTCACCCACAAGATCTTGAAAAAAATTCTACAGATAACACCGCCACTATGAACTCTTAACATTTTCTTTTCTCGTAATTACTCTTTAGATTATCAATGTAAACACCGGTATAAAATAATACACTTTGAGAATTGGCTATAATATTCTTTATATAACGTTAGTTTGTCTCTGACTAAGAACTTTCTACACTGATTCACTAGTCTATTGAGAGTAATATTTCTTGATTCAAAAATATTATTATTTTTTAAGTTTTGTAATACCAATACTGTGCCGGAGCTGTGCCATCAGTTGTAGCTCAGAATAATCTCTAAAACTACTCATTCAATATACGTAACAATTGGTTTATTACGATTTCTGAAAATGGGTTCTGCTGCGTGAAGTTGGCACCGCCCATTTTTCCGTATAAATTGTTTATAAATCTTGAACAAACGAAATATTTTTGTGAACATTCGTGAACAAAAGATGAACAAATGATCTGCATGGTTAATTTTCCATTTCGAATAATTTTCAGGTACGTGAAGTTGGCACCGCCTATTTTGGTTTTCGTATAAATTGTTTATAAATCGTGAACAAACGAAACTTTTATGTGAACAATCGTGAACAAACGATGAACAAACGATTTGCATGGTTTATTTTCGATTTCTGAAAATGAGTTCTGCTGCGTGAAGTTGGCAGCGCCCATTTTGTTTTTCGTATAAATTGTTTATAAAACGTGAACAAACGAAAATTTTTGTGAACATTCGTGAACAAACGATTTAAATGGTCTATTTTTTAATTTGCAATAATGGGTTCTGCCAGGTTCACGCACATACTAAAGGATACTAGAAAAAGATTTTCAAGCTCTTTTTCAGACTAGGACATAGAAAAAAAGAGGATTTTGTCTGTATCGTGACAATGCTAGTGTGAAGGCAGGATGTAAGGGAGATGTTCAGAAACAGTTACAAGAACTTGAAAAACTCTCCCTCTATTGCAATAAACAATCTCTTGTCTCCATTGCCATATACATCACGTTCATACGGTAATAATTCATATTTGTTCAGTGATCTCTAATGTGAAAGAGTGTTTTGTAATTCGCCAAGTTGCTGTACGTATTTTTTAGAAAACATTGGGTGTTATCTATGTACCAACGCCAGAAGCTAAAGAGGTTGATGGATCAACGATGGGCTGCACACTTGAGAACAGGAAAATCTATTCAAGAGAATTTTGATATAGTTTTTATAGAGTAGCATTAAGTGGGAAAATTGAACCAAGTGAGTGTTTTGTCGTCTGTTTCATGCGCTCTATAGAAAATACCGTCTATAACCGTCTACTATATAGTTAAGTGCTTATATTTTAAAAATTTTAAAGATTTTCCGGGAGGCGGACATACTGCCCGGTAGGCGCGACTTAATAAATCTATGTAGATCGCGCCGTTTTGAAATAAATTGCTTAATTTGACTCTGTTTTGATAATCTTTTATTCCACTATGATATCTGATTAAATGACTTTGTAATTCTACTTATTGGTGCTCATGATACCGAGAAAAAAGATACATACACATTTCTTTGCTAGATTATACGGCTTAAGTTTAGAGTTGCCTCTCCAGTCTGAAGTTGCCCTTGGACTTTGCAACATACAAAAAACAGTGCTTAAAGTATTAAAAATTGTTACATTTCACTTAACTTCAGTATTCCGTGTGCTTCACAAATATTTAAAAGGTTTTCTTCATTATTTTTGCGCATCCGTTACACCTGTTCGCCATATTCGCCATATTTTACAACTACCATGCTGCTGAAACCTTCCGCAATGCTTCCGCATCCGGCAAGTAGTACTAACTTCCACATATCTTTTCTCGTATTAAACATAACTCTCCTCCCGAACTTACATTCCTAAACATCAAATAAAAACTTCAAATTATCATTTCTTACCTCATTTCTCCTGTAAATTTTCCTGATTTTTATAAAAAGCGGAGGGGTAACTCTAAACTTAACCCGATTATACTATATACAAAAGAAGCTGTGGGCAAGATTGGTAATGCAAGGTGTTCTATAGGTAATGCAAGAATTCTCGAACATAACCAGGGAACACCCAGGTATATTAAAGGATGTTAGCTTTAAAGGTCAAGGGCAAAAACTATGGAGAAAGAAACTGAAGCAACAAAAATAGGTAAAGCTGCCAATTATTACTATTATTTTAAAATCAAACTCAAAGGATTTGGTCTAGGAATTAATTCGTGCGGGTGGACAAGAGATGGCGCAACGAACGGAGCGTCCCACAGTTCCGTGTATCCACACATGTGTTGCAAACCCCTGTCATCGCGTATCGTTCGTAGTATAGGGCAGTGGATTAAAGCGTCAACAACACTAGTTTGTAGTTAAGTGAACATGGCGCAATTTGTGCCTGATAAAGTGTTTTTGCGGGGTGTCCTGCTGCATTACTTTAACATGCAGAAAGTGCGACTGAAAGTCATCGTATTTTGGTGGAAGTGTATGGTGACCATGCTCTAGCTGAGCGAACGTGTCAGAAGTGGTTTGCACGGTTTAGAAGTGGTGATTTCGGCTTGGCAGACCAAGAGCGAGCTGGAAAGCCAAAAAAATTTCAAGACGAAGAATTGACAGCATTGCTCGAGCAGGATTCGTGTCAAACGCAGGAACAACTTGCAGCAGCATTAGGCGTTGATCAAACAACAGTCTCCAAACGCTTGAAAGCCATGGGAATGATTCAAAAGATGTCACATTGGGTTCCACATGAATTGAAAGACAGAGACGTTGAAAGACGAAAAACCATTTGCGAATTGCTGCTTCAACGACAGAGCAGAAAGGGGTTTCTGCATCGAATTATTACGGGTGATGAGAAGTGGATCCATTACGAGAACCCTAAACGAAAAAAGGCCTGGGTGAAACCAGGTGAACCAGGTCCATCACAACCAAAACGAGATATTCACTGTGCAAAGGTTATGCTGTGCATATGGTGGGATATGAAAGGTGTGGTGTACTATGAGCTGCTGCAACCGGGTGAAACTATGAATGGAGAACGTTATCGACGACAATTAATGCGTTTGAAGCAAGCTCTGGCCAGAACACGACCAGAATGGGAGAACAGACATGATAAACTTATTGTTCAACATGATAACGCTCGCCCACATGTCGCAAAACCGGTCAAAACCTATTTAGAAAATGTCGGATGGGAAGTTTTACCCCACCCGCCGTATTCACCAGACGTTGCTCCTTCGGACTACTACTTGTTCGATTGCATGAACAACGATTTGATTGGACAGCGGTTTACTTCTTCAGAAGATATCGAAACATGGGTCTCTGACTGGATCGCTTCCAAGGATGAGGACTTCTTTCGCTACGGAATCCGTACATTGCCTGACAGATGGGCGAAAGTGGTGGCTAGCGATGGACAATATTTTTCTTAAGGTATTTATGTATTTTGTGTTTGTACTACAGCTTCAATGTGTGCGTACCAACCGCACGAATTAATTCCTAGACCAAAGAATAAGGAAAAGTTAAACAAACTCGTTTAAAACAAAACCAATAATGAAAAAAAAATATTGGAGTAACAAGAGAGAAATGGAGAGAAAGAAAGAAAGAAAGAAAGAGACAGAGAGGAAGTAAGAGAACAGCAACAATAGCAAACATCAATATAGCTCAAAGAAGGACTATTAAAAACGTTCCGGGTGCCAAAATATCAGAGCAATTCCACAATGTTTTCAGAGCATGTCTATATGGAAATTTACGTGTGTGTTTTTATGTCTGTGAATGTGTGTGTTTGTGGTTTTAGCAAAGTTAACAGAGAGGCGGCCTGTCCTTTTTCGTTTTTTTATTAATGTTAGAGCTCTTTAATTTAGGTTGCTAAAAAACAGAAAAATGCGTACAGGGAAAAATAAAAAGGAGTTGCAACCACGTACACTGCACCAATCATTCTCATTGGTTCACCGAGAGAGAGAGAGGGGGGGAGAGAGAAGGGAGCTTCATCCATTAGACTAATAAGATTTCTAATCGTCTTCTTCAAAGTTTATGGGCGTAGGAGTTTCCAGGAAGATTCACGTTAATTCGCTGTTACAGTGGCGGCTCTGGTAGGAAGTCACTTCGGTAAAAGTTTGTTGTTGCTACGAGCTAATGGGAGAAGCTATGTACTAATTCTTGTATAGAGCTTTGTGAAGCTATATGAAGCTTTAATCCTTTAGCTGATAGAGATAAGTTTGAAATTTTACCAATCCGACTTCCCTCTAGAGCCACCACTCTTCCTTATTGATTTTCATGTATGTCAGAGAATGTCTGCTATGTCTGGTGTCGCACATTTAAAGACGCTCTTGTTTCTGATGTTATTCGTGTTTTTAAAGAAAATTCTCTGCATTGCAATATGCGACCCCGACTCCATGAGTTGTCGATACATTAATTTCAAGAAGAAAAAATATGTGAAGTTAAAGATTCCCCACACAAATGTTTATTTGGTTCTATCAATTGGAAAAAATCCCCACACAAATGTTTACTTGGTTCTATGAATTGGAAAGATTACCGACACAAATGCTCAGTTGGTTCAATCAACTGGAATGTCCGTATTGGTATATTATTTATATAACGAGTTAGTCAGATGGAAATGTATCCAGGTTTGAACATTCTAAAATATGATAATTCTCCATCGGATCCGCTAAAGCACGTGGCATCTTTGCCATTACATGAGGTCACGTAGCCAGGTCCAGGACTCAAACTCCTTTCTAGTTTTTTAGAAATTGTGTTGAATTCTTCAAGGTTGTGCTCAGATCGTGGGATACTGTACCTTGAAGTGATAAGACGCCTCCTAATGTTACCAGGGAGAACTGAGCCTACTTTATAATGATGGGGTGGCAACACTACATATACTTGTAAGAGTAGAGTTCAATCCACTAGAAGTGTAACTGGCAGATATATCATGATATACTGCGAAATGAGCATATTGAATTATCCCTGCTTGAAAGGCTCCTCCCTTCCTTTTTTTTACACACATTTACGGCGGAAAAGTGGAGGATAGGAAACTATCAGTATGCCTTCTTTTATGAATGCAGTGTGAGAAGTCTCCAAATTCGCAGTGGAGTGAAAAAGAGTGACAGAAGTAGAAAAAATCTCATTGTATTGGAATGCTTTAACATAGATAATTTACATTTTTAAATATCCATTATTATTAAACTTCGTAGGATAAAGGACCATAAACTACTAGTTCATCTGTTAATTATCTTATGAAATACATGTCAATTATACTAAACTCTGGCAAAGGCAGTAAGGTAGGAACACGCGAAACTAAAATCTAATAAACTTTTTTTAGTATTAGGAAAAGCTAATATCCTATTATTATAAGCAACCAACAATGCTGTGCTGCTGTACAGGTTGCATAGATACAAAGGGAGTTACATTGCTTTTAAATGATACAGTAATTCAGGTCACCATTATCCATGAAGATCTTAACGTGTTTATTGCATTAACGTTCAAGAAATATCGTGTGAAGTAACGGACAGATGGACGTACTAACAGTACAATCTTATAAGCTCGACTGGATGTTACTAATAAATCACTGTAATTTAATCTACAAACTTCTGAGAATTGTGTCACTTTATTCACTCCAACAGTAAGTTATTAGTGGGGGAATTTAATTTCGAAAATATTAAGTTTGCTAAACTAATCTATTCCCTTAAGATTGAGGTTATTTTTGTTGTTTTACAATTGACTTAAAAGTTTTATAACATTCTGTACAATACATCAATTTGAATCTACAACGAATTGGCCTCATTTCATCATGTGAGACCCATAACCACCAAACAACATCTAATAACAATAGTTAAGCAAGAATATAATGTTTTATGCTTTTCTCTCTTTTGAAAGAGCAGAGTTCATAAAATCCATTCGTCGAGACTATTAAAAGTTCTTTTCGTTGTACCTACGTTAAGGGAGCAATAAGCGCCAAATTAAATTTCTTCTAAAATGCTGGCATACATAGAGATATATAGGATTTTCCTCTTCACTTTATCTTCCAACATGCCTCGCCCGACTAACCGTACTAAAGAGTCCCCGTGGTTATGTACTTTTTTTCCATCCCCATTTCGAAACCTCTTTGACCTCTTATAATATCATAAGCATACGGTCTACATGAGCTTTCTCTCTGTATGCAACTCTCTTTTGCCTTTAAAGGTAACATATTCGGTAAAGCTGCCTCATTAAATGTTTTAACACTTCTGATATAAACAAGTCGGTAATATTATTGTCAAGTTTCCGCTAATTCTCTCGGTTAATGTGTTATTTTCTGTATCTCTTCATATTCTAATGTGTTCACTTTGTGGTAGTAATCACATGCCAACAGGTGTCATTGTGACTGCTAATAGATGTCAGGCAAGAAAATATGTTTTATAACATTATAAAGCGATATAAAGACCTGTGCACACTGAGTAATGAAACTGCAATTTAGTTTATAGGAAAACAATCTATTTCAATTAAATTTATTGTGTGATGTAATCTACTATATACAGGGAGTTAATGAGCTACATCGACAAACTGTAAGAGGTGAATTAGGAAAACAAGTTAATACGGAACTGTGGGGAAATGTTTAGTTTCAGGACAAAGATTGGTTAAAGTCGTGGGAAAACTTAATTTCAAGACGCGCTATTTCAAATTAGATCAACTATAGAACAGCGGCCCATATCAACGTAAAGAAGTAATATAAAAACAATTCAAAAATACGCTTTTCACCAATGCGCAATGGGTGTGTAGAAAATTCCCTACAGAGTATAATTCCCAGACATGCTCTTAACAGAATTTTCCTATATTGTAGATAAGATAGAATTTTGGGAAAGCCATATCGTAAGAGGGGATGGGGGCTTAAATATTGTTTTCGGCGCTCGCTAGATCTCCAAAACTCTTAGACATAGAACCTAGAAATTTGCACATGAGGCGAGGTTTTGGGAATTTCATATCCTAAAGGGGATGAGGGCTTATATATATTTCATTAGCCAGATCTCCGCAACTATACAACATTTAAAATTTTGTGTGAATATTCTCCTTGCACCCTGGCCTGCAAATAAAATGAGATTTTGGGAATTCCAAATCCAATGTGGGGTTGGAGGGTTTAAATAGTTTTTTTGGTGTTCGCCACATCTCCGAAACTATTAGGAGTAGAACCTTAGAATTTTGTATAAACGTTCATCTTGTATACTAGGCTGCAAACATTTCAGTTGCAGGAATTACATATACCTTGATGTGACTATCCTTTCGATGTCTTTTACATAGCCAAAGAATCGCCCTTTTAACGATAACTTCAGTTTTAGAATAAGAAAATAGTCACAGGAAGATAAATCAGGTGAATAGGGAGGATGGTTGAGAACACGCACTTGCTTACTGGAAGTCCGAACCCCTTCCGAAATCCTGATTTTTCTGTAAATTTAGTTTAATTTTTGGGTTTAATTCTACAAATTTTAATGTATTGTATTCTCATTTAACACTTAGTGAATTTGGACATCCGGAAAACTTTGGATCCCTCCCGAAAAAATTCCCGCACACGTTTCTGCAACTACCCGACCTTTTCTCTTTTTTCATAACAATAGTCTTCTTCACGAAGTGTTACTGCCTTACTGTGTTTACTTGGTGACCAATCAGCGCATTTTTGTTCTATTAAAAGCCATCATTATCAATGAAAGTATCACTATTCAACCTACACTACTAAAAGATGTTCATATCACAAAATTCAACTGTTTACTGCTGTGCAATAATGATGAAAACATTTGACCTAAACCAACAATCCCACACAAGAGTTCTGTTAGTTGAAAAAAATAATAATCAGACGGCAATGTTGCTGCTGCCCTAAGATGTGATTATTTACCTTATCGAACGATATCGCTTAAACTTCTTTAATATTTCTGTAGATTCCACTTTAATAAAATACAGCACATATGGTATACATTACATGATATGCTAGGATGTGTTATTGCATTAGTAATTTCAATCCTTATTTTAATAATCATACCATTCTTCCACACCAGAAAAATACTATATTTTGAATTAAGTTTGCACAGTAATCATTTTAACTTGAATTGGCGCTCGACCAGTCGAGGACCCTTACATTTTAACGGGACAAATTCTCACAGTCGACTACTTCGCCTACTTCCTATTTGTACCTTACCTCTCCGCCCTATAAGATTCCTTTTTAAATAAAACTTAGTTCTTTGGCGGAGAATAAGCATATGTTTTGAAAACATACAACAGAGCAAAACTCTAAGAACTTATTCTTAATTTAATAGACTTAAATTAAAAGAGAAATAAAAAGAAGCTTCTTGCCACCTAAAAATAAAAGATAATAAAAAGAAAGAGTAAAAAAACACTTACAAGCAAGATATATTAATTTGTGAACGAAACCGAGGTAAAGTCCCCCGCACTCAAATAAATCCAAAAGAAATAAACAGTACCTTACAAAATAAATAAATAAATAAATAAAATAGAAAAATATCATGAGCTAGAAACTAAATACTAAACAAAACTCTTATAAACAAAATACTAGCATACTCAGCTATAAAAATAAGAGCAAACCCTCCTGCTCTATAATCAATATTAAATCCTGAAACAAGTTCTAACTCTTCTTCAGCAAGATCAAAAGGAGTTCGATTAGTCTCTGCTAAACAAGAAGCCAATCAGACTAATGCTAAAGGAAATGTGATTCACAAAAATCATAATTCCTCCTGGTTATAACCGAAACTTAACAATCTATCTCTTTCAGCCAAAAATACAAAACATAATAAAATCGAAGCTAAAGTAACTTCATAAGAAATAGTCTGTGCAATTGCCCGCAATCCTCCTAAGAAAGAATATGAAGAATTAGAAGATCAACCAGCAATCATTACAGTATATACACCTATTCTAGTACAGCACAAAAATAATAATAGCCCTAAAGAAGAAGTCAGTATAATACTTAAGGAATTCTTAATCACACTAATAAAGACCAAAATAAATTAAAAACGGGAGCTAAATAATAAGGATAATAATTAGATATAGTAGGAAAAACTTGCTCCTTAGTAAACAACTTAATTGCATCTGCAATGGGTTGCGGTAAACCACAAATCCCTACTTTATTCGGACCTCTTCGAATTTGAATGTACCCCAAAACCCCTCGCTCCAATAGAGTTAAAAATGCAACTCCAATTAAAACACAAATAATCGAAATTAAATAAGAAATAATACCTATAATATAATCATAATACACTATTACCTGGACTCACTACATCCATTATTAGATCCTAAATCTAATGCACTTATCTGCCAAAGTAATTATTAATTATTTTTATTCCTTAATAATAAATATTAATAGTACTTGGTCCTTTCCTGCTAAAGTACTCTTTCAAATTAAGGGATAGAAACCGATCTGGCTCACGCCGATCTGAACTCAGATCATGTAATATTTTAAAGGTCGAACAGACCTATATACTAAGCTTCTGCACCTAGATAAAATCTTAATCCAACATCGAGGTCGCAATCACTTTTGTCGATATGAACTCTCAAAAAAAAAAAAAAAAAAAAAACAAAAACAAAAAAAAAACGCTGTTATCCCTGAGGTAACTTACTCTAGTAATCATTAACAAAGGATCATAAAAATATTGAAAAGTAATCATCATAAAAAGAGTTTATTTATCTTCTCGTCGCCCCAACGCAATACTTGAACAACAAATATATTCATTCCCAACTATAAAAATTACTACTTAAATATAAATATATACAGGGTCTTATCGTCCTCTTAAAGCATTTAAGCCTTTTCACTCAAAAGTAAAATTAAACATGATCACAAATAAAGACAGTCTTCCACTCATCCAACCTTTCATACAAGCCCACAATTAAAGGACTAATGATTATGCTTCCTTCGCACGGTTAAGATACCGCGTCCGTTTAAATCCTCACTGGGCAGGTCAGACCTTATATTATAACAAAAGAACATGTTTTTGATAAACAGGCGGAGAAAAAATTTGCCGAATTCCTTTACTCATTCTCCCCAAATATAGTAATAACACCATTATAAATTATCTAAGATAATTCAAGATAAAAGTACAATAACAAATTAAATGTACTAAAATTTAATAATACAACTCAAATAAGTTATAACAAAATTACAAATGATAGCTACCTCTAAGCCCACATATTTCATTTAATATAAAACCACATTATAAACGACGAAAAGTAAAGAGCAAATCCCCCTTACTATTACTTACGGCCAAACTACAACAAAGTTAAATCTTTAACAAGCTAACCGCAGCTGAATTAAATTCAATTCTTGTACAATCAGATATAATGGAAACCGAAAAGCATTTCACCACTAAAATAAAATTAGTAAATAATATACCACTTATAATACTATATTAATTTAGCTCTTTCCATTTCGGGAAATAATTATATAATTATATCATTTAGTGTCCCATGATACAAAAGGTACAACATCCCATGTTTTCGTCCCCAAAAAACAATTTTCACTTATTTAAACATTCCTTTACGGTACTAATTAACTATAATACTAACAAATTAATTCTATACCCTATACAATAACTCCAATTCAAGTTGATTCACTTAATACTAATATAAACAATAACAATAATAAGTATATTTTTCAATCAAAATAATCTGAATTGCACAGAAACCTCTTTGATGTAAACGAATAGCTCAACTAACAACATTAAAATGGACGCAGACAGAATTTCTCTCTTAAATTTTAAAACAGAAAATATATTAGAAATTAGTATTTATAATGATCACATGTCATGTCAAATCATATGTTTTCATCTTTAAACCCATGGACGGTTCCAAACCCGAATTGAGAAATGGCGCTCCCCCTCGGAGCTGCTCCAGCACATTCATTGCGGCTGTCCATTTCTTGCTATGTGGAGATCTAAACTCGAGAAGTGCGTGGAAACACATTACTCATGTTATGTCTGGTGATGTGACTGCCCCATTTATGGTAGGTCAAAAAAAACTAGGACATCAACCTACCCGAAAATGAAAGCTTATGCCGGATCTTCAAATGGCGACTAACCCGTACCGTTGGATCTGGAAAAGTACGTGCGACATCATCACGGTCTCATCAAGATAGGTAGAACTCTTATGTGTACTGCCACCTGTACCAGCGGAGGTGAGAAAGTACACAACCAACCTTTGAAATGGGCAACTAGGTCCTAGGGACAATACTACTTGGTACTCAAACGCGTACGTATGAAGGAGGGATAATTGGAGTATCCAGCGAGGTAGATTCAACGCTCTACAGGAGACTAGAGATCGAACTAATCTCAAAGAACGTTTCTGTTCTAACTACATACAGGAATTCTGTATTCCTTGAACAGACTTACCGGAAGAAGGTGTGGTGGTTCTTCACAATGCTGGTCTATACGTACCATTGGTTTTGGAATGTAGCATTACTACAACGTGCCTGTGGTATATTTACACGCATAAGAGAGGTAGTCCCTCCCTTATTGCTTGGAAGGCCACCCAGGGGATGAATGAAGGTTTGGAAAATGACTATATCTATGATAGCAAACAGTATACATCAATCGATGGCTCTGGTAATGTACAGTGTACCTTTACCGTAATTCGAGAAAGTTCTATATTGATTGGACAATCTTACGTAGGAGGACGTTGGCTTACTGCCTGTAGAGTGACCAAACGGCTATTGGAGAAAGGTGCCAATCTCAGGAATCTGGGTAATGATTTCCGATTCCAGTTGAAGGAAGGTATCCCTGCAGGATATGTAGCTAGTCTCATAACCAAATGACTTGACATGCACCTTTGAATCCGGTATGATATACGGGGGTATCTCGATGTGTTCGTGATACCTGTATGCGGAAGGAAGTTGCCACAGACGATAGAAGTAGACAGGGCCTGGAATGTTTAGCTCTCCTCAGATTCACCTGGGAATTCCGCAATTGGGTTGAACTCTGCTGGGCTGTGATCAAACCGTTGCATTTGAAAACTAGAAATGAAATCTTTAAGTATTACGTCCCACGCTTATGCCGGCTATGGTGATGAGAAATGAATGAAATGGTGGAATGTAGAAAGTGGGATGAAACGGGAGAACTCCGAGAAATCCCACGCTCATGATGTTTATCCACCACAAAGCTCACTTGGCGGGAGCTGGGATCAAACCAAGGACCCCATGCACCAGAGTTGAACGATCTACCACTGAGCCACCGCGGCCCCCGTTTCATGTGATAACTAGTGCTTGCATTGACGGGAGGTGAGAATGTCTCAACGCTCGGGCGCCATACCTACATAGTATGGAAGGACCTGACTCACTAGCATGGCCGACTCTACGAGTAGGATAAACTTGTATGTACTAAGGACTTCGGTCTGGCCACGCAGTGGGCGTATCCCATTCCTTGAATGTGAGTTCGAGGTTAATCGCTTAAAGTGGAAGCCAAAGTCGAGAGATAAACCTTGAAAAGCAGTTCATTTATGAGGACTAAACTGGGCAGTGACAGAGTAACTACGTGCCGGATAGTAAATAGTGCCGGTAAGTCCACAGGCTGCAGCTCGTCTTTAGTGACGATGGTGTATGTGGCGGTAGATTATTCCATCTCTAATGTCATCTTCAAATATGTCGTCTTGAAGTAAAAGAAATGTGTATTCGCAAGTTTTGTTTTAACATTTAACTGTGCATAACTGTGAAACTAATCCGTATACTGGAAAATGATCTGAAGTAATCGCTGTTTGCTTTTACGAAAGCTTTTCAATGAACTCGAAACAGGGCTGGCCTTAGGTGGTGCAAGGTTTACAACTAACTTGCACACCAAGGTCTGTAAAACCATTATATATATATATATATAT
This sequence comes from Thermobia domestica, assembly GCF_964235325.1. Taxonomy (NCBI): domain Eukaryota; kingdom Metazoa; phylum Arthropoda; class Insecta; order Zygentoma; family Lepismatidae; genus Thermobia; species Thermobia domestica. The sequence continues at coordinate 149,224,741 of NC_137454.1, read as the reverse complement.
ATATATATATATATATATATATATATATATATAACGCTTACCCTGTTCATTGCTTATAGCAGCTAACTTTCAGAGAAATAACTCAAATGGAAATGCAGTGAATAAATTTTAAAATACATGTTTCACCCTTCTGCCCTGCAATTTTTCAACGACTTCCACAAACTATACATATAGGTACAAAAACTGTTGCCCACAGACTACGTTTGTATTACGAAATGGGCAGCTCAAATGTTATTTCCGAGCATTCAGTTTGCATGTTTGTTGAGTTCACCCGTACTACAAAGCACGTATACACAATCGACAGAGGTTACCTACTGACCAAGATCGTGTGATGTTGATGCACCCCACGAAGATTCGTCAGATATATCTCCACTATCTAAAATATATATATTTAGCAACACTACGGACACTGTGTTAGTTTTGTTTCAATATTTTCGATGGCTAGTTAGATTCAAACAAGTAAGATGAAGAGTACGAGAGATTGGAGTAAGGAATCAGCGATAGAGACAATAATCGACGACGACCTTAAACCATCAATTGTATCAAAGGACTCTTTTGGCAAATGAAATGATCTATAGAATTTTCAACAAATCATCTTGAATCAATGAGTAATAGAGTACTTCAGGCATCTGCCGACAGACTTCTTCATAATTTTAACACCAGTGACTACAACGAGAACAAGAGTATCGTCAGTTCTTGTTCGTGACTTGCTAGACCTCTTTATTGAACATCCTGATGTAGATGATCAAAGTTTGGATGCTAATATCTAGAAGAAAGACAATCCTCAGAAAGTTTACAGCAATAAAAAATATTCAAATTCGCCTCGGAGAAGACTCTTTTCTTCCACGCTTAAAACTCCTTTCATTTTAAGACGACATAGTGTATCGCACATGATCGTTATAAATAACAATTTTTAATACATTCTATGTGAAATGAAGCAAGATTGAAGTTTCTATCTTGAAATGTCGAGAAGATACAACGTTTTAAAATTTAAGGAATACATTCTGTCGGTGGCCATCTTCATGACGTCATATCTTGGTTTCCCCAAGTGGTAGTTTTTAGGACAATATTCTGAACATGTCTACCGATTTTCAGTTTGATATATAAAATTCTGGATGACATAAAAACCATATGTGCATCGGATTTAAAATGAAAATTTTATCCAATGATTAGAGTAACTAACTAACTAACTCTATGGAGTATGGAACCCGGACGTTCAATGTCGCGTTCACAAAATGTCTCCACTGACTTCTATCCTTAACCAACTGGATCCAGTTTCTACTTTGTATTTCTATTTCTGCGAGATCCATCTTAATATTGTCCTCCCATTTGCGCCTAGGACTTCCTAATGGTCGTTTTTCGATTGGTCTTCCAGTCAAGACTGAAAGCGTTTCTACTTTTTTCCATCCTAGCTACATGACCTGCCCACCTGAGCCTCCTAGATTTGATTCCCTAACAATGTTTGGTAAACTGTATAAGTTATGTAGTTCCTCGTTATGAAGTTTCTGCCATCCCCATTCCCGTTCCTCTTGGGTCCGAATATTCGTCTTAGGATCTTGTTCTCAAATACTTTCAGCCTACGTTCTTCTCTTAGAGAAAGCGACCATGTTTCGCAACCATACAGAACAACAGGCATGCTTATCGTTTTATATATTTTAAGCTTCAAATTCCTCGACAGAATTCGCGACGACAAGATATTTTGAACACGAATATCCTGCTTTTAGTCGACATTTAGTTTCTTCGTGAATATGGTTTTCGTCTGTTAATATTGATCCTGGATATATGACAGTATCCACATTATCAAAAGTATTATTTAATATTTTAATGCATACATAATTTGCTGATTACGGTCCCGACACACTTCCGTGGATTTAGTTTTCTCGGCATTTACTTCTAAGTCCATGTCCCTGCAAGCGTTAAATAAGACCTCTTCATTTCTTTCTATTGTTCTCCTATCATGCCCTATTAAATTTACATCATCAGCATACGCCTAGTGAATACCATTGAACTCTCGCGTATTGTATGTGTTGTCAGTGTTCGTAAGTTTCCTCAATAAAAGTTTCCTCGACTGATACAAAATATTTCCTTCTCTTAGCAAATTTTTCTTACTTTGTTGAGTGTCCAAATCCTATGACAGAAGTTATGTGACAAGATTAGCTTAGTTATATTAACGGAAGTGTCAAACACATTCATTTGCTTTTGCTGCTATTTTTTTTTTTTTTTACTTCTTTCCTTCACTTTTTTTAAAAAACAAAACTACACACAAATGCACCCACCCAACAATGGGTGCTACTTTGAACAGACTCACACACACATATTGCTATTTTATTGGTTCATTTCTGAACTACAAGGGAAAAATAAGTATTTATATTGATCAATCAGTCAGCACAAGAATTTCTCTGCATTTTCATGTTTTATCGAAAAAAAAAAAAACAGTTCCCTTTTTCCTAAAATTCCCTCAAACTACAAACACTGTACTGTTGTAGGATGTAGAAAGAATGAACCATTTCTAATTCTTACAAACTTGAATCTGACCTCACTATTCGTTCTAGGTTGATAAGCAGATAGTTCTGCTAATAGTTTTGGAGACTGATGATTTAATTGACATATTGGTGAATGTTATCCAATCGCTCAGTACTAAAGAGAGGAAAGTAGAATAATTTGTATTCGTGTCCATTATTTTGCAAGATAAACCGTAATATTGGATTCTTTTGTTTTGATTTTGTGGGAACTTTGAAAACACTCTGGACCGTGACTTCTATACCTATTATTGCATTTTGACATATATGTAGAATGCCAAAGAAGTCAGTCAGTCACTTCATAATCATTTAATGTCTGAGTATATTTTCTTCTGAAGTGCGACTAATTTAATTCAGGATGCCCTAAAATTAGAGAGCCTATGTAAATTATGAAATGAAATCTTTCATTTTTACGTCCCACTGTTGTGCCGTATGTGGTAAAGGAGACGACAATGATAATGAATGAGAAATAAAGAAAATGTAAGGAAACTAGAGAATCCACACATACATTGTGTTTATCCATCACTAAGCTCACTTGGCACGAGCTTGGCTCGGACCAGGTACTCCACACAACAGAGGTAAACACTCCATCACTGGGCCAATCCTGAGAGAGCGTAACTGAAATATTTCCCAAAATCAAAGTACATCGTAGGGATAAATTTATTTCTCAAAATGTTTTTAGAAAAAAATTATTAACACTTTTACATCAGATATAATATCTTGCAATAGTAGCCTACATTGCAGATAATTGGTGTTGTATCTGCAAAAGTTGTGAACTTCAGAGGTTTGCAAACGTTTAGTCTTTAGTAGGCTTATGTTTAAGACCCTTCTTTCTCGTTTTCTGTGGAGTTTAGTTTTGGACAAACCCCTTGAATTTTCTCGGGGTTTTCCCGTTTCCTCCCACTTTCTTAATTCCACCATTTCATTCATTTCTCATCATCACCGTCTTCTTTAACCTAGACGGCATAACAGTAGGACGTAAAACTTGAAGATGTTTGGAGTTTAGTTTTTCATAGAAAGAGTCTGCCCATAGTAATGTATTAAATAAAAGCGCAAGTACACAGTCTATCCATACGAATTTAACTAGTTCAGTAATTATCGCTTTATTTCCAAGAAAAAAGGGTGTCGGCTGCAAATTAAAAAAAAATTCATTAAATAATAGTCTGTCACAAAGGAAAATAAACAATTCGGAAACCATCATTCCATTATTCATAGGTCCAAATACACTCACTATTCTTCAAATTAGATTCCTTGTATCCTCTTCGTAATAGTGCACGAAATCGTGATCTGAGATGGCTTGCAGAGCAAGCGGCTCAGTTGCTTGGATCTTTGCCATTGTAAAAGTAGTGTCTTTTCAGACTGTTCTTGAGCTTCAGAAATATACAAATGTTAGCTGAGGTTAGACCTGGACCGTATGGTGGGGGGAGAAGCATTACCATATATTTTAAACCTCTGATTTTGGCAGGTCTATTATGTTTGCGATTAAACTGACATTCAACTGGCAGTTAGAAGCCAACTCAGACTTTAACCACATTTTTGGAGTTCTGTGTATTGCTGGGTGTCAGCAACATTGTTCATCATCCGTGCTTTTTAATCTCGACTCCACTAGCTTGTCTAGTCCTTTTAACATAGTAAGTTTGTGTGTAGCATTTTATCGCGTACTGCTGTTATAAACTTCGTTGCATTTTGCAACACGACGCGACACTTAAACATTGTCCCAACTTGCTGGAGATGCGAACGTCATACATTCAACTAAGTTCAGTTATAGTACTGTGTTATCAGTGGCGGATCTAGTCTGGGGCCGGGGCGAATAGGTACCACAGTTTTTTAGTGACAAAAATAGTTGAAGCTATTATTGACTATTTATGTTTGAAAGTTTATACTAAACTCATGATATACTTATCATAGTGTGGGTTCTGGTTGCCTCCTCCTCCCCCAGTTTTTACCTTCTAAATCCGCCTTTGGTGTATATGCTTGACATTTTCCATTAACCACTATGCTCCTTAGATCCACCTCCAGCCCTTCTGAATTGCCAGCCTCATTTCTTGTGGAACAGATCTTGTACGAATGAATATAAGTTATCCGGGGAAAATACATTTAGCAATTAAATATAAACCAATTATTTGCTGAGCAAAACTATATATTTTCATTAAAATTCAACACGTGTTACAGTTTCGCCAACTAACTCTTTGGCTTCATCAGACACTATGTGATATCTTATGTCTGCAATAGGTATCACATAGTGTCTGATGAAGCCAAAGAGTTAGTTGGCGAAACTGTAACACGTGTTGAATTTTAATGAAAATATATAGTTTTGCTCAGCATTCATTAGTTTATATTTAATTATAACAAAGCAAAGCTTCTACTTATGGAAAATATCACATTTAGCACATTTTTGCAATTATGTTTCTCAAATAAAGCACAAAACCACGTAATCTTTATTTATTATTTTTTTTTTACTGAGAAGGACGTCACACACTTTCATCTTTGATATTTATTACACTCATTGAATATATAGCCCTCTCGTAGCTAAATGTTCAATCTTCTCGCCTTTTGTGAGAGTCTACAGGGATTCCTCATTAAAGTGTATCCGTAAGTTCACATTTCACGTAGCCACAATTCTAAATGTGCCTTTGGTACATGTGGTCCTGGGTTCGATTCCCGGTAAAAGAGCTCAAAAATCACAATTTCACAATCAATCAATTTCGTTAGTCACCCGTCTTCTTTAGCCTTACGTGCATAAGAATGAGACGTTAAACTAAAAAAGAATCACTTCATTTTCCGCTCACAAAATTATCCCGTTGGAGTTCATATAGTTCGAATCCCATTTCATGTATCATTGGCAGGATCAAAAAATTGCGAACTAAGAACATTCATTAACAAACTAATAAAACAACTGAACGATCTTTTAGTCTAGTAATCTTCTTCCTCCAGTTAATTAAGCCGAAAATTAGTCTAAAATTATTGCAACTAGTTGCTCAGCCCTCTATACATTAATAGTTACAATTGTGCACAATTAAGACCTCTAGTTGTATAATGAACTTCTTCTTTCTTTCTTAAAAAATGACCTTCAACCACCCCAAACTGCATACTATATTTATACAATTATTCAAGAGCATCATTATATTGGTAAGCAACAGCGCAGGTAGCAACACACAAACTGAGACACTGTTTATTTTAAGATACAGGTAATTTTGAAACTAAAACACTACTCTCTGCAAATAAACATATAAACAGTTTTAGGAAATAAGAGTTAGATTTCTGGGCTTTCGGTATTTATGGTAATGTTAGCCTGTCACACACAAATGAGCGATGACGTCCCTCAGCAATCACACGATCAGAGGAAAGGGAAGGAAGGGAGCGGCCTGGGACTTATATCTTAGGTACCATCCCGGCTTTTGCTTGGTGTGGGTGAAGAAAATGCAGGAAAAACTAACTCGAGACGGTTGGCCTGAAAAAAAGCTTTTACAATTTTCGACCGATTGTCCCCTTCGCGAATTGAACCCCGATCCGCTCGCACCAAAGACAGGAGCTTTAGAAACTACGCTACTTGGGGTCACAAAAACAGTTTTGATTTCATATTTTTTTCCTTTTTCATGCTTAAGATTTTCTTACGGATTTAGCAGGCTTTTTTTTTCTTTATGAGAGTTCACTTATTATGTGTGAGTTTCTACATTAGCACCGGAGTCAGGAATTGCATGTCTTTCAATAATCCGACCACCACAACTTTGAGGTCAGAGATAGTAACTCAGAGACGAGCGAAGAGGATGAAACCGTGTTACTTAATTGCTTTCTGTACCGTAATCAATATACCATTACCGGAACATTGTAACGTTACATGTTCCTGATCATATTTGCTCTATAATGCCCGTTGTTTGAATGTTGTTTACATTGTGTCTGTGACTCCCACACCCATCCTATGAGTATTGGATCATCATATACCCTACCTTACCCTATATATACATTTATATATATACATATATACACCCATGAGCATATTAGCTATGTAGCAATGGGATCTCGATGTTCCTGTTGAATAATAAAATATCCGTAGCAGTGTTTCACCCGTTTCTAATGAATAATAAATCCGTTGGTCCGTTGTTTGACCCTCTCAAGCGTATTCAAACTCATGCATTTGTGATTACCATAAGCTGCTATAACAGTCAACAATATACCCTGTGACGTGTTAATAATCTCATGTTATTGCTTCTTTCTTTATTTATAGGGGGTCGGCATCATATATCATTTTCTGTATTATTTTCTTTCTTTTATTTCTTTGTATTTTTTATTCTTTCTTCATTGAAATATAATTAAATGTGTGCAGGTCAAGTTTAAGTACGCCGCTCGAAATAATTGATCTTATAGTTCTTTCAATGATTTCCTTTCTATTATTATCCAAAAGATTTGCGGTGGACGAAGTAACAATAGGTACTCCACTTAGGGCAGATGGAATTCAACGGGACCACCAGAAGTAACTGTTCAAAAATTACAATTCTCTCACTACTCGTGAATAAACATAGCGCCCGCACCAGCCAAGATGTGCTAGGTGGGTACTAAAAACACGAGTTAGCGCAGGGTAAAGCTGGTGGTCCGTCCGAAAGAGGCTACACTTTTCTGTATATAGTATACAAGTGAAAATGATGTATTCTCTATTCGGTAACAGTTTGGTAGATATTAACAGTCACAAGTTTTTGTATTCCAAACACTTGCCCGAACTTTATTAACCGATGCTTGAGTCCGCCTTATGCTTTTGACTGCTTAGTTTTAAAATATATATCCTAATAACAAATGAGTCTAGTTTAAGGTTCTGAAATCACGGTAGACTTTTTAAAAATGCGAACTCAAACTGATCGTAGTAGATGTATAAGTTCTGGTTGTAATACAGGGATAAAGTCAGAGATGGAACTGGTTCTTGGGACACTGAAACCATACCATTACTTGCTATCTCTTGCCATGTTTGCTATTTGAAGATTAATACTCAAACCGGAAGTAGTAGTTCATTTCTCAAAGTTTTGGTTACACTAAAGAAGTAAAGTCAGAAAGGAAACATATTCCTACTGTAATAAATGCACATCAAGAAACTGCTGCTCGCTATCTATCACCGTTTTTGCTTTATAGAGATCAACCTTAAAAGCGGAAATGGTTGATTTCTACTAATTCCGGTTTGGATAGAGGGTTGACGGAGTAGATATAAACTATTATTGGGACTCTGAATCGATTACAGAAAATTGATTGTCATTAGCTATTACATTTTTTTGCTCTCTAAAGATCTATATTGAACCGTCAGGAGTTGTAAATTTCTACCGCGTACATTTTTAGTAGAGAGATTCTGCTTAAGATATATCGGGTGCTTTTAAAATAGCGCGGACGGTCAAGAAGCGTTATTCTTCAGATCAAAATAAAGCGAAAATGCTATATAATGTTTTACAACCCGAGGCTTCCTTCAGCTGCTATGGGGAATCAAAAGTTTCACTATGTGGCAACGTCGCATATTAGTTTGGAACAGTTATCATTGCTGTACGAATCCATCAAGCACTTACATCGATTTTTACGGTAGTAAGTGATGCTTGTGTCAACGTCTATCAACTTTGACTGCCATCTGGAGAAAATCAAGGTAACTGTTTGATGAATTGGTTGATCTACTCTGTGGTTCCTTAACTGTGACGTTGCCATAGCCTCTATAGTGCAATTCGCACCTCCAGATGAAAACCCTAAATGTTTACAATTATCGATAGATAATTATCAATAGATAGTTATCGATAGATTCTCAATTATCAATAGATAGATAGATATCTTTCATTTAGACGCTGAATTGATTACAAATGCCAGCTTGTCGCTATCTATAACCGTTTCTTTTTGTGACGATTGTGAATTTCAACCACTTCCGGTTTGAATATAGGACTATCCTATTATATGAAACCTATCCCTGGGATGTTGAATGAACCCAATAAACCACTTCTCGATGTCTCTTATTTCCCTTTTTGCTCTGATATCTATCGATAGACCGACGTTACAGATAGCATAGCATAGTTTGGAAGACTAGTAAACGGCGAACGTCTCACTCTATTCCTCATGTTCATCCTTATAATAAATAGTCAGGCTAATAGAAGTACCTTCCTGCGCTATAGCTCGCCTACCTATCGCGCTCATCATTTTTATAAATAGCCACGCTAATAGACATACATTCCTGTGCTATAGCTCACCTGCCTAACGCACCCATCTTTTTAATAAATAGCCAGGCTAATAGACGTAGCTTCTGCACTATAGCTCGCTGCCTAACGCGTTCATCCTTTTTATAAATAGCCAGGCTAATAGACGTAGCTTCCTGCACTGTAGTTCGCCTTCCTCACATGCTCGTCCTTTTAATAAATAGTTTGGCTAATAGACGTAACTTCCCGTATTATAGCTCACCTGAGTAACGCGCTCATCCTTTTTATAAATAGCCAGGCTAATATATGTAGCTTCCTGCAACTATAGCTCGCCTCCCTAACGCGATCGTCCTTTTAATAAATAGTCAGGCTAATAGACGTAGTTTCTGCACTATATCTCGCCTGCCTAACGCGCTCATCCTTTTAATAAATAGCCAGGCTAATAGACGTAGCTTTCTGTGCTATAGCTCGCCTGTCTGACGTTAATAGATGTCGATAGCTAAGCTATTTGGTGTTAACTTTGCAGTCAATTTGTGGATTTAAAACAATTGAAGAGTTTGATGTAATAAGAGCGTAAGCGAATTTACGCCCTTTTTGCATCAAACGCATTTGTGGCTTTTGCTATGCTTGTTTAGCCTCCTAGTAACATTTCAATTCAATATCGGAATAAAATGCTGCGTATTACAGTTTTATGTAAGAAGAAAACACTACTTAAATTTTCAACATCGTTTTTCTCCAACTGCATGTTTCAGACTTACGCCCTTACTGCATCAAACTCCTCAATTGTAGAGCTCCTCCGTGGCTAAGCGGTTAGCATACGCGCCTTTGGCGTGGGAGACCCGTGTTCGATTCCAGGAGGGAGCTCATGTGGTTCGGATTCCACATTAATCAGTAGGTCCACGTCTCATATAGCCTCGCTGCTGAAAGAGACGTTAAACTCAAAATCAAGTCAAGACCTCAATTGTAACTACTTGATTTCAGCTTTAAAAACTGTCTTGCTTCAATTTAACTATTTTCGAATAGGACAAGCGCCGTAACCATACATTTAAATTTAAGTATTAATATTTATGAGTCCATTTGACCACTCTTTATTGTTCTTTTACTTTTGACATACTTAAACGTCTAACAGTAACGTCTGACAGGGAACATATCGCACTTGAACTTTCGCGAAAATACCCGACCGGAGACTAGACCCATCTGTTCTCATGAAAGTGAACAAAAGGGAAGCTTTTGTGGTAATGGGAGACCCTGTGAGAAAAAGGAAACGCTAAAGAAGAGAGATGAGGAAGACCGTTGTTGCTTTCGGATGTCACTCTACACCCGCCATCTATTGAGCTTCTTTTCTCTTGGAGAGGAAGTTAAAAAAAAAAAAAAAACGGTTCCGAGGCATAAGAAGTAAAAGCAATGCTGGTGGTAGTCTAGGTCTCTTGTCTTTTCTATACGATTCTGCTTTCTATGTGAAAAGAAAGATATCAGAGTATATTTCCGTCTCCTTCTCCTAGATATTACTTTCAGAAAGAGACAAAGGGAAATGATAAAAAGTGGAAAAGAAAATATCGGAAGAAAATGGAGCCTAGCTCTTCGTACCTTTTCGTTGTTGTTCTGTGAATGCATTTTAGAGATTATTATTGTTAGCTTCTATAAAGTTGGTAGGAGAAGAATAGAGTCAGTTTCAGATATGTTTTGCGTTTCTATTTGACGCAATATGTTTTTTTTTTTAATAACTTTGACCTAAATAATTCAGTACATCATTTGTTTTCCTCTCCTAAGAAGGGATTGCATTAAATAGAAGAGTGTCTGTTTTGCGTTTGCGCGTTACTTTTACTGTGGAACAATGTACAGCATAGCCTTGTTTACATATATCCACATATTAATACACAACTTGTTCGTTCCATTAAGAATTAAGTTTCTCTTGGAATAGTAGCACAATGTACATCACATTTACACATAGCGATAGAAAAAATCATTCGACCTGTTTTTATTGAGGTAAAAAAGAACTCATGTACAGTATATATAAACCAGAAGTGTACGTGTTCTGTGTACTGCACAAAGAGGTGTGAGCAATTTGAAAGCGGTGCACGAACACCTCTGAAGAATAAAGCTAACATAACAACGAAGTAGCTACTATTTTAAGTATCCGCCAAGCATGTGACCAGTGAAACACACGTAAAGATACTTCGACTATGTGAGTTCGTGGTACACAACGTGGGTTTTCTAGGAGTTTTCCAGTTTCCTCTCACATTCACATTCCACCAATTACATCATATTTTTTCATTATTAATCACTTGTGTCTTTCAACCCAGAGGGCATATGCTTGAGTCGTAAAATTACCTACTCCATTTTCATTTCATGCAGGAGAAGGTGACTTATAAATCTGCTAAAACAGTAATGTTACCTGACTAAAAGTTGGCAGTCATCCAACATATTTCCTCGAAGTTAAATACCCTTATGTCACTGTTCCTATAACTTCTTTAGAACCTCCGCAAAAAATGATTCTGGTTGGACCAGAAATCATTGGTTTCTCTTGCTATCACTTCTCCAAGGGCATGAAATTGTGCTCCTTTTTTTTTCTTAAGATTTGGAGAAAATATGGAAATTATTTAGTGCTAGATCAAGAGAATATGGTGAATGTTACAAGATTCCAAACCAATTTTCGCTCTGTGATGGAGGCGTTGTGTCCATGTGCACTGTCTGGAAGAAACAACACAATCTTCGCCAACTTTCTCCGACGTTTTGTGACCAACTTTTACCTCATTTTGTCCAACATTGAAGTGTGAGATGTTGCTGTGATAGTGAGACTCTCTTCCTGATTATTGATTAACACAAGACTATATTAATACGAAAATATAGATGCATTCACTTCGGTTGATGATCTTGGCCTTCGGTCTCGGAGAACCGTATGTCTCCACTCCTTCCACTGCATTTTGGTCTCGGAATAGTAGGAAAATAACCAGATCTCATCCATTGTGAACATTCTTTAAGTTATAAAAGGTCCATGATTCTAGTCCGCATTGACACATTTAGGAAACTATTTGGTCAAAAGTTTTTCATGACCAGTATGTTGGTGAATATGTAACCAATCCACTCTCATGTGATATTTTCTAATTTCTGGAATGATTTTGATAGATTTCAAATTACCATGTCATGTACAGTGTTTTCATTCTTAATAGAAGTCATCTATAGGCTTCTCTGGGGGTTCTTTTATATGACGCTGAAATGTCCTGTCCGAAATTGAGGCACTCACTTGTTATCGTCGATTATAGTATAGCCCAGAAACCACTTTGCTGTCAAAAACCAACTTCGGAACGTTTAAATTATAACCTTTGCATCTATTTACAAAGGTTTAATGTGGTGAACTAAGCCCTACCAAGTTAAAACGTTTGTTGAATAAGTGTTTAGTTTTCCCTTCAGCAGTGAAACGTAGACTTAGAGCTCAACACCGGATAATCGGATACGGATATCCTGCATGAAAAACGCGTAGACTAACATTATAGTCACGAAAGGGCTTCAACTGAAAACGTTGTCCTGTCGTAGAGTATGCAGATGTTCTCGGACCAAGTGATTGCCACTCGTGAATAAAGGAAGGGCATAAAAATTTGTCAACGTTTTCACGCATCAACAGAACAAACTCAATTTGCATTCATTCATGTAGTAGTGTAAGTTGGAATTACTCTGACATGTATAAGAATCAGAAAATATTCATTAGTAAATGATAACGATATCTTGCTTTTCAGAATAGAGGAATTTATCAACAAAGGAACGAGAAGAAATTTTATGAAATAATCAAAGTTTCCATTTGTATGTACAATATAGTTACATTTGAATAGATTGCAGGAACTCGAAAAATATAATTGATATCTAAAGCTTTTACAGTAAAGTAATAAGAATTTAGAAAAACAAATCTATTATTTTAAAAATCAGAATGGAGTACAGAGGATCAAGAGGATGTGGCTATTGAATTCGCGAGTAACACTCTTCCGACGAAGGAAAATAAAAATTTCTCTTCATTTTTCAGGCACCCTTCTCATTTTTCCTTTTATTTTACCTAGACTTACACACAGCACCTCTCAACATACTGGTGCATTATCGCTAACTAAGGGCTTCTGGACATAATGTTACTATCTCATTAGCATAATTTGAGTGAGGTGTAAAACAAATACATATTGACTTCAGAAATCCGTAGGAAAATGATGACGTTTTGATATTTTTAACTCCTCACTATCGCGTGTCTAGCTCCCCCCGCTGATCTTGTGGCTATCGCTCGAAATTTTGATCCACGGGTCCCAGGTTCAATTCTTGGAAGAAGAATATTGGAATTTGAACAAATTACGGTGGCTTGGATTTTACTTTAAACTGTAAGTCCACATCTCATTAAGTTTTGATGATGAAATGATACATTGAACTTCAACAAGCGACAACAACAATCGCGTACTTGACGATACGCCACTGTTAAAAATCTTCCCATCTTTTAGTTTAATGTCTCACGATTATGCCCTTTACTCTAAGAGATACAACGATAAAAACAAATGAATGATGATGGCAGAATTAATGGAACAAGAAAGTGGAAGGAAACGGGAGTATTCCGAGGAAACCCATGGATAAAATGTTGTCCACTACAAACTTACTTGGCCGGGATCGAACAAGGGATCCTATGCACCAGATGTAAGCGCTCTACCACTGAGTTACCGTGCTCTCCTTACGCTCCTGTTAGAGTAAGAATTGTATTTCTCGAGAAAAATGCCAAACACTAAAAGTTTTTCTACTGGCAATTGGCTTTGAAAAGCTTGCTCCCTTTGAGTAAAGGTAACATAATACAAAGCTAATAAATTCTGCTAAAGACAGTAAAGTGAAAATACGAAACGCATATTTACGAATGAATGGACTTGCTTTTATAATAAATACAAAAAAAAAAAGTTTAAATAATTTCGCCTAAATGATTATGTAACCAGTAATTCTTCAATGTCCTGAGGGTTGCATACTATCCGTTACGGGAAAAGTACATTTATGAATGAGTGGGAAATGAATAGCCACCGTTAAAGTAACCGTACCCGTTAAGATGTTAATGAATTGACTCCATTAACGAGCTCGACTGAATTGCTCTAGCTCTCTATTGCAAATCAATCAATCAATAAATAAACAGAATTTCTAAAATTCGCTTTCGTTCAGGAGTTATTGTGTGGGACGTACTACATACATACTAACATTGCAACATTATAAAGCCCACTAACGTGACCTTAATAAGAACGTTACATATAAAGCCCTCTATAGTATTAGTTAGAACATAAGCCACGTTTAAGAGTGATATCTTGTAGGACAGAAGTGAAGAAGAAAGAGGATCATAGGATTGTTCCGAAATGAAGAAGAACAAGTGCCTTCCTCTTGTGAACTACTAAACACCGGGGAGCAAATGTCATTGGTGGGTTGGATATGTCACGGAGAGAAAGAGAGAGAGAGAGAGCAGAAATTGGAAGCTGTCACGGGACTAAAGGATGAGATAGGCCTTTGGGGGGATCTCAAGCGAATCAGAGCAGCATGATGAATGGTCCAGGGAAGAGTATGATTTACGACCCCTCAAACAGTGGGATTGAGTGATTTTCTTTCTTCCACTCAACATAAAAAGAAAATAAATATCCCAAACGATCGCTCTCAAACATACAACGGAAGAATATACCATATCTATATAACTCTGTAACAATTACCATAATGATACGGCTTTATCCAGGAAAGTTACAATGTGCATCTTTCAATGTCAACAGGTGACAGTTATACCTGAGTTAATTTGTATAGAAAAAGATTTTGTGCTGATATTGATCTTTAGTACGGTAAGTATATTACATGATATTGTAGAGAAGGAAAATGCGTAACTGACACTACAAAAAATAAATAGACAATTTCCATGAAGTAATAAATAAATATCACAATACTCAAATAAGCGTAGTTGTCTTTGGTTGAAAATGTGACATTCATAATTCCATTCAGTTATACTTGAAAACCGATCATAACCGATCGTTTCAAATAACTTCCGATAATTTCATTCATCAATTGTAGATTGACTATCGTCATCATATACATTCTATCATTATTTTCCGACTATAGAGCACTTCTCAAATGAGATGCATCACGGTCATTTTCAGCTAATCTTTTCATGTTTACTACGAATTTTCTGTTTGAATACAGTACATCAACTGTAACTTCTTTCGTCCCTACGTTTTTTCCTCCTACCGAACCTTCTAACGTCCTTTTATTTGAAATTTTGTAACAGAGTCAGTGCCGTGCCGTAGGGTTAAGGGGGCGCAAAATTAGGAAGGGATAAAGAAAGGAAGGAAAAAAGAAAAATACTTACTAGTATGTATTTAAATCCTCTTCCTGCGTTTGAAAGTTGTCCTATAATGTTACTCATGTCAGAAAAATGCATGTGCACATATATACAATGTAAAAGAAAAAAGTAATAAAAAATGCTCAAAATCAAGGAAAAGCAGGGTTTATTTTTGAAAATTGCGCCGCGTCAACCGTGGTGACGTTTCTCGACTGCTCTATCGACCTCGTATATTATTTAACTATATATAAATGTATGCTACTTGTCGAAATGTGTGCTCTAAACCGGCGCATATTTGGTCTCACCCCATAACGTTTGTAAAATGTTTCTCTGACGCCACCCCTACGTCCCTAGCAGTGGTGGATGAGCAGGGCAACATTATTTTTCAATGGACTGGTATTCATCACCTGCCAATTTTTGTTATGGAATTTTTAGCGGTAGCTTTTGCTATTTCATGCTACTATCCACAACCTGTTAATGTTCATATTGATAATCTAGCTGTTTGTTATTGTATGAAAAAGAAAATTTGTAGAGTGCCTTATCTTATTCCAATTGCTCATGTTGTGTATAACTTACAACCATTTTTGTAACACATGTTGAATTCGAAAATAATAAAGCAGATGAGGCCTCACGAGCGATGCGCTCGATCCTCCGACTGCCCTCAGCCAATCAGGAGCCTCCACCTGGTGACCATGGGTATAAAACCTGGGAGCCAGATGGGGAGAGCTCAGTTCACGAGGTTAGAGGGTAGTCGGTGGAGAGAGTGCTGCGCGCGTGGGGATCTCGATTTTTATATGTACGGGCGCCGCCGTCGTATATTCTCTCGCCCCGGGCGCTGATTTTCCACAGCACGGCGCTGAACAAGGTGATTTTTTTTATGCTATCCAATTTTATGGGGGTCATAAGTTGGTAAAAATCTACGGAAGAACTTTGTTACTTGATTTCACAATAGGATTGTATAAGTAATAAAAATATATCGTGGACCTAACTCTCACGTGTATTACAAGATAGAAATACATAACACAAAGTGTGCTCTTTGCCACATAGTACTCTATAAGAAAGATATGATAAAATAAAGTGCTATGTGAGGGCTTGTACAAAGAAGTGTCGCAAAGCTGTGTCGTGTTTTTATGTCATATGAACTGGCTTTTCACTATTTCGTTTGTTGAGTTGATTTTGAGTTTAACGTTCTTTTCAGCAGCGAGGCTATATGAGACTGGACCTACTGATTAACAACGTAGAATCCGAACGAACAAGAATCGAACCCGGGTCTCCCACGCCAAAGGCTCGTACGCTAACTGCTTAGCCACGAAGGAGCTCTATTCTCGTTTGTGTTTATACCCATAGTCGCTGAGGTGCCTGCTCCCTATGGACATATTTCCACGTTATCCTCCTAGTCCCCCTGGTGCGCTCCTTTCCTGGCTCGGTTAAGCACACCCGACTGTGTTCACTTGGTTCGATTTAGTCGCACGGCTAATCGACTCTCTGCAGTTGCTACTAAATCGAAGCTACTATGTCGAACACATTGTTTGGATTCTGTTCAATTATTTCAACCAAAATTGAAGGCTACTTATCGACTTGCTCTTTTTTGGTCGATTCGAAATCGACCAGCATTTTCAATTCAAACATGTCCAACCGGAAAGCTACTGCAACAATGTATGTTATAGCAAAATAATTACAAAATAAAATTAAAATAGAATAACAAGTGAAAAGAAAAGAAAACGAATTTGGGTGGATCATATATTTAAATGAAAGAAATGTCAATTGGATACTCAAAACAAGCGCAAAATACGCCAACTCATTATTAATGAGCTTTCCATAGTATTAATTGGACCAGTGCTAGTACTTTCTCCCCCTTGTGTCACTTACTTGTCATGTTTTCTTTCTATACCAGTTTCTAATTATTACGTTTCCAAATATAAAACATTTCGTGGGAATGCTATAGTGTTCAAATTGAAGATACTCCAGCATTAAAATAAACATTTCATCAATAAAATCTTTTGCTTCTTGAAGTAAAGGTAATGAGGAAAGGGAAGACAACTATGCAAGCGGCAAATCTGTAACTTTAGTATTTGCAGATGAAGGAAATGGGGCTCACTTAATAAAATATTTTTACATAACTTTTTTGTTTGTAATTAATACCCTAGTGCTTTCTGAAATGTTATTTTCTTGAACCCTTGGTGGCAGAGTATGTCAAATGTTAAAAACGTTAAAATGTTGTCATTTCTTGGTTACTGAGTTCGGTTATGTTAGGTATAATTAATTTACGTTATGTTTCTCTGTTATTGAGTTGTGTTAGTTTAGTTTCTGAATTACACTGAAAATTTCCAATTCACCATTTCTTTCCCATAAATTTTATGTTTTTTCATATCTCTACACCTACTTCCCGGCACTTAATTCTTTTATTGGTGCCTACCGTTAGTTATGTACAGAATTATATCTGGAAACATAAGTTGTAATGATTAGTCTTGCAAAAATTGCGTATCAACGTGTGCTAAATGGTTATTACAAAAGATACTTATATCTATTTCTGTTCAGGTTAGGGCAAAGCCGGTGACTATGCAACAGTGTGGGATTTTTAAGGAACTAGTAGAGCACGTAAATATGTAAAGCATGTATCAACGTAAACACGGCCACTATCTTGTATGTAAAATTTATATTTTAGGTCTTAGTGTCTTGAAGTAGAACCCACTCTTTCACTTTCAGCACCCTAAAACTCTGTCATTATGTACAGTAAGATGCTCTCAGTCTCCACATTATTTCTGTTAGTAATGTATGGGAAAAACAAGTGTATTAATATAAGGCCACCAATACATGTTACTTTTTATTGTAATATGGAAAGATTTGCTAATAAAACAGATTTTTACTTATTAACCTGTACACACGTTTGTCTTAAACGTATAACAATCGATAAAACCATAAATTATCTAATAAAATTATCGAACAGTCTTTTAGCACAAATTTTTCAGCGACGAGTCATCAATCTGTACGAATTATCTTAATATTTATAGAGTTTCACCCTTGTATAATGTGACGCTAAAAGAACGATTTGTTTCATAAAACCAAAGTATATTTTCTCGGCGTATGTTCTCCGCACCTGCACCAGACTTCTTTGAACAATTTATATTAGCGCACTCATCTATTATTAGTATTTATATTATATCTTTTATTATTAGTATATTATATACTAATATATTATAATATACAGTATATACCAATATCTTATATCTTTTATTATTTATTATTAGTATTTATATATAACTTTATATTATATCATTAATCCAAAAACGGGATATAATATTTCCAAAGCATTTGCTTTCTATTTTCTACCATGTAACAAGTTTTTACTTATAAAACTAGTCATCTTCGCTGGATGATCTATTTGAATACACCCCAAAATTAGAACCTTTTTCAAATCAGTTCCCAGTCGATTCGTTTGCTTTCGATGAGCAGGCAAATCAGTCGAAGTCCTGTTTACACAGTCGACTGAGTCGAAAGCGACGCCAGTTCAACTGAACGAACCACAAACCAACTAAGTGAAAACACCCCTTTAGATAGCATTACTACTATCTACTTATTGGTCGCCTAGCACAAGTTGGTTTGTGTATATAAGCTGGTTCGTGTTTTGCGTACTGTGGTTTTCTGTATCCATACGCTGTATATATACTCAGGTCTCCTTAAGTTAATCTTCACCTAAAGCAACACTTTCTCAGGCAGTAAGAGTACGTTTCCTGCCAATAAAATGGGATAGCACAATTTTTTAATGTATACTTTACGATTATCATAGGTATTCTGCCATTATTTGTAGTTTACTCGGTGCAACTAGGAGCTTCCATGCTTCACAGTTCTCCGCTAACCTCTTCGTCTAAGTTAAAAATGTAACAATTTCATACATTTGTTATCACTCTAAATTCCTTGATAATGTTTTTTTTTTAATTATGTAGAATATATTTTGTTTTTTTTTAAGTTTACAAATTTTAACACTATAAATTACAATATGTACAATTAACAATGAAAGCATAAGAGTCAAGATTTTCTATAAATATATATGATAATACATTATGATTTAATATATGATCAATTTAAACTAATTCATAATGATCAGAATCTTTTAACAGAATTAATAGAAAAACAAATACTATTAAGAGAAGACGAAATTGTGGCAAAATAACAAGAAATGCTAAAAGAACAAGAAAAAGAAATAATAAATTGTCTCATAATTGGATATTGCTGATACAGTATTCTAGCATGAGCTTATCCTGAGCTTTTTAATTAACTAAACGTAGTCTAGGATAAACTTATCCTGAGCTTATAAATTAACTAAGCGTATTCTAGAATAAGCTTATCCTGAGCTTTTTAATTAAACTATCCAAAGTGAATGTCAAGTTTGTAACTTCAATAAACATAAAAGACTTACAAAAATATTGGTACAACTCGGTTGTAGTGAATTCCTTCGCGAGCAAACAGAAATGTACGTAGTAAGCATTATGAGTGGAGTAATAGGACACCTTTCAAAGACAAACAAAAAACGGTCAAGGATAACTCCTCTTTCCCCTTTACTCACGAGAAGAGGTATATAAAGATAAGATAGGATTTAATATTATTATTTCTGCTTAGTTTTGAAATTTAAAGATTCCATTTTTATTATGCATACGAACATTACACTATACAATAATTAAATAAAAAATAATAAAATATCACATTAGGCCTATATTCTTAACTAGTGATAATAATAAAGTAGTGACAACTAGTGGTAATAATATTAAATAGTCGCAGTTTTTCTTATAGTAATAAACTCATGTCCTTTTTCTATTTCTATAGTGATCTGAACTCTATTTTCATCAAAGCTTAACATTTTCCTTTGCCCAATAAGATTGATAATGATGGGTATTGATCCTCTTTGAGGCTATTTAATGTTCTGTGACGTGTTAACTTTCATATGGTTATCTGACAAAAAATAATATAATCTTCCAAGAATGTTTTGTGTTGAACTGTCTATGTCAGTTGTTTTCTTATGCATATACTTGCATTGTCACAAAACGTTATTTTGCCTTCTAATGCCATAAAACTCTCAACTGTCGTTCAGAGCGACTGTTATTGCTGTTACTTCCAATGTACAGACAACCTACAATATAACGTTTAAGAAACTTCGTATTAGGCTATTTGTTCAAAATTATAGCGGTAAAATCATTCAACTTTCAACTCTAAAATTCAGTTGTTTATTTGCAATATATATGAAGTTCAACTAAGGTTAGAAGGTATAGCATGGCCAACAAGAGATGGTCTCTGACGTTTCTTACCACATGCGGTGGGATATTGCAGCCCCTACTTTGATACCACGATCACTCTGTCGTATACCATTAATTAAATTGCCACTACAGTTGCACCGAAAAAAACCTTGACACGCGTGTAGTGGCAATGTCACTGCGAGCTATCAGAGACGTTCTCTTACTGGACGCACTATAGAATAAGGTCAAGACCCAATAAATCCCAGTGCAGGTTTCTTGAGTACTAGAGGCTTTCATTGACAAATAATAGCTTCAAGTATACAAGTTTGCAATGACACTTGTTTTCATAATCCAGCATTCTCTAGTCTGTTAAAAGCATCGGTATGTTCAATCAAACTTTGCGTGTAGTCAAAAGAACTACTGTTGCAACTTCCGCACCGAGATAAATTGCAATTTTAACTGTCTTTGAGGGAAATTATTTAAGATTTTGTACACTATTTAGGCTACAGTTTCAAAATTACACTGCAAAAAGTACAGAAACTACGGCTATACATTGTGGGACACTGTATACATTACCGACACTCTTTGAACACTTCTAGATGACACAGTTTACCCCTCGAAGATACTGTGCTGTCCAAGTATGTCCCAGATGCATGTACAAAATGTGGAAAATGTATATCGTCACTTTATTTTCGAACTGTTTGACGAGAAGTGTTTTAAATAGGTCATACTAAATACAGTTTTTAAAGAAGTAACGCTTTTGAAGACGCGAAGCACACTTTATAAACACTATTTCATCAATTTCCCCCTCAATATCTGTACTAAAAGTGTTTCAGTGGTGTTTTATTTTTTACAGTGTAGAAACATGTCCAATGTAGAGAATTTTTCATCTAGGTTTCAGAGATGCAATTTCAAAACAACATGCTATACAATAAAATTCAATAAGGTCCGGATGGGAACACACACACATAGTGCCATGAACACTGTCTTGGGCTAAAAGTTCACGATTTAAAAAAAAAAGTATATTTGTATACCCTCGTTATGAACACAAATCACAAGTCTGAGAATGAAAAATATGCTTTACTATTTTGTTTCAGATATTAGATCGTTAAGAGAAGTTATAAGTGGCCTTTCTTCATCAATCTGCAGTAAAGTCGTTTTCATTGTTTTATTACATTGTGTAATACTTACATTTGGGATTATTGGTATAGACGATGTAAGCCTACACTCGGTTTCTAACAAAGTAACTGCGAATATTTCATTATCAGTACCGTATAAGATTCTTAGTTGAAGTTATGTTTAAAATTATACTCTCAGCTCTATCTCAAGAAATCTGTTATTTAAATTGTTACTTGATCACGTTCATAAATATTTTGTACTTCCACTTTCCATTGTTTTAGCACTGGATTATTCAATTTTATCAATCCTAGAAGAGTTACAAATAAGTTTGCTTATTGTTCCACATCCTTGATTCAATTTTATTTGATAAAATAGACCCAACTAACTAATAATATAATTTGTATAGCAATACAATTAGGAGAAGCAATGACTCTTAATAATAAAACAGCATAACAATAAATGTAATTAACATATATAACGCTAAAAATAAATTTAGCGTCCCGCAAATTGTAGCGTTATTAATTTGAATACATAACCATTTCATTTATGAAGTTATTAGAGAATCATTCTCATGTGAAAGAAACTTGGTTATTCAGATCATCCTAATTTAATGAACTCCATTTGAAACCTTTTCTTATTTTGCATAATCTGATTAACATGGAATTAGGCCAGACTCTTTAAATTTGCATATATTTTACACAACATAGCAAAGTTTCGGTTGAAGTTAAAATGAGAATATTGTTTATTTTGTTGTTTGACAAATTGACAAAAATTGAAATATTATGTGGGCTTTATTGTGGTCATTTTCCTTATTAAAATCTCTAGAGAAGATTCTGATAGACTGTGACTTATTTCCTCATTTCTCAGATCTTAGAAATAGAGTCGGAAATGCAGACTTAATTTATTATGCCTAAAACTTTTCATTCTGTGGATACTAGTTATTAGTTTAGCCTAAAGCATTTCATTCTGTGGATACTATATCGTAAAATATAATAGGTTCCTCAACTTGTGAATTATGCTGAAGGTTTTTCTGTGATATGTAATACTGCGAAATTTGAATTTAGTTGCTGTACATTACCATCATTTGAAAAATTGGTCGCCATATTTATTGATTTAAAACTCAGCTATAATCATAAGTTTTGACGTACTAAAGAGTAGACGTCGATCTGTTGATAGTAGACTTCTGTGTATAATATACAAAGAGAAACAGTAAAAAGAAGTGAATTGGACTGAGAGAGAATCGAACAGACCGCAACACTACACTCAGCAACCGAGAGTTCTGTGCGAACTTCATTAAGTTCGAGTTTCTGTCATACTTTCTTATGCAAAATCAAGGTTATGAAGGACAAAAACCTACTATTAAAGTGGGCTCCGAAGCCATCACCGTGTTGACAGATACATAAAGCATCATGTAAATCAATTCTTATTACAGTACAAGCCGTTCGTTCCACAGCACACTATCTCTATCTCGTTTCCAAAAATTGGATTACAGGACCACGCTGCGACTTTCATTGTTTCAGAATATTTATTGTAATGAGAATTTTATATATATATATATATATATATATAAATTTGGCCACAACACTAAACTTTCTAGCTGCGATTTGTTAAATTAAATCATATTATGCTGCAGTGGTTACTAAACTATTCGCATGGGTAGAATAGCACTTACGTAAAACTCTTTGAAATTAAAGAAATGCGTGAAATCTCGTACGAAGAGCGATGTTTTCAGTTTTCACCCAATCAATTCTTAGGCCAGCTAATATGGCGGGAAGATAAAACTTAATGCCAAACAATTTACAGATATGAAAAGTATGCAACCTGAACCGCAGAAAGAAACGGTTGGTTGCCTATTTCAAAGGCACTGTAGTTCAATTCACATAATTTTTTGCATTAGTTTTGAACTCCACAATTCCCGTTAAGTTAAAAATCGAGAAATCGATCTCGAAGGCAATCAGAGCTGCTGAAAATAAATGTATGTATAAAAATTAATGACTTTATGTGATTTCTTTATATGAGAAAATTTAATGACAGACACACAATACATGCGTTCTTTTTTTTAAGAAGAACAAAATTGCCTGAGTAAATTTTAAGAAAATCATCCTTAAACGTGTGTTGATGAAATATAATCAATATCGTTTTTAAGGACATTGCTCGTAAAGCTCTTGCCTTCAAGAGTAAACTACCTGTTCTGAGTATTTCCCAGAGTAAATAATATTTACACTATATTATTGAGTTGTTAATCAATTATTGATTTATGAAATGTAAGCAAAATCGTTGTATCTGTTTTCGAGAAATTCACAATTCATAATTTTCAGCATCTACTAAAATACCCTTATTTAGAATTCGAAGTCTATACAATGAACTGTATGACCCCTAAGCGTGTGTACATATATTGGTATGACTGAACAGACTGGTATGACTGAACCAATATCAAGAAAGCACGCTCTCGAAATGTAAGAACTATGAAATATATAAATCCATTTGTATCCCAAGTTTGTATTCTTTTCATAGTTACCATGTATTCTTTTCTGCTATTGTTGCTCGAAATTATACTCATGATAAGTTTATTCTTAGATCGAACTCAACATATCCCGTATACAAAGATTTATGTATTAACATAGTTCCAAGTAGCCAATATGAAGCCAAATTACGCTACAAGAAACTTTGAAAATTGGAAGTGAGAAAAATATTCTAGGAAGAAAACTTGGCGGAAATGTAAAAAGTGACATACCGGGACTTAGTAACAATCAAGAGAAACTACTAGAAGATGATATCTGGTAGAAGAGCGTGAACTCAAGATCTCAGAAATACATAGTAAGAACGTTGAGTACGCATTAACACCAGCTGTACATAGTGTTGTCAAATACCGTAAGAAAATGTGCATAATACATGTAGTATATAATGTTTGACCAGTTTGTTTCTCTAAAACATCCATCCATTAAGGTTAATTTCATTTGCATACATTTCCTTCATCAAATAATGGATTTCTACATTACTTTTGCCTCTTTTTAAAAGTTTTAATATTTCTCTTATAATAATTTCCATTAAATTCTTTTCCTCTTTTTCTGGAAAAATAAAATAAATAAAAGTTGTGTACATTACAGACATAATACTAGTCGTTGCCTCTTTACATCTTTTAATTATGTTCCATTGATTTTTCCTCTCCTCTCGTCGAATTCGCTCGTCTATAATGAATAAAGCACATTTCCTCATGTCTCTGTCTCTATTCCCCTTTGTTCATGTGCCTCTGTAACTCTGTCTTTTCATATTGTTATTACTTGTATAGAAACATTGTGCATATACAGTATATATATATATACATATACCTATATAAAAGGTATATGTATGTGCCATATACATCAACATGGGAATTACTATTGGATGTTATATGTCTCATCAGAGGCCATAATAAGAGTTTCATTAATGGAGGATATTTTCGACAGAATATGTATACTATATGTATTTATATAGTTGAAAGTTTTGTATTAAAATAAATCGACTGTATTGCAGAAAGAAATTAGCGATATATTTTTTTTTATTTTCTAAACACATTCGTATTTTTCATGTTTTCAATCTCTGTGCTACACTATTTAGTTTAGTCAATTTTCTTCCTCCTTTTTCGTTTCCAAAAAACTTGTTTAAATAGGAGAATATTTCGTATTCTCCTGTGTATTTGTGAACTTCGTAGTATGTAAACAAATTTGTTAAAAAAGAGTACATATATAGTCCCTATCTCTTTAGTACGTATGCAACAGTTCATACGAAATATGCTTTCTAATTGCCAGACGTTTTCAAGAATGAAACCACTATTTCAGAAGAAATGAATTCCAACTCTGAAAATGTTATTGGAAAGATAACATTAATATTAAAGCTTAAGAGATAATGATAATTTAAGGTTATTACGAATATAATTCTGGTCTAGTTGATAGCGCGCCAGCAGCCTTTTTGCACGTGGTCTCGGGATCAATTCCCGAAAGAGGCTCGAAATTTGAACCTACAACAGTGGTTCTGATTCCAGATTAAACTGCAAAACTATATCTCCTAAACTAGTGGTTCTCAATCTTGTGTGGGATTTTTAATATACCTATTGCAGAGATCTCACGATATCGATCTATTTCTATAATAATAATAATAATAATAATAATAATAATAATAATAATAATAATAATAATAATAATAATAATAATAATAATAATAGAATCAATTTCTTGTATATAGTGAATACAGTAACTTCCAAAAAGCGAATGGATTAAAACAAAATTTGGTAAGTTCATATATATTACAAATATCGAATCATCATCATACCAATGTGATCAGATTTTATAATACAATTCACTAGAAATTGGATTGAAAAGTGTACTTGTATAGGAGTAGTGCAATGAGAGTAGGTCATTATTATTGTGAAAAGAAATTAAAACAATCACTTTCATCCTTATGTATGTGTATATTATGTTATGGTAATGTCTTACACACATGAACGAGGCTAAACTTTATTCAACTCAAAAGAGACATATACTGCACGATAAATACATTATAATGAGTTCCTGTGCTATAATCAACTACACTGAGACTCGGACGCACTACACACACACACACACACACACACATATATATATATATATATATATATATATATATATATATATATATATATATATATATATATATATATATATATATATATACTTCTGCCCTTAGCCAACTGGATCCAATTCGTACTTTGTACTTCTATTTCTGCAAGATTCATCTTAATATTATCCTCCAATCTGCGTCTAAGTCTTCCTAATATACTCTTTCCAATTGGATTTCCAGTGAAACCTTTGAGAGCGTTCCTACTTTCTTCCATTCTATCTGCATGACCTGCCTCCTAGATTTGATGACCCTAACAATGTTTGGTAAACAGTATAAATTATGCACTTCTTCATTAGGAAGTTTTCACTATTCCACATTCCCGTTCCTCTTGGGTCCAAATATTCGTCTAAGGATTTTATTCTCAAATGTTTTCAGTCTGCGTTCTTCCCTCAGAGTAAATGACTATATTTCGCAACCATACAAACCAAACCAAACCAAGTCATACCAAACCGTACCATACCTTTGTACAGCACAGCAGGCATGATTATCGTTTTATATATTTTAAACTTCAAATTTCTCGACAGAATTCGCAATAACAAATGATTTTGAACTATATATATATTGTATTCTCATTCGTGAATACAACATTTTAAACGTTAAGTAAACTTTTCCCCTTTTTTTCGAAGCAATAAAAACTTTATTTCTTACCGGTATGAATTCTCTCATGAGCCGAGCCTCCTGATACAAACAATGGAAATTTGTGAACATACTATATTGATAGTATATTATGTGAGCTTTTGTTCTTCTCTGCGTGTCCAGCTTCTTGTATAAGTGTCTAGGGCCGTAGAGTTTGAACTACGAACATTTAAAAATAACTTCACGAATTCTGCATTTATGTAAAAATGGATCAGGTTCCAACCATCTTCTTTTGTAGAATGAGGTTAATAACAAAAAAGTAAAGAAAATATTTTCAATTAAGTTCGGATCTAGATATGGTGTGATGTCAAGGTGTACTCTATCTGCGTTATGCATGGAGTTTATCAAATCATACATTTTCACTTTTTATTCGATCCGGCCCGCAGCCTACAATTTTGCCATCGCTATTCTGAAAAGAAATTTTAAAAAAAATATTAAAGTAGTTTTCAAATTGAGTCACTATTGACCACTATAAGACAGATGAATGAAATAAAATAGACATATTTCTTGGTTTTTATGCCCATAATTTTGCTTTAGAAACTAGTTAAGGGCTTGTTTAATTTTCTCCGTTACCCGGCAATGTCTTTAACCCTCACCCTCTTTCTCTCTATCAACTCCTGTTCTGAGATTAAGCTTTGATTTTGTCCTTTGCCATTTTTACTGAATATATAACAAAAACATTCCAGCAGAGTTTGCTTTGTTTTTTTGTTGGTAATTCTTTTGTTTGTATTCATTGTCGCGTGAGATTCCAAATTAATCAAACAAGTTTAGCGTAGTATTATAGGAAAGAGAGACCGATGACAGTGGAGGAAAGGGAATCGAGAACAATAAGCGTGAACAAGACCTATCATGTCCTTATTGAGCCGTTAATAATGGCTCCCGTAATGAAACTTGTTTTGCAGTTCTTTGTCGTGAATTATGATCAGAGGTTGGGTCAAGCTCTCAGGGAGGTATTTTATTCTAACCACGAACAAACACTCGAAATCCTCTGAGGAAGAACTTGTTTTCTGGCGTTATGCCCAGAAAATGGGATTCTTTTCTTTCCTGTCTGTTGGCCCTTGTAAATGAGCTTGAGAGAAAACCACAGACAATTTCTCACCATTGATTGCATAGTGGGGTGGCAGTTACAGAAGACCCCGCACACGGAAACCCAAAACTACTCATAATTTTTATACATAGTATCCTTATGTACTAATGACTTGGAATTTCACTGAAACTGTTTTCTCTCTCTCTCCAATCTCGGTTACGAGGAAGAAATCACTGTTCCGGAACGGTTTGTGTGTAAATAGAATCAGTTCCGGAATCTAAACATAAAAGATGTTAATTCTATTTTTTTTTATTCAAATATTGTTTCGTCCACATGCTTTACGTGGTATTCAATGGAACACTCATTTTCACTCACACGTGCATTACGTAACAGTGAAAGGAATAATGAAATGATGCTACTGTTCAATTATTTAGAAAAACACAAGTTGAAAGAGAATACGAAAAATATTTTCAAATACATTTCCATTGAAATTGAACGGTTATTTGTAAAATATAGACGTTTTCTAGGCAAGTTATTTTTTTATTATTATTTTATATTTTTACTATTGATTGATGTGCTTCCTTCTGCCTGAATGGTTAACGTGTTTGCTTTTCGTGCACGTGATTTCGGATGCGCTTCTTGTTAATGGCACTTGCTTCGGATGAAAATAAGGATTCATGTTCACTTTAGGCATATCTCTTTGTAGAGCCTTGATGCCAATAGCAACGATTCAATCACAAACAATCTACCAATTTACGTGATTGATAATAAAAATCGTTAATTAGTTTATGTGATCTTTGGAATTTAGCATCCTTTTTCAGCATCAAGGCTTTATGAAACGTGGATCAACAGTTTAAAGTGGAATCCGAACCGCCATGATTCGTTCTAATCTCAAAGCTTCTCCAGCGAGAACCGAACTCGGGATTCCCTACATCAAGGATACGTACACTAGCCACTAGACCAGTGGGAAAGTTAACCACAAATCATAAGACAACCATAAGAGGCAATCATAAGAGAATTAAGGTAATTCAATTAAACGCATCTGATTTAAGGGAATGGGTTATCAAGACCCCTTTAAAAAACCACTTTTAATGAATTTTTGAATTAAATAATGTTACGTAATATTTTTTCAAGAAAAAATTATTACATTTTTTTTAGTGTGAGCTTATTCATTAAACCAAACTCCACTCAGGAAAAGGAACTTCTTGGACATCAAAATTTACAATGAATAGAGCATTGTCTAAGGATTTTGCCAGCGTTTTCCGGATTCCACTCACTATATTAATTCCACCAATTCTATAAATAATAATCATCATCATCATAGGTATTCTGCCCGTATTGGCAGGTCACTTGCCGCAGCTGAGAAACTTCCATGCTCCACGGTCCTCCGCTAACCTTTTCGTCTTCGCGTATGATCTTTCTGTTTTAATATCATCCATTAATTGTAGTCTCTTTCGCCCCCTCCCTCTCTTTCCCGCCACCATACCCTCTAGGACGTCCCTCATGATACAATCTCTTCTTAGGCAATGTCCCAACCAGTTTCTCTTCCTCTTCCTAATAATATCTAAAAGTGTTCTTTTCTCACCCACCATTTCTAACACTCTCTCATTCGTTTTCCGCTCGATCCAACTAATTCTTTCCATTCTTCTCCACGCCCACATTTCGAAGGCTTCCAGTCGATTTTCGTCACCTTTACGTAAGGTCCACCTTTCCGCCCCATACAGTACAACACTCCACACGAAGCATTTTATTAGTCTTTTTCTCAACTCTTTGTTCAAGGTCCCACAAAACAGACTTTTCTTTCTTTTAAAGGCTTCTTTCGCCATTCCTATCCTTGCTTTTATTTCACGTTCGCATTTCATGTCATTACTAAGAACACTACCCAGGTATCGAAAACTATTCACTTGTTCTATTTTCTCCCCTCCTACTTTTATATTTCCAGTCACCATGGCTTTTGTCTTTCTAACATTTATTTTCATCCCATATTCTTCAAAGCCCTTTCTCATTTTTTCTAACATTTTATTGATTTTCTTTTCAGATTCTGCAACAAGCGCCATATCGTCTGCAAATCTTATACATCTAATCATTCTACCTCCTACCGAAATGCCATCATCATCATGTAGGCTCTTTTTCACTATTTCTTCTAGATAGACATTAAATAGTGTTGGCGAGAGGCAGCATCCTTGTCGAACTCCCCTTCCAATTGCACTCTCTTCCGTCAGTTGTTCCCTATCCTAACACTTACTTGTTGGTTCATGTATAAGTTTCTTATGAGTCTTCTATCTTTCCATTCCAACCCTATCTTTGTTAGAACTCCCAACAACAATTCCCAATTCACGCGTTATATCTATTTTAATCATCATTCTCTTATCGTAAATGATTTAACTACATGACATTAAGCTTTCATTCCATTCCATTCTAAGGTTTCATTCCATTTTCATTTTAAAAATACCAATCATTTCGAAACTTCTTCAATGTATAACAGGTGGTTCTTAAAATTCGGGAGGTCGAGGACCCTCTAATATGGTGTAAATTTTGCCAGAGCCCAAACTATTTCTCCCCCTATCTCCCCCTATTTCTCGAAGATAAGGAAATGAACCATTTCGATGTCAAGTATCTTAAGTTCAAAAAGTGGGAAAAAATGACTAATGCCTTTACATGAGCACTTTTTAAAAATATTTTTGTAAACAGCAAATCATAAGACCATAAATTGCCAACATAACAAAAATATCAATTTTTAATGAGGTGCTGAACTTCAAATTTCTCTCCTGCAAACTTTCAATTTTGAAGTAAGGCTGATTGGAATTCAAATATGTTCTTGTATATGATATACCTATTCTTCACGATACAAATTGTTGCAATCCTATTGTTAGTACTTAACATTTACAGAGATTACCTAAATTATCTTCATTATTAACAAGAAAGCTATGACATAATTTTATCACACAACGTGATTAATATACTCGCATTTTTCATAATGAAGTGAAATAAAATCTAGTTTTATTTATGAACCTCCAACCATGCGCTTAACGGCCTCCAGGTGTTCACGTAACAGAGTTTAAAAATTTCCGATGCATATGTAATTCTTAAAACCTTAGGTAATTTTCATTTGTAGATATATCTTGTAAAAATTACCATTAGTGTTTTGCAATCAGAAGATTTTGAGTTCGAATCCGGTGCCCGGGCTTCTGAGAGAGGCTTTTCTTTAGGTTTTTCTCGGTTTCGCCAGACAAATAATTGGATAGAACCTTCAAATATAGTGTATTCTACTTCTCTTTCTTTTACTCTTGCTACTATTATTCTCTTCAAATTATTCCAGTAAAAATGGGCCCTACAGACTATCTATTTCCTGCAATAGAGAAGCGAGGTAATGCAGTTAGCATTTTAAGTTCCTTCCCTTCTTCTAAAATGGAAGAAATTTTTTATTTGAAATGAACCAGAAATTATGAACATTTTGGACTGAAAATTTTGTAAACTATTTAAGTTTTGTTAGCTGCATGATATTTCTCAAGCTACTTGGTAAAATCTAATGAATCTTATTCAGTAAAGTATCTCGGCATTAAAAGAGTTGAAATCAAGCTTAACGAGAAGGAGAAAACGTAACGTATTAATGATTTGCGAAAGAGTAGTTATTCAAATACACTCTTGTTCTATCTAGAAGTTTGTCAATAAAATATAGCCAAACAAAAGCCCCCTTTATAAGATTTCGAATAATGTTTTATCCAAATAATAATAATAATAATAATAATAATAATAATAATAATAATAATAATAATAATAATAATAATAATAATAATAATAATAATAATAATAATAAACCATTATGAAAACGTTACTAAAACTGGAACAGGTTCCGAAATATCACTTGTTTTAAATGTTAACTGAAGTAACGCTCCCATTCGTTGAACGAAAATGAAGAAGTGGGGGAAAGAAGGATAAGTGAGAGAGATATATATTCTGGAAGTACGTGGAAAACCTCTTAATGACCTTATTGTTGGTGCAGTGTCTCGGTCATCAGGAATGGTACAAAATGACCTCGCGCTTTCTCCCTTACAAATTGATCTTTTTTTCTTTCTCATTTCCTCTTCGCAGCAGAAGATTTGGCAAGCTTTCTTCATCTCTCTCTTTCTCTCTCTCTCTCTCTCTCTCTCTCTCTGGGGTTAATAATACAAGATGCTGCCTGCTACTATACGGACCATATCTTAGAGATAATTATTGTCTGCTATATTGCTTTTATACTTTCACGATTATCTCCTTCTGCTTCTAAAATATACCATAGCTATGCATATAATGAACCGTAGAGGTGAATATTAGCTGTAATTTCTTATATACTCTATTCGAAGAAGAGTATTTTAAACATTTGTCTATGATTATAACAACCTGTTCTCACGTTTACTTTAATGTACTGTACTTCCTTAAAGAAAAACAAACAAGGAAACCTAAAATCTGTCTAAAATATAGTTTTAATATTTTGCCTGCACAAAGGTAAAATATAGTAAAATCAAAAGCGGTCAGATTACAGTTCTTCTGGTACATGATCCCAGGTTCGGATCATAGTAGGGGGGAGTCAGAATTCTTGGTGTTAATCTAAATTTGTAAAACGGAGTTAATTAAAGGAAAAAGATTGCGAATTTTGGTCTGGAAAGTCAGGAATAATACAATAGAAGTTAGTGATGTGGTATTAGGAACCAGAAAACAATGGTGCTAACCAAGGATCGTCAATGTTAATCCAATTGAAATGTCCATAGCCATTTGCGGAACGTAGTCCCAAGGGGTTTGTTTAGATGGAAACAATAACGAAATTTGTTGGGTAAAAAATACTAAAGTTTGCCATATATCGAAATTTCATTGGAAATTATTTTTATGGTTGTTGTTTTGTGACAGTTCTAGTTATAATAGTTTGTTATAGCAATTGGTTATAATATATAGTTTTCTGGTCCAAAATGGCATTCCATTTAGTTATAAATGTCTTACTGATTGATTCGATTTACTGACTATCACTAATTGATGTTTATTAATAGTTAAAGGACAACTCATTTGGGACTAGAAAATATATATTCATCGAATAACCAGTTGTTACAACGAAGTGTTACAGAATCAAAAGAATTACAGAAGCAAGAATTTTAAAAAAATCTTTAATTAAGTTTCAGAATGTGACAAACTTTTCACCAAACAAAATTGTTCTAACGTTATTTAGAACAGTTAAAATTGTCTGATAAAAGGGCATGAGAGGACATGTTTAGCTCGGAGCAGCGACAGAGAGAAACAGTAAGAGCAAATATATAGAGAAGTGTTGGTAGTGTACTAATAGGTAAACGAGTAGTGTACCTTAAAAGAATCACAGACTCCACCATCAATATTCTCCTTTGTCTGTTAATATTTCTTTGCCAACATCAAGCTGCTCAATTTACTTCATACGTACATCATAGTATGCCTGATTTTGTGAAAGAACGGTCAATTGTTTCCATTCCCTTTCCAGCACAGAGGCTATACTAGATCTGAACCTATATCTTAACGCCATAAAGTTTACATAAAATTCTTTACATCATAATTCTAACATTTTTATTTAAACTTTTTAATATTAAAATCATAATGTCTTCCTTACATAATTCTTTGTACTACAATCCTAAAACCTTCTTGATATAATGATCCTTTATATTATAAGCATAACATCCTGTAAAAGTACTTTGTATTACGATTTTAATCCTCTTCTTGATATAACACTATTTTATATTATAATTCTAACATCGTGTTATGTACAGTTATTTTATACTATAATTTTAACAAATGCTTTAAAAAAAAGTTTTATGTTACAATTCTAATATCTTTATGGGACAATCCTTTATATTATAATTTTAACATCTTTATATAACATATGATAGTTTATGTTACACTTTTAATATCTTTTTTGTAATAACCTTTTATGTTTAATAACAATATCTTCCATGCCAAGAATGCCTGTCATAACTACATAGTCCCAAGAGAGATGTAAAAACAATCTATTACTTGTTAAATTTAATGCTATTTGTTATTGCATTATTTTTTTCTATACAAGCATAATTTTGCTTGATGCTCTATATTGCCCTCCTTGAGTTGTAATGTAAAGGAAGCCTAGAGTAAGTATTGATGTGAAAGGTTATTTCTAATTCGCAGAGATAAATACAGGCTGACGAATTTCGAAAAAGGTTTTAAGAAATAAGATAAATGAAGAAAAGTTACTGTTATTATCAACGAATTGTTTCCTCAAAGTAAGATCAAAATATCAAAGATGAGACGTAACACATAGATCCCATAGAAAACACGCGAAAAGTTCATAACGTGATAGTTCGGAGAGAGTTTGTAGGTAAGATTGTAATATAACATTGGCATCATCATCATAGGTATTTTGCCTTTATTGGCAGGTCACTTGCCGCAGCTGAGAAGCTTCCATGCTCCACGGTCCTCCGCTAACCTTTTCGTCTTCGCGTATGATCTTTCTGTTTTAATATCATCCATTAATTGTAGTTTCCTTCGCCCCCTCCCTCTCTTTCCCGCCTCCATACCCTCTAGGACGTCCCTCATAATACAATCTCTTCTTAGGCAATGTCCCAACCAGTTTCTCTTCCTCTTCCTAATAATATCTAAAAGTGTTCTTTTCTCACCCACCATTTCTAACACTTTCTCATTCGTTTTCCGCTCGACCCAACTAACTCTTTCCATTCTTCTCCACACCCACATTTCGAAGGCTTCCAGTCGATAACATTGGCATTGAAATATTAAAATTTTATATAAAAAGATATTGTAATTAAACATCAAGGATTATTATAGAAAGAAGATATTAAGAGTGTAACACAAACTATTATGTGTAATATAAAGATTTTTGGATTATAATATAAAGAACTGTCTTATAAAGATGTTAGAATTCCAACGTAAAACTTTTTTTGTAAAAAAAAAAAATGTTATGTTAAAATTGTAATATAAAATATCTGTACGTAAAAAACGACGTTAGAATTATAATATTAAATAGTGTTATAACAAGAAGATGACTAAAATTGGCATCTTACATACATACATAGGAGAATGTTATGTTTATAATATAAAAGATATAATACTAGGTATAAAGAGAATGTTTATAATATGTCAAGAAGATTTTAGGATTATAACTAACTTACTAACTATGGCCTATGGAACCCGAAGGTTCAATGCCACGTTCACAAAAGCTCTCCCCTGATTTCTGTCCTTAGCTAACTGGATCCAATTTGTAATCCTATTTCTGTGAGATCCATCTTAATATTGTCCTCCCATCTGCGCCTAGGTCTTCCTAATGCTCGTTTTCCGATTGATCTTCCAGTTAAGACTTTGAAAGCATTCCTACTTTCTTCCATCCTGGCTACATGACCTACCCACCTGAGTCTCCTAGACTTGATGACCCTAACAATGTTGGGTAAACAGTATAAATTATGTAGTTCCTCATTATGATGTTTCCGCCATTCCCCACTTCCGTTCCTCTTGGGTCCGAATATTCGTCTCAGTATCTTGTTCTCAAATATTTTCAGTTCACGTTCTTTCCTCAGACTAAGAGACCACAAAGAAGATATTATGGTTATAATGTAAAACAGTTTAAACAAAAATGTTTGAATTGCGATGTAGAGGATTTTTTAAAAAAATGTTTTAGGATTATAATACAGAATTATTATATAAAGAACATGTTAAGATTATAGTATTATAGGATTATAATATTAGGTTATAGTGTATTGTAATCTAAGAATATACTAAGATTATTATATAATGAAGATATTACGACTGTTTCATAAAGAAGACATTCGGCTTATAATGTAAACTAGAATGTAAATTCGAATAATAAGAACGTGAATAAAAACAATCATAAGTAAATTATCTTGGCGTAGGAGAGATTTATTGTCGAGATTTTGTCTCTCCGAAAATGGATTTCCGAGTTTCCCAAGTTGTACAGTTACATTAACCGTAAGAAAAATTTTCCTTTTAGTATGCAAATTCTATCAGCTATTCTAAAATTCTTTTATTTTAATTAAAGTAAAAAATAACTTTAATAGGTTATATAATAAACGTCATGTAAACTAAGCTTTGATTGCAGTGTGTCGGTTAAATTGTTGAGTTTATGATCCTCATGAATTCCCAACTCGAAATCCTCTTTAGAGAACAAGTAAAATCCCTTATGTAGAACTCAATTCCCATTCAAATGAAATTACTTGATAAAATATTTATCATAGACTCACCACTTGCGGAGTTTAAATGCTTATGCAAAGTTCTTCCGGTTAGCCAACTGTATGTATGTGTGCATGGGTGTGTGTGTGTTTCACGCATGAGATTTCTATCTTTCTCTCTTCCTCTCTCTCTCACTATCTATCTCGTGCACATTACCAACTTCGTACAAAGTTTATCATCAAAGGCTTAGCTTGTACCTAACGGCAGTATACAGTATATTTCCACATGTACTTCATGGCTCGGTAATACACTGAATATCCTTAGGTAACAAAACAGCAATTTATTTTGTTACTATTACATACCTAAACATATTTTTTAAAATATCTGAATGTCAATAAATGTTATGAATGTAAACATTTTTTCAGTAGCCTAGATACCACAAAATCAGATACTTAATCAAAATAGTAAAAATTTAAAGACATGAATTTCATATGAAGAGTTGGATCGCTATGTAAAAAAAAAAAAAAAAATCATGTAACAAAAAGTCTTAAACTTTAAATTTTGACAAACATGTTCAAACACAGAACGTCAATAGATCCACTTTCAAAGGTTCTTGTAATCCTTTTCGGAATCCCAAAATTAAAAATCTCCATTTCAAATATTTTCAATAATCATTATATTTTGTGATATATATTTTTTCGTTTAGATCCTACAGATTTAAATGAGCTTTAAATCACATTCCGGTACTTCCTTACACATCAGTGTGTTATATATGAATATTAAAGATGGAAAAAAACATGAAACTGATTCACGAATCCACCACGTGTACATTTTACCAAAACATATTACAAAGAAATAAATCAAAGTGTCTTAGTTCGACAGTATAATTCGTTCGAGATGCAAGTACCCGCGATAGCGTTGAATTGCAATTAGGAAAGATGCATTTGAACAAGTAAAGGTGAGAGTATAATATGAAGCACAACATTAGAGGATGTTCACGTATAACCGTTGACACGCTCTTACTGCTATGACTTCAGGCAGTAGGATATACTTTTCAGGATCTTACAAGTACACATTGAGATTTCGCAATCTCGAGCTATCCTACAGACAAATTATTAAACTCAAGCTCGAAAAATGCAAACTTGAAGTTGCAGTCATAATTTTGGAATTCTAGAACATGTAATTTAATGGTTAAACCACCAATACATGATCCTTGATTTGTTTATTGTACAATTGAAGTGGTGATATCACCGTTGAACAGCAGATGGCATTAGTGGAGGGGAAGTTCTGAAAGTAGTGTTTCAGTTGTAGATAGCTATTGTGGTTTCTATTAACAAATTACAGTTTGAAGTGTTGTGGTTGCAGTCTTAAGCAGTTACAATATTCAAAACGTTCAACAGTACGAATGGGTCAGTTTAAAGTGATCGTGGCATGTTTTGTGTATTGATCTTTTATTCTGTGAAGTCCTGTAATCGCTTCATAATGGGAAAAAGCCAAGTAAACTTCTCCGCATAAAGTGGAAGTTATCAAAAGATAGATATACATAACGATATACAAGGAAGATATACATAACGACAAATTGCTAGTAGAGTTGGGGTAGGGAAAAAATCTGTGAGTAGAATCTCTGTTGCAAAGGGCTAGAAGCAAATGTATCAGTAAAATAGGATTCGGAAGTGTGGGCGAAAACCAAAGCTATGTTTAAGAGGTATCAGAAAACAAGCAGAAGATTGGCGCGTGCAAATCTAGAGACTTAAGCATAAAATGGCTGAGTATGGTGTAGACATTTCGAATGAAAGTGTTCGAAGGATTCTGTGTGTTGAGGGAATATAAGCACACAGACCAAGAAAGAAAGTAAAAATTACTCCAACCATGGCAAAGAAGCGCCCCGAATGGGCAGGAGGCCTAGCACATTGGACTGCTGATGATTCGAGAATAGTTTTCTCAGTGATGAATCACGTATCTGTGTGTCTGATGAATATTCACAATGTTACGACGTAGACCTAGAGAGGAATTCAAGTTGGAATGTCTCCAACAAACCGTAAAGCATCCTACTTCAGCTATTTGTGTGGGGTGTTATGTCTGGGAGACTGTACATATGTATATAGTAGAGGGAACAATGAAGCACGACCAATACTACAAGTTCTTCAAGAAGAACTGCTTCCCCAGACTGAAGTCTGGTTTGATGACGCACTCTTCATCTTTATGCATGATGAAGCTCCATGGACAAAGCCGAGACAAAATTCTTCGAGGACAACGAAATTACTGCTCTTCCGTGGCCGGGTAACAGTCCTAATATGAACCTGATTGAAAACCTTTCGAGCTTCATGAAGGAAAAGCTAATGAAGAAACACATTACAACCAAATATCCATTGATCGAGGAAATCAATAATTTGTAGAATTACGATGCTGAATTGAAGGCAAAATGTGCTAAACTCGTACATATCATACCACAAAGGATAAAAGACTTCATAAAGAATAAGAGATTTCATTCGAAATATTAATCTCTGTGTGACAGATTATTTTCCTGTAAGTATTCTATTGCATTTTTTGTTTCCAGTTTGGATATACACACTGTATAGTAATTATATTTGATTGCCACGTAAGCATTTGTTTTATTGATATTGAAAAGCATGTGCCACACCCACTAGGAATTAGAACAGAGTTACAAAACAGTTATTTGGAATAAGTTCGAAGTGTTTTTTCACATAATATTGTAAAAACAGTAAAATATTCAGAAACTGAATGTTGCGTTTAATAATTTGACCATGTCTGTATATACTACTACTAGTTACTGGCGGATTTTATCTTAAAATTTTCCATATTTTACCTATCCGTCCATCTGTCGATATAACAGATTAAAAACTCTCTACATCTCTCTCTTCCTCTGTATATATATTAAAGTTTTTTTTTATCTCCCTCAAAATTCGAAAATAATTTCCTTCTTTCCATCTTTCTCTTACTCTTTGTGGGTTCCAAGGAGCCTGGGGATCCGTTCCATAGATGACAAATTAATTAAGGGGACAATATTGACAAATCTCAAAGCCATACGAATATATATTATTTCAAGGGCCTTTAATAAGACATGTTTACTGAAATGGGCCCACGACTTTGATTTATTACCTTTTGTGTTCTGTTTTGTTTATGTAATACAGTGAACCTGTTTGATACTTCATTTATAATTCCGTGTTTGCATCGTATATGCAGTAAGAAAATTTTGTCTTAAGGTGGACCCTCTAAGAACGGCGGGGAGCTTCACTGGGAAGCAGTTGCCCCCTACTCCTCACAAGTTACAGCCCTGGTGAGACCATGTGAATTTGTGAAGAGTAACTTCGAATGCACAATATTTTCTCACACTTTTCCCTTTTTTTCCTCGTCTTAATTCCTTAAAATCTTCTGCACGCATTCACTTCCATTTATCTTCCGGATCCTTTAGCCTAAAGGATATAATAATGGAACACTGCACTAAAGATTTAAGGAGCTTGTTTAAAATCACAAGTTCAGTCATTTTTTTTATTATAATTTTAGCAGAAACGAAATACTGATATTGCTATAGTTCCATCAGCAATGGAAGATGTTTCATTGCTATATGTTATGTGTGGTTATACACAAAAACATTCCAAAGCGTAAAAAAATATGTAATTTAGGGTTTGGGCATAAACAATGTAACAAAATTTTGTTTTCTTGTAGAAACAACTTAGGTATTAATATATTACAAAATCAATGTAATACACAATAATAAACTTAAAATTCAATTCTTAATATCGGAAAATGCTTATAACATATTATTATTTATTAACATTTCTTATTTATTCATTATTAAAGTACATTGCAAAAATACTTTAAAACAGCAAGCTATAGAAAGCCATTATGAAAATTTTTAGATATCTTACGACGTTAAAGGTGATATCTTTTTTGTAAAAAAAAAATATTCAAAAGACATTATAATTTTATTATCAACGACAATATTCACACTTAACGTATTAATGAGCAAATATAACATGTGAACAAGAAAACTTTTTACAAATATATGTGAATTATCTCGGTCTCTGCATATCCTATAGGATACGCAACTTTGAGATTCTCTTAAGGCTCGAGGTGGTAACATTGAAACTTGTTTGTCTTGTAACACCTTTCAATAGATGTCGTCAGCTCTGTGGAATTTTCTCGACTGTTTAGTGAAGAGGGAAACGCAGCAGTTCTTTCTTAACCATGGCGGCATGCAGGAAAATTGGCGCTTGGCCACACTGTTTCTCGGGACTGAGGAGGTTAATTATAAGAAAGGCTCTTCAAAATGTTGGTATGATCATTTTTACTCATGTGCTACTTATTGCTTCTTCATAGGGTGTTTGTCCGTCATCACTGAGATCCAGAAATTGTAGCAGCCTCTTTACGTCAATTCTCTTTTCATGTCGTACACAATTTCCACTGGGAACAGTTGAAATTGTGGGGACTAGTCGTTTCTCCGGTTCCTCCATATAACAGCTGAGTAGGAGTTATGCCCCGTGTACGTGTTTCTATATCACTTTCCATTTTGCATTATAAATATGTTCAAGCAGCAGCCCTATTGATAAATTATCAATTCTATGTCAACGTATTATTTTCTTCCTTCTAACACCTTGTTGGTGAACGCTTTCAATTACACTAACAAACTATTTTAAGGTCTTTTCAATAAGTAAACTAGCTTTCCTTCCAAAATTCAATAACAAACAACAATCAGGGATTTAGAAACACCACTGGATACCATAGATTGCTCCATTACTCTGCAACAAGAAGAGATAAAAAGGTGAAACAAGTGACATTCTATAGCATAAACATCGATACATTAATTATAAATAATTCAAAATGTAAATAATTGGCCAAGTAGTAGGCTTAGAGGTATTACTTTCTGAATCACCCTCGTATTTTTATTGACTTCTGTGAACTTTGAGAAAAAGGTGATTATTCTTTTTCTTAAAAAACTTCAACATAATTTAGGTGAGTTTTAAAAGTAAGAATAAGATGCTCATACATCTCGCCCTACCAAGAAAAACTCAGCACAAAGACCGAAAACTACTGACAATGCTTAAGTGGTGTCTGGAAACACACTCCTCATTCAATTTTATTTACGTAATTATTTTCTCAAAGAATGCACATCTACCCTGACGGGGGTCGTACAGTAGAAAAGGAAACGTTATATTTTCCTATTAATTGTCCCTAAACATGTCATTTTCCTGAAATTGATTGTCCATATTTGAAAACTTGGAACATTTTTCCGAATAGTGCTGGTGAATTGTAATAACTTATGCAGAAAAACATAAA
The DNA here is from genome assembly GCF_964235325.1 of Thermobia domestica. Lineage (NCBI taxonomy): Eukaryota > Metazoa > Arthropoda > Insecta > Zygentoma > Lepismatidae > Thermobia > Thermobia domestica. The sequence continues at coordinate 149,183,651 of NC_137454.1, read as the reverse complement.
TCTGTAGTTAGGTTGAAAATAATCTGTAAGTAACTTGATGTTTCTAATCGGAAATTATCAGAATTTTTTGAAAATAATTTACAAGGTGTACAACTTTGCTTCCGCCGTTTTCTCCCCAAAACACGATGCTTTAATTAAACAAATTGCTTACCCAGGCGTTATTCAAAGTATTGTCCATCGCTGGCCACTATTTTCTCCCATCTTTCGGGCAGCGTACGAATGCCGCGTCGAAAAAATGTTTCATCTTTGGAGGCGATCCACGAATCGATCCACTTTTTGACTTCTTCATAAGATCGGAAGTGTTGGTCAGCCAGATCATGCGCCATTGATCGAAACAGGTGATAATCAGAGGAAGCGATGTCTGGAGAGTACGGCGGGTGAGGTGGGACTTCCCATCTTAACGTTTCCAAATATATTTTGACCACTTTTGCAACGTGGAGTCGAGCGTTGTCGTGCTGCACAATCACTTTGTCGTGCCTCTCGCTGTATTGCGGCCGTTTGTCCTTTAATGCTCGGCTCAAACGCATTAATTGCGTTCGATAACGATCACCTGTGATTATTTCACTTGGTTTTAACAGCTTATAGTACACGATGCTGAGCTGGTCTCACCAAATGCAGAGTATGATATTGGAGCCATGAATATTCGGTTTGGCCGTCAACTTGAAAGCATAGCCGGGATATCCCCATGATTTTTTTGCGTTTAGGGTTATCATAATAAACCCATTTTTCGTCCCCGGTCACAATGCGATGCAGAAATCCCTTCCGTTTTTGCCTCTGAAGCAACTGTTCACAAACACACAAACGTCGTTCAACGTCTCTTGGTTTCAACTCATACGGGACCCAAGTTCCTTCTTTCTGAATCATACCCATGGCTTTGAGCCGTTTTGAAATGGCTTGCTGTGTCACTCCCGTTGATCGTGCCAATTCTTCTTGAGTTTGACGCGAGTCTTCACTCAACAATGTCTCCAATTCTGCATCTTCGAAAACTTTCTGTCTTTCACCACTATGCCAGTCTTCGACGTTAAAGTCACCGTTCTCATACTAATAGCGTCCTCACCATAAGTATTTGAGAGCATTCGATGAGACTCAGCCGCAGTTTTCTTCATATTAAAACAAAAAAGTAGGACCTCCCGCAAATGGCGAGAATTTGGCTCGTAACCTGACATTTTCAATCGAGAACAACTTTACTATGTACACACAAATCGACTAATGCTTGAATGGGGTTATGTTGACAGAAGTCCAAGCTAACTGCCTGACGTCTGCGATCTTTTTATTTCGACCACTACTTACCCTTGTAGCCACCTATCAGAAAACGGCGGAAGCAAAGTTGTACATCTTGTATTTTATAGATTTACAATAAAATATCCTTGTACTATACTGAAGCATTTGTAAATAAATAACTTCTGGAATATATTTTTTCCTTATTGCATAAAAGAAAGAGTTTGGTATTTAAAAAAAGGGATTTGAGAGTAAGGGATTTGAAAGTAAATTCTTAAGATAGAAAGTGGTAGATAGAGATGTAACGGGGGAAACCTCTTCGAAGCGCATCGTGAAGGATTACCCGCTCCTTCGCCGCACAAGATCCACCATTGTGCTCGATGGTCTTGAGAGTAAGCGATTAGTTATGCCTGGATGCACATGTTATCACTAAGCTCGGATTATGGCGTGCAGAAACCGAAGCAAAATGAATGGTTTTGCGGTGTGAGAGGAGAGCTTGAGCTCTGCTTGGACAAGCAAGGGGGAACATTCATTGCATGTTGCAGAGTTACAGGATATTTCTCCCATGTTTTCCAGGAAGACCATCTATTATATAGAAGCCACGGTTGTCCAAGCACAACTTGACAAAATAGTTCAGCGTGAGGGATTTGCTGGACAGTATAAAGAGACGTAGGAAAAAGGGAGGCAGAGCACCCGAGGGGAACGAACAGGTCATATAACAGTTTCCGCTGTTTTGTTAAGCTATTAAAAGTAATCCTGAATATTATGTCACAAGTGTTGTTTGAGTTACAGTTTTAAGTCGTAGGAATTACATGTTTGGCATAATTTACATGGAACAAAGTTTCTCAACAATTTGAAGGTAGCGGCTCTCATAATCACTTACACTAGGTAAATGTTAACAACGGTAAAATGAAATACGCACAAATTATAATAAATAAATAAATAATAATAAGTGAAGAAACTGCACTTCTAATTAAACAGTTGTTTATTCTGACACGCTGTCACTTTAAGAATATCGAGCGCTAAGGTCTTAGTCAACGTTCAGTTTATTTCTTACAGTAGTATTGTATTTTAATAGAAGTAGGAAGATATTATAAATAAACACAATATAACTTCAATTATCCGAACTTCAGTTATCCGGATCATTACCAAGCCATAAAAAATACAATTAAAAATAAAATGAAATGCGAACTGCATGAATTGGTTTGTGAAAATGTAATTTCCATGAAATTTTTATTTAAAGCAATGTTGATATTTATATTTAACCGTCAGGGGCCACAGTGGCTGAGTGGTAGAGCGTTCACCTCTGGTGCATAGGTTTCTTAGTTCGATCCCAGCTCGCGCCAAGTGAACTTTGTGATGGACAAAGACCTTGTGCGTGGGTTTTCTTGGAGTTCTCCCGTTTTCCTCCCACTTTCTTCACTCCACCATTTCCTTCATTTCTCGTCATCACTGTCTCCTTTAACCTAGCCAGCATAACTGTGAAACGTAGAATTTAAAGATTTCATTTCATTTTATATCTAATTGTAATTTTCTGTATTTCTTTAATTGCATGTAGTAAAGGTGATCTTATTTTCGATATTGGTGCTATCATTTTATTAAACAAAAGCAATTTTAGATTTTTTTTATCTGACAACGTAACAATTCTTATGACTTTCCAATTATCTGGATTTCAGAACTCATTAATTCGGATAATTGATGTTTCATTGTATGTTGTTGAGTCATAGTGCATGGTTTAGTTATTTCAATTCCATACAAGGTACTAACTGTACTTATTTCTGTACCTAATGATACTGGGACTTGTAGACCCTGACATATACATGTTGTATATTTTTCTTAATGTGAAGAATTATAAAAATATGTCATATTTAAGTATTAGAAAGTACATATCCAAATATAAGACTGCAATATGTAATCGCGTTCCTTTTATTGTTTGAAGTCCATTGCCATCAGTATGTATTTTTACGTTATAAAATACAAAGTAATGATGTGTGTTTAGGCTTTTGTATGTATGAAGCTTGTGTATATTCAATTTCGTGATGATCTTGTAACATCGTTTCGTTTAATACTACTGCAATAACAACATTATGCTCACAGATAGCTATCTTATAATGATGGGGCGCCGTATGACAATAATTTACCATACGACGAATTCAAAGATTGTATTACACCAACTTGATTATTATTAGAGTAATCAATGACGCTATCAGTGGCGCCAGAAAAGGGCGATATACGGAAGATATTCATTACAAAGCAGTTTTCTTCATATATCTACAGGTATTCATCCGTCCGTCTACTGTTTCTTTATTATTTAATGATTTTATAATATGATTTTAATATCTTAAGCAATCTGTAGGAAAAACACATTTATACATAAATCACTGCATCAGATAAAAGGAAATTGATGGTCAATGAGCACCATACGTTGAAATTATATAAACGTAAAGTGTTTCTATTAAAATATATAATGTCACGACACGCGTACAAAGTGAATTTGAAAATTGTGAATGTTACAACCAGAAAGTTATTTAACAAGCTTCAGATCAATAATGACTCAGAGAGTCGGACAAGAACTTAAGTACAGTTAACATCTTCAGTATAACGAAAATAATTCCGCGTATGGGAATGTGTAAGCATTGGTATTGAGCAGTTTCATGGCATCTACAGCTGAAACTTTATACACATTCATGAGAGACGAATACACTTAATGCAACTTTTAAAGTTACTTTTAGAAGTGAACACACAAGTAATTTGCTTTTATCTCAGTAAACTTTCTGTATACTCAGTTATACACTCATTACCATATGTGTTCGTTGTGTGTTCAGTATTGCTTATTTGCTCCCATATTATAGTTCAGACTTGAAATAAGCTAAGATGGACGATGTGCCAAACTACGTGTTTTCGGCACCATACTACATGTTGAAGATGCCAGTTTAAAGTTTACGGCTTTTGGTACAAGGTTTCTAGTTATAACATTAGGTTCAAACACAACACACAACACATTACAAGGATATTTCTGTAAAATTAAGGAAAATCAATCGCCATTTGTATTTGGGATTTGATCCATTATGTATCTACATAGATAAAAGTTAGTAGCTTTACTATTAATGTGCGTGACTCCGAGTGCGAGTTCGATTTCTGGCAGTTATCAGCCTATAGAGCATAACGGATGGATGTAAAAATCACTAATACAAATAACCAATATAAATACAGTAAATTATATGCATAAAAGAGTTCATTGGACGTTAAAACAATTTTAAATAGCCTTTTTACCTTATTTCTAGGAGTCTCACCGAATCAAAAGTAAAGTAAACACACTAACAATTAACCAATTTCCTTCCCACATTTTCTTGTCCATAATCAAAATCATATGTAAATGAAGTATTGTAATAGTACTTAGTAATGGCCAGTAATAATTTCTGTTAGAGCAGGAAAGGGAACAAATAAACACGGAGACTTATAGATTTTTCATTTTATTTTTGTTGATGTTTTTAGCCCTCTCTCTCTCCCTTTATCCCTGCCTGTCCCAAAAGATTATTGTGTAATAATGCTTCGTCATCCAATAGGGTAGATGCTACGGTTAATTTAAAACCGACCATAAACCATAATATTCCGTTGTGACACATTCTCATTATTTTGGTTTCAAAAACAAGCAACTTCCAGATTATATGCATATATCTAGGTATATATATATATATATATATATATATATATATATATATATATATACAGTATACTGTACCTCTGTATGTGTGTGTATGTACATGCGACAGCCAGGATGGATTTAACTCATCCTCTACCTACGTACTCTGTTACTATTTCCACTAATTCATCCACCTTCACTACTATGAAGTGAAAAAATACGATAATGAAAGAATAAGAAATAAAAAACAACGATGGGAAAATGAGTGAAAATAAGCTATTAAAAATGCTCCTATCACCTTTTCTCTCCTACTCAAATCTATTTTTCTTTTTTCTCTGTAAGCTATGTATATGAATCCCTGAAGATGATAGGGGACTATAAATTAAGGATATATTATCCGTGTGATGTAATGTATAATCAGTCTAATGATGGTTGGAATATTGCCTCGTTATTTAGAATCTAGTATGATTAAAGCATGATACACACACAGACACATACATCATGTTAATGAATGCTATCACTAAAGAAGAAAATGACGGACGTATTAAGTTAGGCTGGAGTGCCTTCTAAATGTACAGTTTCATATCTAAAAGTAATGTGTTGATATCTCTAAAAAGAATAATCAATGAATATTTTTGCTTTTTTGAAATATGAATCGGAGGCGTGGACAGTAACCAGACATTCTGAGTTTGCAGATCATACAACAAACCATGGAAAGAAATGTATCGTAGGAATTGCCCACGATGATAGGAAAAGGATCAAAAAGATTACGCAAGTGACGTATAGGCCTATTAAATGTGAAAGTAAAGGCATTTGAAGTGAATGTGTGTAAGTTTATTGCAAAATGAAGTTATAATCGATGGACAAAAAAAAAATCCTTGATTGGACATCACGAGATAAGAAGCGACCTCGGTGCCATTATCATACAAGGTAGCATGGCGTAATCAAGAAGCACTGCAAAGTAATATAGAATATAAATACTTGAGGCACGTTGTTGTAGAGAAGAGTTACAGAAACTTAACTCTTTAAGGTCTTCGAGAAAGAATGGTGGGTTCTTGTGGGGTTAATGTGCAGGAAAAGTGACTTATGCAATGATGCCAGAATCCGCTATACTATGATAAGAAAGAAATGTTAAAGTACGTTTGCATATCAGCATTATTAGTACGTTTGCATTATTATCAGTACGTTTGCATATCAGCGTCATTTCTTTTTTTTCTTCTGAAGTTTTATGAAAGATATTGTGTACCGTGAAACATGAACTCTCTGAAAGGAGGAATCAACTGACCAATTAGCACTGTTACGTCAGATATGCTCGACAGTATACGGTGTGAAATTGATAATTGTCTGGATATGTGTCATGTTGTGAATGATTCACACTGTGGAAACACACTGACATGAAAAGGCGCTTTAACGTGCTTTTGTCACAATATAGTGAAGTTTGGTAGCATCGTATATGTTTTCAACTAAGTAAACTGTCTGAGTTTCCAAACAAAACTGTATATCATTCAACCACCTAAGCGCCATTAATCCTGTACAGCCACGAAACTCTGCAATTCTTTCTCGAATACCCTATATATACCTAGACATATTCATCGCTATTAAATGACAAATAGGTCGTACAATACAAACCAAATGTGGGAAACATAAAAGGTAAATATATCTAAAGTAAAACAAAGAGATAACTCCTTATTAACAACATTCATTAGCAAGGAACATAAAATTCCCTTTACTGGAATATAAGTATCAGCTATATGAAAAAACTACTGATTCCCACAACAAACTGATAGAGGAAGAGCTTGTAAAAATCCTAAACGATAAGCAAAGAGATAGGATTTAAGCTAAGCAATATTTGTGACGTATTTGTTTAACGTAACTAAGAACCGTAATATACAATGCTTCATGAGATTGATCTATTTTTCATGCCCTTTAAAACTTTTCTGTCGGGTGACAGCAGCTTGTTATTTAAATTGTTTAATTAGTTTTAAATGTCTTCAATAGTTTTACTACGAACTCAACCTTTTTTAAAGAACAGTTTTAAAGTTTTAAAGAATAGCTTACGAAGAACAGAAAAATTTTAAATATTAAATGTTGTGTCAGTGTGTCTATACAAAAGAATATAAATGGAAATAACAAGCGTTTTTTGTACCTCTCTCATTTGTCAAATATCTGATTGGTGTTTATGGCGTCAAAATTCCAGGAACTTAAAAATTGGAATTGGCGTTTATTGTGTCATAATGCCAGAAACTAAAAGAAGAAAATCTTATCGGCGTTATGACGTCATAATGCCAGAAATTCAAAAATCTTATTGATGTTTATGAACTCAGTGCAGGTTAACTACTAAAAATCGTTACGTTGATAATTTTACACATTTATTAGTTTACGAGAGAAGTTTATAAAAATTTGAAATATTTTTATATATTGAGGAATAATGATTTTGCAGACTGAAGAGTGTTGGGGTATATTTTAAGATGTGTATGTTAATTAAGTTGTACACTCATGTCCAAAATTATTGTCGCATGTCTATAAATATCTTATTGTAGGAATATAATTTGATAACGAATTCGCCCGGTATTTCTTATGTTCTTTCTTAGTATGTGTATAATCGGCAAAGACTTGTATGTGGCAAATTTCATGTCAAAACAGCAGTAAATAAGAACAATAAAACAAAAATAAGACTTTCTTCTCCATTTAGCAACATTTTGTTTTACTCATTCTAATTTTCGTATTTATAATTCTTTTTCTATGAAATTTACCACGAATATACATTTCCCGATTATACACATAGTATCAGTATTAAAAGTACTCTGAAGAATCATTATCAAATTATATTCTTACAAGGAGACTATTATAGATATGCAACAATCATTTTGGACATGAGTGTACATGAGTCATGTCATGTTATGTTCTATGTTAATAGATGTTCACACTTAAAAAAATAGTAATTTATAAAAGCTGAAGTAAGTTGTGCATGTTATTAGTTGTTGTCAGATAATTTACTAAATAGTCGCTAAGTGTGAGTTTAGATATTTAAAGCTATATTGAAAAGAAGAAGAAAAGAAAATTTAATTTAAGTGAGAGTTAGCGAAGCTTTCACTATTTGATTCGATTAGCATTTGTGTATCTGTTTGCCTGTTCCACGATGACTCTCGTAAAATTGATCCGATTTTGATGAAACTTTGTATCTAGCTTTCTTTTAATTGCAGAAACAACCCTATTGTTTGAGATTGCTATCCATCAACTATAATGTGGATAAAAGAGAGCAAAACCAACCTCATGTTGCACGTTTCCACATCTACATGAAAGACAATTTTCCAACATAAACCATGCAAAAAATATTCAAGTATTATAAAACTTAGTTTACATTTTCTTTATGACATTGTCAATATGCTCCGAACTTGTGGTTAAAATCTGCTCGAGTATCCTCCTGGATTCCAAAAATAAGTTCCACGATTGTTTTCGTTAAAAGTGTTCAATTTTGACAAAGTATATCGTATATTTTCTTTGAGGTTTCCCGTTTATTCCCTCTATAGGGACTTGAAATAAGTAGAGAGTAAAGTAGTGGATTTTTTCTCCTAGCTTCCCTTATTTCTATTCTAGTTCAACGATAAATTTTCTGGGTTTGATACAATAGAATATACATTTTCTTTGACTTTCTTTCCGTAACCCCTAATGCTTGGAATTAAAATAAATGGTGCATTCAACAATGGTATAGATTACCCCCGCAATTAAAAAAAAAATATATGTTCCTCGATAATTGCCGTTGCAGTGGCTCGATTTTTGGTGCAATATGTCGTACATTTTCCTTAAGAATTCACAATCATTCACTCTGTATGGAGCCGAAATCAGTAAAGTATCATGTAGCAATATTACTTCTCTCCACACTATTTTATAGAGTTTGTCGGTAACTTATTCAGTTTTGGTACTGTATTATGTATATTTTCTTTAAATCTTTTTCCGTAATCTCCTGTGTTTGAGATTAAAATCAATCAAGAATGAGCGATGAATTTAGCTCACTAATGTGGTATGAATTAACTCCCGCCCATTTACATTTAAAAAAAAATATGTTCTTAATACCTTTCATAACAATGTTAGATGTTCATGGAATATGGCGGAATTTAGATGTTTTCGAAGCTTTATAATTATCACCATTACTCGGATTTAAAATTAATTGAGAACTAGAGAGTGAATTTATTCCGCAAAGGTTATAAAAATATGTTTTATGATACCTGTCGTAAATGTGCTTCAATTTTAACGCAATATTATGTAAGTGTTTATGGAGGTTTTTACATAATTCCTGCTCTTGCAGTTGAAGTCAAACAAATATCAGGACTTGCTTAATCCCCATTGAAGGTTTAAAGACAAATTTTATTATAACTTTCATAATTTTGTCATAGTTTTGTTGAGTATGGTCTACTTTTCCTGAGAATTTTCAGTTGCAATTGAAATGGGTCAAGTTGCAATTAAAATGGGTCAATAATAAGAGAACGCGTTCTTCTCAATTTTATACAACACATTTTACACTCAGCTTTTTATATAACATTGTATCTGTTTTGTAGGAAATTACAAAAATAAGTTTATAGTATGGGAGTAAAATTAGGGAGAGGGAGAATTGCTCGCTTCAATAACTCACAGCATCACTATTTTTGCTACTATATATACGTGCACAGAATGCTAAAAGAATGTATACGAGCACTTATAAAATATATTTATAATGTAGTAATGCATTTAGATTTTAATGTCTTTTTTCTGCCCCGAGCTTATAGGAAGCGTGGCATCCAAACCACATGATCTCTCAGTGGAAATCAAACCCGGGATTCCTACGCAGAAACTGACAAGACAAACAATTATTTAATCACGAGAGATTTCTTATAAAAAGGTATCTTTGTAAACGCCATTACGCCTTGTACGTTATGCAACCAAACAAACACAGCAATATTCCTGGTTAACTAACTACATACTTTCAACTTCAAATGTCAGTTAATATACGCCTGATAGTCTTTACTTCGTAGAGTGAGACATTACAAGAAATATCGCTTCTATTTAGACACTCGAATGGTGTTACACGAAGCAAATATTGGAGCATGTTTGAACTTCTCTTTTGAAGCACATTAATGATGTAAATATGTATCAATCTTTGAACTAGTAAGTTTTTTTTTTACTTCTTTTTATTTTCCTGCTCCATTAGTCGGTAAAAAGGTTAAAAAAAATAGAAAAGTAAAAAGAAACTAGTTAGTACTCGGTTTCCAGGAACATCTTTTTCCGATAATTTATTCAACAAAATAAACTCATCCGTAGTTTTAGGAAAATACAGCCGACTAGTTTAAAATTTATAAACAGATATTTATTTTTTTTCTGTCCACAGAAATTTATGATGAAGTCGTTATACTTTAAGAAAACATGTGGCAAATATGGAAGATATATATATATACAGTGTTTTATATATTTTTTGTTCTCTTATTTTCGTAGCTAGCTCCGTTGATAAATGTGGTTGGCCAGACACAACGCAAGCGAACTGGTTGAGAGGAAACATAGCGTTGGTTTCGTACCAATCGACTTCTCAGAGAATGACAAATATATGCGATTTTTCACCATCTGCGTCCCCTGTCAGCTTCAAGAGGAAGAAGAGGAGAAAAGAGAAGACTGTATACATCTCGATATGGTCTCTGAAAATAAGATATCGTTTGTACTGGATGGCTGAGTTAATCCAAACTAGGAAAATAGATCATAGAAGAACAGTCCAAGTTTCTTTTATTGTGGGAAAAATACATATAAACAAAGTAGAAAATGTCTACAATGTTTGTTAGATGGTAATGAGAGAAGTTAATATAAAGGTTAAAATATAGAAAAGCTAAAATGATAGCCTTTTATGAGGGATACGTTTTATAGTCATATATGCAATACTTTAGAACGAAACGAATTTAAATTTCTAGTTTGACGTCCCACAACTATAAAATGAATTAAAAGTTATAGGTTAACGTCCCACAACTATGAAATAAATTGAAATTTCTAATTTAATGTCCCACATTCATTATCATCAATACTGACTCCCGAGGCTGAGGGAGACAGTGATGATGACAATGATCGAAATGGCGGAATAAAGAAAATGAGATAAAACGGGAGAATACAGCGAAAACCCACGCACACGGTGTTTGTCTACCTCAAAGTTTACTTGATGCGAGCTAGTATCGTACCAGGGACTCCACGCACCAGAGGTGAGTACTCTACCACTAAACCACTGCGGTAGACAGTGTTTTAAGAGTTTTAATGAGGTCATGTAGTGTACTCGTTAACGAATATCCCTTTGTGTGTGTGTGTTTGTATTTTGTTAATTCGAGCGGAATCCGAACTACCGTAATGTGTACAATGCTCTTCCACCTGCCATGCTTAATTTATAAACCTGTTTTCAATATCCCATTTTCCTAAGTCTGACATTAATTCCTATATAATGGTATTACAAATGATATAAAGTTTGAATTTAAATTATACAATTCTAATATTTTAGCATACAATCTAGTGGAAGACTTGCCCAAGACCCCAGTGATTACAGCATGCATTGGGTACATATTCTCATCTATAATATCAAACACCATACACAGAAAATTAAACAAACTTATATGATCATTTTCATCACTAAACGGTATATTTTTAAGGATTCATTAAAACTTGCACTGGCCGCATTTACATTATCTTATTTAAATCGCAAAAGAAATGGTTTAAGAAAATCAGTTGTTCACTGGCTGTGATGTTCTCCCACTCTTTTTACTTTCTCATCTAAATCAATTACCTCGTTAGGTGGACTCAATTGCATACACACTGAACAAGTTGATTTTACTTGAGTCTTCTTACCTCCTTCCTTGCCACTTGCTCTTGTGACCTTGGTAGATACAGATCGTGAATGAGCTATATCGCGATAGTCAGTAGTATCTACAAACTGGTCGTTTGTATTAGACAACCTGGATTCAACATTTATATAATGAATATGGGTTACTCTCGAAAAATGACAAATCGAACATAGAATAGTCTACAGGATGTTTCACAATTCCTGTATCTCCATTTGGGGACGAGTTCAAAACTAACTGTGGCCTAATAGGGCTATCTCCCACATGCTGCATTTTGCTATAATACTCCAAAAAATAACAACTCGTAATAAAGGTAATTAAAAAATGCAAAATATGTAATTATACTGAATCTCTTCTCTAATTTTGTAATTAAAAAATTTCAATTTCTTGAATCGGAGTTCTTATACCTTAACCTTTAAATCCCATAATAATATATTACTATCACCTTACAATAGGTTACTAAAGAACACTTTAATACACACCCCGACCAAAATAAACTATTTTACTTCGCCTAGTAATACATGTCATCACTAATGTTAGAAATTTGAAAAAGTAGTAATTTCCTTTATCTAAGCAACGGAGAGAAGTGTGCTTGAAATTCTGTGTAACGTTCCATTATAGAAAAGAGATCCTTACTCGACACGGCCTTCCCACTAGTGGAAACACGCCACATTTAAGAAGAATTTTCTAGAAGTTAAATAGTGCGTAGTTGGTAATAGTATTTCTAATGAACGCAATTTATTTATATATTGAATATAAACACAATAGAATTTCCTGGAAATAATAGCAATACAGGATTTATAAATAGCACTACAACAGGTAGAGAGGCTAACCTACTTTAGTTCAATAATAATTAATAATTAATTAAAATATTATATCTTTATGATATTCAATGTGCACCCACAAGATTTACAAAGGAATACATTAACCTCACAACTACCAAATGTCCTAATTTAAATCAGTACCCCAAGCAATTTTTTTACAGTAACTCATTAATAATCAGCTTAACAATGAAATATACAATGATTTGGAATAATTAGAGGAACAGGTGTTGCGTTTCTTTCTTATATACAAATTGTTAAGAAGTTACTAGTATGACCCAACCCAAATGTAGCTGATATCTCATTCAAATATAGTTAATGACTCCATTAGAACATTATTTCTTCCTTATAAGCACATCTAAGAATACATAGATTATCTGTAACCATCATATTTGTTCCAAAATAAACATCGGACAGCTTGACAACAATATCTTTCGGGTCTTTAACGATTTTGAGCAACAAAGTAAAATCTGTAGATAATGTTGCTACAACTCCCAAAGTTACCGGTATTAGCCATGACTTCCAAGAATTTATATTTATCCAAACTGGATTCAAAACATTCTTCATGAACATCGTCAAAGTGGTTGTCAGCCTCCTAGGATGTCTCTACTTCCGTCTTATTGTGGGTTATAGAAGAAAAATCTCGTCCAGTTCTTTACCATGAGGTAATGTGCCTAAGATCGATGACACATTCCCGCCCTGGATGGCGATGCTGCGTTGGAAAAGGAATCAGTAGCTCGGGATCACCAGTTTTGATTGCTATTCGATGACCAACTTCATTAATGAAATTAGATCCTTCGTAACCCCAAGACCCGCTGGTTTCTATTGCTACTGTTACAAACCAATATTTGTCCAATAGGTTTGAGTATTTTATTCTTTGGTCTGATTCTCTGTGAGCGGCGACGAGACCTGCCTGAATTGAAGAATGGGGTAAGTTGGAAGGAGCAAACGTATCGGAACATGTGAAATCCCAGACTAGTGCTTTTCCATTTTTCCATGGTACCAACGTCATGCCATCAGGCCTTTTACCATCAGAGCGGCAACAACCATTTGGTTCTTTTATTGAAGGAACTCCCGCTGATACGAGGGCTCTACAAATGATGTCGTTCACAATGTGATGTCGAGATTGTCTTCCGGCACTTTTTTTTTTACACGAAAGACCATGTAATAATTTATTATCAACATATGTGTTGCAAGCAGGACAGTTGTGAGGCTCACAAATATTAGCACCTAAGCGCAGAGCTGTAACAATACGAAAGCTCTCATTAGAAAGGTGTAGGCCGAGTGTGTGAGAAGGTAGGGCTTGAAGCCATGCTTCGTTTTTGGAGGAAGGGACAGCTAACAGCCTGGCTTTGTCATCTGAGTTATTAGTTGATGATAGGAGTAAAGATAAACGAAGCTTGACTATAGGTTCATCCCAAACAGACTGAACATGTCTTTTGTCGTTAGGTGGGGGATCCATTACAACCTAAAACGGTTCACTTCAAATGTATAGAGCCATTAAAAATGCAAACTCCGTTGAATAAATCCATCTATTTTCTTGTTGTCCTGACAACCACATTTCAAAATTCTATTATTTAAAACATATAAAACATATGAATCTCTCTTTTATATTGATATTATAATTAACGTATTTCTTTTTCTTCTTCGAATTACATAATCAGCCTAATACATATTTTAAAATATCTTACGCCCTAAAATTACAATAAAAAAAGAATTTACAAGTAGTAAAATATACAACGTACTATTGTATATTATGGCGCTCGACGGACTTTTCTTTTTATTCATTTTCTCAATAAAAAGAAAAAGAATTCTGGACCGTTTACCTTTACATGTTAATCATTCGAGTTTTCGAATGCACCTCGTATACTTGAAAATTACAATTCATATAAATATACATATTGACAACCCGCTCAATTCGAGCCTTGAAATGGGGATGCGAAAGTTGAATTGAGCAGATCACCTTCCACTCACCATCTAGAATGAGTGGGCAAGTTACTGTTTTATATGCGAGAGGTTTTGCATAAAGCACATTTCTATTGGGGATTAAATTGAAATGACAACTCATAAATTCAATTATCAACTAACAGTTATATTTCTTACTTGAAAGTGTGTTGCTTATGTAAGTGTCGTGGATTATATCGGATATCTAGAATCTTTGCCAGACGAACAGTGCATACCAAGCATTTAGCATTTGAACTCTGAATTTAAAGTCACACATACCTTTACTGATGTCTTCGGTTGACGATCCCTGATGATGCTCTCCGGGGTTGTTTCGTAGATGTCGATATCGCCAGGTTGATATCGAAGCTGACAGGCGTCTCTGGTCAATAACTGGTCCACAGTTTAGATGGCGTCGCAATCCAATGCTCTGGTATAACTTACGTTAACTGTTAGTTGTTTGAAGATCAGATTACCGATGTTGTGATTGACTTTGTACTTCAAATCACATTCGAAACTTAGCAGCGATTAACTTCTTCTTTCAATCACTCAGAACTACTCCATCGAAAGGCTCAGTACTTCTCCATCAAAAGACTCGTAACTTCTCCCTCAAAAGACTCGTCACTTCTCCCTTCTCGAGACCTCCTGTCCCCTGGTTTTGTTTCAATGTTGACTCCCGGAATTCGGTGGCGTTGTCTGACGTCAGGTACGTGTGTCCTCCTTTCTTTCGGAAAAACAAAGTCCTTCCTTGTTTCGAGAACAAAAACTGCAACACTCGGCATGCTCTGATTTCCCGATTCTAGGCAATTTCTACATATCCGTGAATGTGTCTTGTGTTCACAAACATGTTACAAATGCAACTCGTAATTTTACAGAATGTTATAGCCGACGCATTTCATGAATTTCTTTCCTGCATTCGCAGACTACCAATTATGTGTTTTTGTTTATTTTATCTGCTGACGGCAAAAATAATATAATTTTACAAACTTGCATTGACCTGAATTATGACAGTTGTTTTCCTTCACCAAACAATTTTAATATTTTACAAAAAGCCAATATCCTCAAAAATAAATAAAATTAATCATTAAATTAAGAATTCTGTTAAATAAAATACTGGCTCTGCCACAATATATATCATATTTAATTTTATAACAATATTATCATATTTATTTTAAATTTTATCATCGTATTCATTTATTTATACGTTTCAACGACGCTAAGGCACATTCGAAATTTGATTTACAAATTATTTGATTTTAAGTCCTTTTTCGAGTCCATTAAATGCCTGTTACAAGTTAATAATTATTTACTTAGGTACCATGAAGAAGATTTTGAAAAAAAGATGTATGTGATATTCGTATAGTTCTTCGAACGTAAAATGATCGTATATAAGATATAGTTAAACAAAATATAGATTAAGATGGAAATGTCGATAATAATCAGAACATAACATAATTAATTAACGTCTTCTTAACATCATAAAAAATATGAATAACAAACGAAATCATAATGATATTTCAAGTGAAATAAAGCTAAAATCAATTGAGTTCGGTTTTCTTAGACGCCGTAACTTTAAGTTACATGACCAACGAATTCATTTAATTTGCATTGAAAGTCATAAGCAGAAATACGATATTGTGCATTATTTACTTCTACAGTTTTTCGTTTCTTACTTTGAGAATTTTCGTCATCTATGAGATTTCTACGAAGTCCCCATCGAACGTGATTATATCTAATGCTTACATGCTTTTCAGGTGAACGTAATCGTACTACACTAGGATTAGGTTGAGTCACACAATCACATTTACCGTTACTACTAAGGTTAGGTTCTGTTATCTTACCGGTAACACTAGGTTCAGTTCTCATTCGTTTCACTGGTGGCGAGATGTTGTGTCTGTACCTATTCTTTCTACAATATTCATGGTAATCTGTCCTACCATGGTTTCTGTTCCGCGAAGACTCCCTCGAAGCATCCGATGTATCTCTATTTTGCTTCTTAGAAGTAGCCGCTTTGTTGTAAGGCGGATAATTTCTGTTTAACTTCCTTTTCTTTCTGTCAATCCAATCTTCTCTTCGCCAATCATTTCGACTTCCATCTCTGTTGTTAGGTTTGGTTACATTACCGGTACATATGTATTTTACATTATCTTGTACACTAGGATCGTTCTTTAATCTTACATGAATGTATCGAAGTTGGTTTCGATTAATGTTAGTTTGGTTCAAGTTATTACTGTATTGGACCATTGAAGGATTTCCAAAATCTCGTAATGTCATGCTTAGATGATTGAAATCTACGCACTGTATCATGTTCCGTAAGGACATCGTCGGATTGTTCACTATTATCATATTAGTTTTGTCATTAAATGCACAGTTTAACAGATTCAACTCAATCGGCCAATCAATACAAACACTGTTGGGAACACACATCTTCTTTCTGAATTTCACAGATACTGGAATCAACTTTCTTCTTGCTACAAGAAATAAAGTCGTGTACATATCATTAAATGATTCTATTACCATTACTTCATCTTCAGGATTAGTATCATGACATGATATACACTCAACATGACACTGTGAGTTCAAGTAATCGATAGCATTCACTAGACGAAAACGATCGTAACTTTGCGCACATTGATACATACCAAAATCATCATTACACGCAGCATCCATAAGACAATCAAAAGTATTCGACTGAGAGGAAAAGTTAGGATAGTCTGTTCCAACCAATACGGCAGTATGCTTTTGTGAAAACTCCGTAAATTTCACTAATGTAAATTCAAAATTTGCTTTCTCCGTTGTTTCTATAATGTCTACAGAGTCTTGAACTTCGTTGAATCTCTGTACTATCTTGCCCATTTCTTCATCATGACATTCGGACCTAGCTGTAATTTGCTGACTCATCTGACTTAACTGTCGTTGTATTTGGTTCTATTTGCCATCGTTACATTGCTGCAATTGCGCTAACTTTTCATCAAAATGTTGAGCTTGATCCATAATCTGTTGATTCATCTTTTGGTCTAATTTCTCAAATTGTTCATCATTACATCGCTGTAATCGCTCTAACTTTTCGTCAAAATGTTGAGCTTATTCCTTAAACTGTTCATCACTTCGTCGAGCTTGTTCTTTAATTAGTTCCCATATTCCCCTTAAAACATCCACCATGTTTTCTGGAAAATTCATATCAGTATATATATTTAGGCTATCCGTAACACTCATGATATTTTGAGATATAATCTTGCCACTTCTTAAGATGGTACAATTAATATCAGGCTCAATGTTGCTCGTTTTTACTTTACTTCTTAACGATACAACCTATTCCCGTTGTTTCGGCACCAATATAAAACGGGTTCTTTTCATTAAATTATTGAGCCATTAAAAATGCAAACTCCGTTGAATAAATCCATCTATTTTCTTATTGTCCTGACAACGACATTTGAAAATCCTATTATTTAAAACATATAAAACATATGAATATCTGTTTTATATCGATATTATAATTAACATATTTCTTTTTCTTCTTCGAATTACATAATCAGCCTAGTACATATTTTAAAATATCTTACTCCCTAAAATTACAATAAAATAAGGATTTACAAGTAGTAAAATATACAACGTACTGTTGTAAACCAGACTAGTCCATTTATCGATGCATTCTTGTACATCTCGAATCGAGTCTAAGTCAACTTTCTGTTGAAGAGGAGATCCAATTAGTTCTCGTGAGCCATAGACTGATGCGAGGAAAGAAGGTATGGCGATATCCATGGCTCGACGAATCCCAAGGCCTCCATTCTCAACTGGTAAGGAAGCTTGTAACCATGAACTGTCTTTCAAAGAATAGTTTGGAATGGATTCCAGTCCTGTTCTAAGAGTATGATCGAATTTGTCAAGTAGAACATGTAGAGACTTGTTAAAGTAACGAAAAAATATACAACTCACCATATAATGAGTATATTTAGCATCCACACCTCAGAATTCCAATTTAAACTCATAATTATTCCCATAATATAGAACAATTTTATACTCGTAATTTAGCCCAATTATTATTTTGTATTTTTTTAAAGAAACATTTTACTATATTAAAGTTTCGTCGAGTACGATTTCCAGCACACATCCAACAGCTTTGGCTGAAGTGCTAGCTAATACAAAATCGGCACCAAAGAGACTATAATCAAACATTTGACAAACAAAAAGCCCATAAGGAATCAATTGAGTCTTAATCAAAAGCTGTTACAACTTTGAAGTAACTAACAGAGTGACATGTTACATAACACATCTAATTTTACTGTATGCATACAATTTACTTCCTTTGAGAGCAGCGAAGTATATAGAACAAAACCTACAGTTTAAAGTGGGATTTCAACCATGTAGTACGTTTCATGCTTTCCCACAAGAAATCAAAGCTGATATCGCAGGCGCACTGTACTCCAAGCCCGCGAGAAGAACCAATATATATATATATATATAATAGATTGTCAAGTAAGAGAATAGAAGTAAGTTATTAACACCATTCACTTATTGTTAGTTTTCTTAAGAGGTCATCACCATTAAAGATTTCATATGAACTTCTTGCAAATTGTCTCGTCAGGGGCGTACCAAGGCAAAATTTTCACCCGGGCAAAGTAATTTTCTGGAAACCACCTAATTCTAGTCTATATTTTACATTTTATTACAGTGATTTTTAATATTTTAAACCAGTTTTTTAAAAAGAAAAATCAATACTCAAATACATGATATAGATATATTTAGTAATTAAAAATATACATATGGTATCAATTACATTGTGTTTTATTATTATTATTATTATTATTATTATTATTATTATTATTATTATTATTATTATTATTATTATTATTATTATTATTATTATTATTATTATTATTATTATTATACGTACCGATATGTAGAAACAAAAACAATATCTAACAGCATTTACTGAATGCTAATAATGGTTACATGATTACTGCTATATTGTAAACTGTTTTGTTATATCAATAACATCAGGAGTCATTCTCCCATATATCCGACTATGTAGCAATCTTTTCTAATAACGTGAAATACCAATAAATATATTTGACATATGCTGAACGTCTTTTACGCACAGCAATATAAACAACCCTTTTTATGTGGGTCCTAGTAGTTGAAGTCTATAGCATTCATAAAACGTATCTCATGAATGTGTACAAAAGCAATAAACAGTACCAATTCCCCCTACAATCTTTCTGCTACATGTCATGTCTTCATTTGTCGATACAGCCCCCCTAGTACTATGAAACTCTCTTCTTTTATGATGGAATGAAAAAAGATGATGTAATTGACGCTACTTTCTAAGAATATAAGCTAAATTGTCAGTAGAAAACAAGTTATAAAATTTACTTTTTGAGGCTCGTTTTGGCGCCCCCTGACTGTGGCGCCCCGGGCAGTCGCCCGAGTTGCACGGGTATTGGTCCACCCTTCTGTCTCGTAAAACCTTACAGTGTTTGGTTAGACATAAACATCCAGAATTGGTAATTTAATCACTTTTTCCTTGGATATTTTATTTCTGTGGCATTTAATTCTCTTGCAAACCTCATTCGGGCAACCTTCCAAATAAAATTGATTCAAGATACATGGTTATTATTGTTATTTCGATATAATGCCAAAGTAAAAATTATACTTCACTTGATATATTTCAAACATGTAAGTTCTTAGGTGTAAACACTAGGTACATAGTAAGTTTTTTTAAAATCACCTTTTGTTTCCATTCCACATTTCATTCCGAAGTAATTTGAATTTGGTTCTCTCTCGACTTCAAGGGAGTCAAATGGTTGGTAATTAAATCGGATTAATGATCCGTTTTTGCCTTCTATTCCTTCTCATTGACTTATCGGATTTCAATGTACGAACTTGAAAAAAAAAGGAAAAAACGATGTTCTTTTTTTCTTCCACCCATAACATAATTTTAACAATGTTAGCTGCCATGTTTGTGTTATACCAACGTACTGTGTCATGTACATTTTGTTTGTTTTCTGTGGTATAAAGCACAACCATATACAGACAAAACATTCACTGGTTAGTCCCTCTAAAATATTTCAAGCACGATCGAACTCTCTGTCTCTTTCTCTCTGTCTGGCTGTACTAGCAGCTGATGGAAAATCCACTCTTGGCAATTGAGGCCAATTGTAGAAATTAATCGGCAACCTGTGGCAACCGCAAATACTATGGAGGTAAGAGGCTTTATGGTTTAACAAATCTCTCTCTCTCTCTCTCTCTCTCTCTCTCTCTCTATATATATATATATATATATATATATATATATATATATATATATATATATATGCCTCTTCCGTCCCTTCACTCTCTTTTGGTTATACCCAATGACTTTCCAACCCTATCCGTCAATACTAATTCATGGTAAACTACCTTAGTGACCTGCTGCTTTTATTAAAGCTGGCATAAAACAAAACAAAACAAAACAGATCGGCAATACACAATTTAACATATAAAATGGATTTTAGATGCAACACAGAAGCACAGTATAAATTCTCCATTAGCTTCCGTTTATTAATCTACTTTTTGGTTATAAAGCACATTTATTACTAGTATATTACGTATATTAAAGAAAATATATTTTTGATTAGCCATATATAGCACATATTTTGAACATGCTGCACATATATTATACTAAAGAAAGAATAGTTTTTTAATTACACCACATACATATATTAACGCAATTTTATTTTTGATCATACCACTCGTATTAAAGAAAATATATTGTTAATTATACCACACACAGGTATTTTTATTAAACAAAAAGTATTTTTTTTATTTTACCACACATATACTATGATATATTAAATGAAATATACGAATATTTTATTATATTCCAATATATACTATATTAAAGAAAATACGCTCATTAACATCTAGAATGGGATCAGATCAGGTAATATGGGAGTGTTCGTATAGCCTTAAGAATTCAGCTTCTGTGGCTCTTCTTAAAGAAGAAAAAGAAAAACCACGCACAATAAAACTGATGTGGGTAGACGTATTTTTTGTGCGTCAATTTTTGGCCCAAAGAAGGGTTACTATCCTTGAACATACTCTATATTCCCATGATCTAGCCCCAGCGGATTTCATGCTCACTCTTAAGCTCTAACCTTCTATTAAGGTGGAAGATTTTGAGAGCGTTATATCGAAGCGAATGTGATGATGGTGCTAAACAGAATTTCAGCGAACGATTTTCGTAGGGTATATTTGTCAGTGCCTGTACAACCGATTCCGCAAGTGTGTGGTAAGAAAAAGTGTGTATGTAAAAAAATAATCTAGTAATAAATTCTTCTGGTATCCGTAAGTAAGAAATCAATGTGGTAATGTTTTTCTGGTATTCTTAAGTAAAGAATAATGTGGCAATAATTTTTTGTGGTATTCTTAAGTAAATAATTAATGTGGTAATATTCTTCTGGTATCCTTAAGTAGAAAATGTATGTGGTAATATTTTTTCTGTTCTTCTTAAGTAAAAAATTAATTGTAGTAACAAATTCTTCTAGTATCCCTAAGTAAAAAAATTAACATAGTAATACTTTTTCTGGTATCTTTAAGTAAAAATTCTGTGGTAATAAATTTTTCTGGTATCTTTAAGTAAAAAATTAATGTGCTAACTTTTTTCTGGAATTCATTAGTTAAAAAAATAATGTGTAATATTTTTTCTGTTGTTCTTAAGTAAAAAGAATAATGTGGTAATAATTTTTCTGATATCCTTAAGTAAAAAAAAATAATGTGGTAATACATTTTTCAAGCATTCTTAAGTAAAATATTAATATGGTAATAAATTATTCTGGTATCCTTAAGTATATTATTTCGAGATAGTCTCTGATTCCATTGCTCGAACTGTGTATTTCCAACATTCTAACTACAAGTGATAGATTTATAAGTTGTCTTTACAATAAGTGGTTACACTATAAGATAGAATCTATTCTTGGGAAGTTGGCACTATGCCAAGAAAACAATTTCTCGCTATCTTTTACAAGCTTTGCTCTTTAACACTTCAATATTAAAATTGGAAGCTGAAGGTTTCTATTATCTTTGGTTTCAACAGAGATCAAAGCCGAGATAGACTCTACTGCAATACTATATCCATACCAAAGAAACCAATTCTCGCAATCTATCATCGGTTTTTTTCTCTCTGAAGATGTCAATATTGCAACCGGTGTTCAGACCGGAAAAATATCAGATTTCTACTATTTTTGATTTCAATAGAAGTATATTTGAGCCAACAGTGAAATATCTTCTTGTCGCATTAAGGCCATACCAGAAATTATGTCGTGTTATCTCTTCGATTTTTTTTTGTCTAAGGATCAATAAGGATCAATTTTAAAATCGGAAGTTGTTAATTTCTACCGCTTACGGTTTCAGTAAAGGATGAACGGTGGAGATGACGTCTTTGCTTGAAATGAAGAGTACATATAACAAAACAGTTTCTCACTATCTCTTACTGTTCTTTATCTATAGAGAATACTCACTATCTCTTACTCTGGTATAGATTTCCGTAGTAAACATGTGGATCCCATATATTTCTACAATATACCGCTGTCCGGATAACGGATTTTTCTCACTGCGCATTCGATATAGAACTATGATCAATTTTGAAACTAGAACTTTCAGTGGATTTGAACCACTTCCGGCTTTTAGTGCAATGATAAACTCAAGAGAACGGGTGGATTCTTAAAATGTTGAATCAATATTTTATTTTTAAAAAAAGGTTTGTCTCTATCTTTTATTTGTTATTGCTTTATTAAGACCGTGAGTGGTAGATTCCTACCATTTCTGTTCACTATAAAAAGGGAAGGACGAAGATGAAACTTATTCTTGGAACGTTTAATTTATATAATTATTAATAAATAAAAAAAGTTCTTGCTACCTTTTCCAGTTTTTTTGTTCTGATACCCGTAAACAGACAGACATAGACGTTCTATAAAACTACCATTACTCATTGTATAGCATAGTTTGGAAGCCTAACGAGTAATAGTGTGACAATGTACACTACGCTAAAGAGTTTGGTTTAGATTTTGGAAAAAGCAAATTCCTTAACAAGGTTAATTTTACCATGCTTAAGCGTAAATATAGTATTTTATCTCAAATTAAATTAAACATACTATTTTTTTATTATTATATACAAAGGCTAAGTATGACTGCAAAGAGGGAACGTAGCAGCGATGCTAGGAACGCTTTCCTCGAGAAAGCTTTGAACGAAATTTTCCTTCTGGAATCACCCTCCTCTCACCAAATTCACGCAATTGCTGCTATACTTCATACAAGATATTTAAATCTTTAGATTTGTCAAGTAGAACGTCATTTAGTTTAATTTAATGTTGTATTCCATCGATATATTAGTATTGTTCGTCCTGACCAGTATACTAACCCGCAAATCGTAATAACAGTGCGGGTAGTATACCGAACAAGGATGATACCCATAATTACTTCCATAACAACGTAGAAAAACCATTGTTTTAAAATTATCCATATCTCGAGAGCAACAAAATGTCTCGCCTCTACCAATTAACTCGACTCTTAACAACACCGTATGCGTGGGTTTTCTCGTTTTCTCCCACTTTCTTCATTCCACCATTTAATTCATTTCTCATCACCTTCGTCTTCTTTAGCCTAGTCGGAATAATTGTTGGATGTAATACTTAAAGATTTAATTTCAATTCAATTCAATTCTTAACTTTTGACTCTCTAATGCTCCTGGCCAAAGTAGATAGTGTTCAATAGTTTTGTTGAAATTTTGTGTCTCCTGGACGGACAAATGGACAGACAGAGTAAATATAAATAAAGGAAATTTTGGTAAACCAAATTCCTTAAAAATTAAATGAATTATTTTTGGTCTTATTACACATATATTCATTTAGGAACGTCAGTATTAATATTCCTTCGATACAACATAACCTAACTTCTTATAAGGTCAAGAATATATATTTTTTTTGAAGGGGGGGGGGACTGCCTCCAAATCCACTTTAATATTTCTTGTGCTTGTTTCTCTTTTTTATGGACTTACTTTCTATTTCAACCAGAAAAGTATGAAGATAGAAAATATTGTATACTAATTAGACAGTTTATTTTAAAAAATGTTATCCTGAAAAAGACATTTGATTGGAATAGAATCCATTTTATTATGTTTCTCGACATTTTATTGTTCATCTTGTCTAGCTTGCTAGTTCCCTTATGAAATTCCCTGTCTTGCTATATTAGAACTAAAGCTCAAAAATGAAGGAAAAAAATATCCACCCTTATATTGGAAGTATGTAATTTATAGCTGTGGTTACTACGAGTATATATCCTTTCATTTCATATCCCTTTTTTATTTCTTTTTATATTTTTTTGTATTTTTTTCAAAAGGTCAGAGAAAAAGAAGAAAATATATTTAAAAAAACAACTCGGGTTTTACGGCAGCATCTCTATTAATTTATTGCAGGCCAAGGCAGTCTCAAGGGAACTCAATGGTGCGACGTAACAAATATAAAAACACAAGACCCCACAAGGTTGATACTATATTAGGTTGTGATTACTTATTTTCTTTTTGATTTGTGGTGGCGTTCTGAAAGATTAAACAGAAAGGATTTTCATGTCAAAGCCATAATTTTATTATTATTATTATTATTATTATTATTATTATTATTATTATTATTATTATTATTATTATTATTATTATTATTATTATTATTATTAGATCGGACAAGAAAATTAACAAATGTTACGATAATATATTCCTTGGAATTTAGAGAAGATAACAGTATATATGTGATTTAATATGAGAAGTGAAACTGAAAATCAAGGTTGATTCAAAGCAGTGAGTCAATCTGTAAATTAAGATTGATTCGAAGCTGTAAATTTAGGATTAATTTAAAGTTGATGGTCAATCTGTAAGCTTAAGATTTATTGAAAGCTGTAGATCAACATGTAAATATAAGATTGATTCAAAGCAGTGAGTCAATCTCTAAATATGAGATGGATTCAAAGCTGTAACTTTAAGATTGATTCAAAGCTGTAACTTTATGATTTATTCACAGCTGTAGTGAGTAAGAGAACATTATATTTATTAATTACTTTATGTTAAACACTTGCTATATGCCACTCAATGCACTATTTTTTCTGAATTTGTCAAAGTGTTGTGTTATTAACGGTCGCAGTTCGTAGCACTATAAATGAACCTTTATTGTTATTATTATAAAGTAAAGACTTAAAGAACCAACGGATGTATCATTACAGAAAAACGCTTATCAGTGGATCTTTCCCTTTACTAGTAAGGGGATTGCTCTTACGCAGCATTGTCTTAATTGGTTCCAAGAAATGCCATGCTCTGCTAAACAGCATTGTTCCGGACTTATTTACAGTGAGTTTAAATTGATTTTGTTCATTACAAAACTTTAGAATAACAAATAATTTTATAATTAAAAAAAAGATTATTAACTTAATTAACAGAAAATCCATTTAAACGTATAAATATGTAAAAAGAATTCAATATCTCCTCACTTGTAAATTAGAAATAAAATCTTTCAGTATTACGTCCGATGATTATGCCCTGTGGGCTAAAGGAAACTTATGATTAATGAACGCGAAATGTTATGGAAAAGAATTGTTGAAATGAAGATATGAGAAAATCGAGAGAACCCCGAGACAAACCCATGGACACGATATTATACACCACAAACTCATGTCACCTTAGATCAAACCAAGAGCCCCTCGTACGGGAGGTGAGCACCGTGCAACTAAGCCCCCATGCCCCCATTCTTCAATTGTAGTTAATGTCATATCACAGTTGTTGTTAATGTTCTTTCTTACTTAGAACTGCAAAAACAAAGACTTGTTAAGATACCAAAAATAATACAAATTATAAAACAATGTTGGTATACTTTCATAATAGAATGATCACATGTTTATAACATAGTAGCGTCAATTACTCGCTTTGCTAGTTTAAAATAAGAAAAAATAGTAAAATGTTCCGTTACTATGGTTTATGGATTCGACACTAATATCAGTGATTTTGACAAGTTTTGTATATATCTTTCTCCTCCCCGTCCCCAAGTTGCAGGGCTGAATTTGGATGTAAACGGCATCGGAAGTGTCACTGTTCATCTCAGCGACCCCAAAAAATTATGGATTTGGCACTAATATTGGTCATTTGCGAACGTTTTTATATATCTCTCCCCTCCCCTAAGTTGCACCAAAGCAAAATGATAAAAAAAACACCCCAGGTCCAAACCTCATCTATGATGAAAATTTGATCGAGATCGCTTGGGTCGTTCAAAAGTTATTAAACCTAAAATACATTTTGATGCCAATTGGCATTATTGTGAATCAATAATAACAATAATAATGATATTCTTAAAATGAGTACATTAGCGAATAGCGCACGCCGATGCCATTTGGCACCAATGGAGTTAAGCTTTCTACCACATAGTTTTCGTCTAGTGGCATAAATCGGACAGAAAGTGTCAAAAAGCGTCAAAAAGCATATAGAAAGCACAAAACGTGCACGTTTGTTACTTGTAAATTTTTTCGCAAAACCTCTTTTTATTCTCTTAACATTAAAAAAAAATCATTGTTTCACAATCTTCCATACCACATGGTTTCTACTGATATTGACACTTAAGTCTTGTTTTCACTAGTGTAATACAGCCATGACGTATTTCCTGTAACTTGATACCCCAGAAGTAAAAACATAAAAAATAATATTATTGAATATTATTTACATTTATCTACATAATGCATAAAGAAAAAAGAAAAATAATTTCAACACGTCCAAAATTAATTCCTGCAATATAGTCACTTTCGTTTTTATTTACGTAGATAGATAGATTATAATTGTCTAATTATTAATATTTCTACCTAATTATTATTTTGTAGGTGCTGGTAGGATGTTATCGAAGCCGGGATGAGACAGACGCCACTCCCACATGGAACAGCCAAAGAGAAATCCAAACAGCAGCAGCCCATATCCAGCGGGGAAGTCAAATATCCGTTCGGTGTACAAAACGACTTCGGACAGGTGATCCTCTCAGGCGGGGCCAAGGTAATGTAACATTTTTTCTATTGTACTTTAACAAAAATATATTACTTTGGTAAATTGGTCGCAAGTTAACTTTAAGTATTGTAAAAATTTAATGATTTCACAAATTGCTGCGCTTGATGCGGAATCTGAAAAGAAAATCAATATGATGTTAGAAAACTTGAAGAACGACTGTGAAGAATATGGGATGAAAATAAATGTGAAAAAGACAAAAGCCATTGTAATTGGAACGAGGCGATTCATGTCAAATGTAGAAGTAGGAGGGTGGAAAATAGAAAAAGCGACTAGTTTTGTAGTATTAATAGTGATGATATGAAATGTGAACGAGAAATAAAAGCGAAAATAGAAATGACGAAAGAGGCCTTTGTGATGAAGAAAATACTTTTTTGTGTGACCTTGAATTAAAAGTTGAAAAAAACTCATAAAATGCTTCGTTAAGCAAAAATTATTAAAAACGTCTGGAAGCTTCCGAAATGTGGGTGTGGAAAAGAATGAGGACAATTAGCTGGGTGGAGCGGAAAACGAATGAGAGGGTCTTAGAAATAGTGGAAGAGAAAGAATAATTTTAGATATTATTAAGAAGAGAAAGAGAAACTGATTGAGAAATTGGCTAAGAAGGAACTGTATCATGAAGGACGTGCAAGAGTGTGTGGTGGCAGCAGGACAGAGAGGGGGAAACAGCGAAGGAGACTACAATTAATGGACAATATGAATACAGAAAAATCGTACGTGAAGACTCAGAGGTTAGCGAAAGACCGTGGAGCATGGAAGCATGACTTTCGAATAATGGCAGAATACCTATGATGATGATGACACTGCAAGTAATAAATAAGTTGTTGGATTTTTTTAGAAATAACTTTTGATTATTGTTTCACATATCCAAAAATGTCCTGAAGTCTCCTATCTCTGAACTAAAAATATATAGAGTATCTCCTAACAGCGGTTAATAAGAACTGCGCTAAGAGAGTTCAAAATGTACCGAAACTTTTAATGTGTCGCTGAGTGTAAAGGTAGAAACGACTTGCAAATGTATAAATGGTAACGTGTATGTATCCTATCACTATTTAAAAGTAATTTTTGTTCCCGCATTACTCATTGGCCACATTTCAAGTTTAGGCACATTTTGAACATTCTCAAAGCAGTTCTATTAACCACTCTAGTCTTTTTTGTTCACTGGTAGAACACTTCAGAATGTTTTGGACCGGTTGAATAATGACCAAAGAGTCGTTTCTGAAAAAATGTCCAAATCACGTTCAAACACTAACTTTTTTTCTTTCTGCAATGCATACTCCACTAATGAAGGCAAGGAACTAATCAACTTTGAATATGGAGAAATGTATCCATGTAAGCATATACAGTAGATTGTAGTGTTTACGCATACTTTACTCAGGATAAAAATGTTCACTGTATGCAACGAATAAAAGGTGGCCTCTGTTAACAACGTCAATTTAACCTAAAATAAATATTACAAAGAAATAGGTTCATCTTACACACAAAAAAAAAAAAAAAACTCGAATGAATCGTCGTCTTTACCAGGATTAAGTTATATTAAAATCCAACAACGGGTTTCAACATATATATTATTCGTCATTAGATTTCAATACAACGACAATTATAGTCTTATATACAGTAAAATATCTTTATCCGATAACACATTTTAAAACCTATAAATTATTACAAGTTTTGCCCAGATTTGGGTTCGATTCTCCAGCAGAACACTATTCTTATTCTGTATCGACTAAGTATAAAATATATTTTCCTCATTCTTTTCCACGTTATGTTTTGACTCTCAGTATCAAGTCGATATCAGCAATCCTATTATGAAAGCTGCAATCTATTTATACTAATTATTGCAGTTCTAATTATCTAAATTACCTATCAACGTTATTAGTGTTTAATCAATGTACTTAATATATTCCTTAGCATACAACTTAGTGTCGAGAGAAAGTGTTCCGGAATATAGCTGGAAGGAATTCTTTTATAATGCCTTTGTTGTTCCCTTTCAACAAGAGAATATAATTTCTCTATTAGCAACATTGTTAACGCTTGTTTATGAACATAAACTTTCTCTACCAAGGGAAGTGTCTACAGCAGTAGCTTCTAATCTACGGAGCGTGGAAAAGAAATAAAGCGGGACACAAGCTGCTGACGAAAATAAAACTGTGAAATTATGAATGAAGCATCATTTGTAATGACCATTTACAATTTTGCTTTTAGCAAAGTTCCCAGGCGCTAAGCCTTTGACATATCATTCCTATTCCTATTCAACATTATTGAAATCTAAATAATTATGGGAAGAAACTTTCTCTCTCTCTTTCTCCCTCTCTCTCTCTCTCTCTCTCTCTCTCTCTATATATATATATATATATATATATAATGAGTATAAAATACTATTTAAGTGTACAACACGGGTTTCAAAAACTTATATCCATCAGGTAAGACCAAATTATTATTATAGAAGGTTTGAGAGTTCAGGGCTGTGTCAGAAATTGAAGAAGAGGGTAAACAAAGGAACGTATGATCAACGAGCGGGAGTAAGGGGCCTTGTAGTCTAGAAGGTCATATGGAAAATTACTCTAAAGTTAGGTAACAATTAAGAAAAGTTAAAAGAAAAGATTTTGCGCAAGAAATCAAGCTAGAATTTTAAAGGCAAGACACAGAACTCAAAGATAAAAATCATATAATAACCACTTACTTAATACACACTCGTCGTGCAAGTAACTGTATTGTCCGTGCAAAAATTACGTTAAAAATATTCTCGACAAGTAACTTGAAAATGCAAACATAGAAGTGTCACGTAACTTCACGCCATTTTACAATTCTCAAACCCTTTTTACAACGAAAAATGTGTCACCTCATTAGTTAAAATTATATCAAGCTATTATTTAGTTGTTGCTAGTAATGTATAAAATACGTTATATAAGTCAATAGTGTTGTAAAAAAACGGTTTTTTTTCTGTGAAGTTTTTTTTCAATAAAAAACATCGTTCTTTTTCATGTTTTTTTTCAAATGTCTGTTTTTTTTTCTGGCAGCTATTATTTATTGATGTATGTTGAAGATTATTGAAATAATCAATAGAACTTGAGTCGAAGCCCTCGTAACTTACAAATCGTTTGTTTCCTTGTACATATACGAGCAAAATCGTGTGATTATTCCTTTCGGACCCAGATCATTTTTGGCGTTTTCATACTTTGTCAGTTAGTGACGTATTCCTCAAAAACCATTTACCCTATTGATATGGTTAAGACCTTGTTTTTTAGAAAAGGAATGTGGCTATTTTTTGGTGTACGTTACATTGCAGTGTTGCGAGCAGGTGGGAAATTACTGAGGGAAATGTAGGGGTGAAAATTTACAAAAAATCCCTAACCGAAATTCAAGGTTTTTTGTATCTAGCACCACTGTTGCCATATGGGTCTAACTCACCTAAAAAGATTCTTTGGGGCGTTGACAAGGTACAGTGAAAGCCTGAAGTCGCTGGTTTCCATTCAAAGAGAGAAAGAAAAAAATCTGTTTCCATACACATGAAATTTTGACACTTTTTACGCCTCAAAAGCAAAAATCAACAGATATGCCGACGCTACAGCTTCTCTAATTATCCTATTTGAAACTTTTTATGGTGTGTTCTGTAGGCTAAAGAGAAGGCTTTCAGGTAGTGGTACATTTGTTCCAACGTAGCGAGCAAGAGGGAAATAATAGAGGGGAAAGGGAAATTTGCCGAATTTTTCACTTACAATCGGGAATTAATTGTTTTGGCTGGAAACATTGCCATAAAACATACGTAAACTATCTGATTGTAAACCTTGGTACCCTAAGAATGTATCCTACAAGTATCATTGCGATATCTAACAATGTAAACATGAAATTTAAAAAAAAAAATCTCATTCTAACTCAGAAATGCACAATTTTCTTACCATTTACAGAACATGGTTTATTATAAGCCACAACTGTACTTCCCCTAATTCTTCTACCAAAACTTTTTATGGTGCGCTGTGTCGGCTAAGGACGAGGCTTTCAGACAGTGGTACGTTTGTTCGAATGTAGCCAACAAGAGGGAAATAATAGACAAAAAGGGAATTTTTCCAAAATTTCCTCCTAAAATCGGAAATTAAAATTTTCTGTAGCTGGCAACAGTGCTAGCAGACACACACAAACTATCTTAAAAGAAACTTTGGTATCCCTATTATATACCCTACAAGTATTGTGACGATATCCAATAAAGTAAGCAGATCATTAAAAAATATTTCAGTCTACGTAAAAAAAATCAATTATCTTTCCACTTAGAGAACAAGGTCTACTGTAAACCTCAACTGTACTTCCCCTAACTATCGTATTGAAACTTTCTATAGTGTGTTGTGAAGGGCAAAGACAAGACTTTCAGATACTGGTACTTTTGTTCCTATGTAGTCAACAAGAGGGATATAGTAGACAAAACAGTAATTTTCCCCTAACATCTTGAATTAAAATTTTCCGTAGTTGGCAACACTGCGCGCAAGCCCATCCAATTGATGTCAACAATTAGGTATCCATCCGACGTATCTACCTGACAAGTCTTAAGGAGGTCTCTCTACAACGAATGAAGCTACAGGGGAAAAGCAATAAAGAAAATTCGAAAATTCTTGAATTTTTGACGGGTGAAATTTGAGAAGGAAATTCGACACACAGAAGAAGAAGAAACTAAAATGATAAACTATGGACCAACCATATTTGGCAAAACAATATATACCGATATCTTAATTAGTGACCATACAGGAGCGGATTAAAAAAGTAACACATGTGCCACTTTGGCCATGTGGGTCCGAAAGGGTTACGAGTGTACATTTAATTACATTTTTTGACTACTAACTTGTGTTGTTGTAGTAATTATAGTCTTGACTAATAATAATATCGTTGTTGTAAACAATCATAATCTCTCCTTTTTACATCTTAGTTCCAATACTGATGCTGAGAAATTCAGGGTGTTTCAAAATGAATATCGGGGAATTAAGTCTTCGTAGTACTTATTACATTTTACGCACAGTTATAAATACATCAAATAAAAGAACACCTCAAAAAGTTTTTGCTTCAAGTGTTCGATGTGAGCTTCATTCGTCACATGGCACACATTGAGTCAATAGGTGAGAAAGGCCCATAAACTTTCCGCCATATGGCACAAAACATTCAATTCATACAGACGGTTGCACTGTAACTACAGATTCAGTCTTTGCAAGGTTAAAACACACAAAGCTGTCTGGTCTCTAGTCTCTATCTTTGCTACTTGCTCTTTCTAACGGCAGACAGAGGAAACAATGCATGGCATGCGTGTGTACAAAACTGTTTGAGTTGCTCTTTTATTTGATAATACTTATAATTGTAAGTTAATTGTAATAGATACTATAAAGTTTCAAAACCCTAATATTCATTTTCAAATTATTACTTTCAAATTCATTTTCAAATTTGAACTCATTACTTCAAATTATGTTATCCTATATTCATGTCTTGTATGTACACTCATGTCCAAAATTATTGTTCCATGTCTATAAATATGTTGTTCTAGGAATATAATTTGATAACGAATCCGCCTGGTATTTCTTATAATGTTAGTATGTGTATAATCGGAAAAGACATGTATGTGGAAAATTTCATGTCAAAACAGCAGTAAATAAGAACAATGAAACGAAAATGAAACTTTCTTGTCCATTTAGCAACATTTTCTTTTACTCTTTCTCATTTTCGTATTTATGATTCTTTTCCTTTGAAATTTATCATAAATATACATTTTCAGATTATACACACAGCATCAGTATTAAAAGTACCCTGCAAACTCGTTATCAAATTATATTCTTACAAGAAGACAGTTATAGATATGCAACAATCATTTTGGACATGAGTGTACATATCATCGGGCCTGCCCTAGGCAATTTGTCGCCCGCGCAATGAGGTAATTTGCCGCCTCCCTCTTTCTCCAGAAAGAACAAATCTTAAAAGTCACGATTTTAAGTATGCTACTCCAGCATGAACAACGAAAGGGAGGGAAACTACACCCGCACTCAGAAAGGCTTATATACTTACTACAAATACAATATTGTTGTTTGTTTTTTTTTCTTTAAATATTAATCTATTATGTTAGTGAAAGATAAAGCAAATACATCTGAAAGATGGTAATCCATTTTATAGAATTCAATATCGAGTTTCAATCTCAACATATCAGTTTGCAATTATAGTGCAACTAGCTCTTTTACCTTTATTTCTTGATTTTCCTTCTACATCTGTTATTTTTTTTTAAAAAAAAAAGTGTTTCCACCTTCAATGATAACGATCCTATTTGCGACAAAGACAAGAGAAGCTCTGCTAACTAACCAAAGGGGGCAGGCATTCGAGAATTGAGTTCCTGTATTTGACAACAATCAAGCAGTTTATTCTGGGATTTATTTTGCCATTTGCTTTAGCACTGATCAGACTTAAACTAATGAGACCTAAACATAATTTATGAAGGTAGTATTCAAATAGAAGGTCAGCTTAGTAAATTTAGCTACCATGATCATGAAGTCTGTCTCCAACAAGAAATATTTATTTTAAATAAAATACTTATGACAGATATTGCAGCCCCGTGGAAATGCACGTGTTGCACATATGATAGAGCCAGCAATGCATATCATATATCAAGTCGACAAATTATTTATATATGATATTCAGAAAAATATTAGTAGGCAAATTAGTTTTAGTTTTTACCTTTAGACAAGTTATTTGCGTTTTATACTGTTCGTTATATTATTTTCGTACTTATTAAAGGCCTACTTTCATGAAAAAAATGTTCATTTCTACTTTTATTTCTTCGTTGATATTGTTGAAACAGTACAGAAACCCGGATTCTTAGTAGGTACACTACTCATATAAATTGTAAAATATTTGTACCGTATCAGTTTCTAATGTTTAATTTATGTTGCATTTTATGGTAATTACACCTACATAAAAATACTTCAGACTTAAATGACGTAAGATACATTACAAATGACTATTTGAAAAAAAACGAAATTTAGAAAAAAAACGAGAGGCAATGTTTTTTTTCTAAAAAAAACGTACATTTCTGAAAAAAACGAACGTTTTTTTTTCTATTTACAACACTATAAAGGCAAAGTCAATGAAAGTATTACTTGTAATAACACCTGTATTGCCGTGAGGTTTAAATGTATTTATAAGAATGGTAAAGTAGGGGAGAGCAGCCGCTACAAAGTTAGCCTCATAAAATTTTCAAAAATAACTTTTAACCCCATATAAACTTTAAAAATCAATGTTAGTTTACAGTGAGCGAGGGAGCGAAGTTACAACTTTGAGATTTTCAATTTGAGGTCATACGAACCCCAGTAAGTAAAGTAACATTACTAGAAAAAAATGACTTAAATATAAAACTATTTGTAAAATAATAGTATATGAGTAAGTAATCTCTACTTGCATTAGGATGCTGTGGTGTGTGGCGTCCCTGGTTCGATCCCCGGCCAAGTAAATTCGTGGTGGAAAAGATCGTGTCCGTGGGTTTTCCTGGCGTACTCCAGTTTCATTCGACATTTTCATTCCACCAATTCTTCCATCATCGTTCACTTGCCTTAATCATCAATCTGTCTTAGCCGAATAGACATAATTGTGGGACGTTAAACGGAAAGATTTCGTATTAGGATGCGTTTTAAACAAATTCAGACAGAAGATATTACTATAATACTTCTGTAACTTAAAAACCTTGGATACATTTTTTAAAAATAATTTCCAGCTTTTGTTTCGCTTTCGAGTGAATCTATTGAGCTATTTAAAAAAAACATTTAAATTTTGTCAAATATTAAAATATATAGCGGTAGTATGATATCGGTAGTAAAATATATAGCGGTAGCGGTAGTCTTTAATCTTTTCTATTATGTTATCTAGTTTGGTTGAATTACGAAACATTACTTGATTTTTTACAAATGTACATTTATGTTTTTTTTTACAACGAAAAGAATCTGAATTAGACCATGTGATATAATCACGATTCCTTAAATCAGCATACAAACACTTCCAAGATGGTAGAAGTCACAAAAGAAATGAATTACATCATTTTCACCTGTTCCTTCTATTGATTATTACATATGAATTAGAAAGATTAATTCATTTTCTTTTAGTTTGTGATATTCATGAATTATAGTGTTTAGTAGATGTACGTAATGATCTCCTTATCCGCTAAATTGTTATGTTATTTCCTTCAATTTATTAACGTTTCACCTCTTATATACTTTAAACTTTCGTCAAAGCATGTACTTTTATTTTCTGAATCGACCATGTGTCTACTATAAATGTAATTACAACATAATTAATTCACATGTAACAATTAATAGAAGAAAGAGGTGAAAATTGATTTTTTTTTTTTTTTGTGACGCCTGCTATCTTGGGAGAGTTTTTATGGTGCTTTGGTGCTTAATCATGATCATCACATAGTCTATTTCAGTTTCTTTTCCTGGTCGATTCAATCATTTATAACATAGAATAAATTATTTATTTGTATCGATCATTGCATAATGTAATTCAACATATCTGAACAACACAGTATACAAACCAGATGGTCGTTATCGTTTACAGTAAGGGCACTGCAGTATTTTATAAGCTTTTCTGTCAACCTACCAAAAGTATATTATCATCCTGTCAACAGAAACTCACACTGAACACTCGCAACAGATCGACTAACATGAAATTTTAGGACACAGAATGATTTATCTGCATCACAGGCAGCCATTTTACAACTTGGCGCTTGGCCACCTGGGAGGAGAATGTACAACTATTACGACCGTACCAAACGAAACTCCTGTGTGTGGTCGAAAGTATTTCAATACAATTTTATTCGTCGATAGAGTATTAATGCCCATGGAATGATTTCTTGTCGTTTAAATCATTTTGAAACATGCTATTTTATATTTACACTTTATGGTTAAATGGTAAGTCTCTTGCACGTTGTATCATGTATTTAAATATAGTTTCTGCGTATGTGTTTAATAAATAGTCAAAGATAGTGTTTCGTTTGGAAACGAAAGAAAACGAGAATTGGGATGCACAGTAGATAGAAGTTGAGGCTGTCTCGTCTCGAAAATGGATTGTAAAATTGATGTCTCGTTTTTAAAAAAATATGTATATATTTCTATTGGAAAAGCTCCCTCATTAGAAAAATCATGTCTTGTCTTGCCTCGTGCACAGCCCTAAACGTATTATATGACTTGTGAGTGCCCCATCAAAGAATAGATATATGGCCTACCTTTCAGGTTATTCCCTGAAATACTTCGTTTCAGGAAATTTTTGCTAAACTTGGTCCCTATCTAGGATTCAGGTCAAATTTTCCAAATGAAGAAAAGAGTCGCCATATGTAAACTGTTAAACTGGTAAAACTATAGATCGTAAACGTGAAAATTGTTTTTCTAAAATTAAATGATTTTTATAGTTGAGTTTAGTTCATTTTGAGTTTAACGTCCCTTTCAGCAGCGAGGCTATCTGAAATGGGACCTACTGATTAACATGGAATCCGAACTACATGAGCTCCTGCCGGGAATCGAACCCGGCTTCTCCACGCCAAAGTCGCGTACGCTATCCGCCTATCCACGAAGGAGCTTACATGATCTTTATAGTTAGAAGAGATATAGAAACAGATTTCGAGAGCAAACAGAATTTTTAAATAGCTAGATGAACTCTTTATAATATAAAACAATTGCTCATTTTAATCCATCGGGTAAAATTTTCATGTTGACACATATATTCAAAGTTCCTTAGTAAAAATTCATAAATACACTAGAGGTAATTCTACTGTTGACATTGAGCTGAACAGAAATTCTAAACAGAGAAGCATGTGAATATTGGCTTCGCGATACGCCACTGAAATCCATTTCTGTTCACCCTAGGGAGAAATTATGTAACATTCATCACCTCATTGAAGCCAACTATGGTAGATCCTGCAAAGAGGTCGGGTTGGAGAGGAGAGGTCGGGAAAATCTAGGGATTACATTACAAAGAGGTTTGGAGTCTCTTCTCTCCTATTATTAGGTCAAATGGAGGGGAGTAGTGCATCATGGAACGAAGAAGAATGATCAGAGAAAGAGAGAGCAGCGTGACAACACCGTTGCGAACATCTTCTCGAGTCATCCAATCAATGAAGCTTCTTTCTGAAGGTTCGTCCATCATCCGCACGTCGTTGACAATAGAGCATCGCTTTCTTCCAAAATGACAAGGTTTTCTTTTCCACCCTACATTCTTTTTCTTTCCTAGCCGTTTATTTAACAGTGTTGTCATCTCGGAAGGAAATATGATAAAGTCCACGTCGTTTTCAAAATGAAGCGTAAATATATTTCAAGTACATTAACAATGAAAGAACAAAACCCAAAACAAATCGACCTCTTACAGGATGGTTACAAATTCTAGAACATAATTGAAAATTCCTGGATGTATGACATGAGATGACATGAAGTTAAATATTTAATTTAACATCCCACGTTATGCAATTAGGCTAAAAATGACAAATGATTAATGAAAGTGAATTATTATGAGATAATTACTGGACTGAGAGTGTGGGAGAAACTGGGAGATCTCCGAGAAAATCCCGAGGTTGTTCACCAAACCTCGTATAGTCTTGGGTCGAACGATGTTTTTTTCTCACCAAAGGAACAGGTCTACCACTGGGTCACCATAGCCCAGTTGTTGTATGACGTATTTCCCAGACTCTGCATTGGAAAAAGGAGGATTCTGCACTGAACTTGACAACCATCAACTCTTAAACCTAAATGAATTTTAAAATCTATGGTGTATACTGTGAAATACTTGGATTTTGGAACATCGGTGGGAGATGATAACCACGGCAACGGTTGTCCAAAATCTTCACATGATCATAATTCAAGGAAACATTATCAAACATTTATGATCTTGAAATTAATTATGATAATGTGGAAGCAGCTTGATTTGCATTAAGGTAATACCATGTTCATCTAGTCAACTTTCTATTACAGATTCCGTGTATATTATTAATAAATGAGCCAGTTAATAGAGAAAATCGATTATAATCGATTTTCTAAAAACTTAAATGCAGATCATTTATCTTTTCGTCGGCGACTAAAACCGAAACATAATGGACAATTACTCAAATAACAAATACAATGAGTAATGTGCTTAGATATTTATAAGATAATATATCAAAAGAAAATTGAAACCCAACATAAAATTTGTTCACTCTCTTCAATAAAGATGTTGAAACAAAAAAAAAACATTAATATTGAGATAATACTATTTGTATAGTTGTGTTTTATGATTGGGTCTTCGACACCATGGTACCTTTAGTGTAATATTTTACTTGGTACCTGAGAAAGATTAAGATGTGTGAAACGTTTTTTGTTTTCTATTGAGAATGAAACAAAACAATTTGTTGTCAAAATGACTTAATATGAGTGTATAAATCGGGAAGAAGCTGTTTTTTCTCCATGTAATTTTAAATTAAGGTGATTCATATGATGGGTAAACCTGTACAAAATGTTAATTTTCATAATCATCATTGCTGTGTAACTCAGTCAGAATAAAATTATTCTCCTTCAAAAAAATTTTTGCGATTAACGTTCAGAGCTCAAAAAATCGCGTTAGAACTTTTCCGCAACTAAGCCAGAGTACTGCAGTATAATTTGATAAGTCATTTTCTCCAATCTCCTTAATGAACTCGCGAAATTGACGATGACTGAACACATGTGATTGATCTGCTATAATTAACAGCTGACATAACTGGCTTTAAAACTTCTGACATATCCAAGCATTTTCTGCACGAAGATTGTTGATTAATGATGCAATGTACGATTAATGGTTTCGAACCATCGTCATTTTCTATGGCCTTTGGGAGGCCGCGGTGGCTCAGTAGTAGTGGGTTCATCTCTGGTGCATGGGATCCTTGGTTCAATTCCAGTTCGCACCAAGTAAGCTTTGTGGTAGACAAACAATGTTTGCGTGGGTATTCTCGGGTTTCTCCCGTTTCCTCCCACCTTCTTTATTCCATCGTTTCCTTCATTTCTAATCATCAACGTCTTCTTTAGCCTAGCCGGCATAACTGTAGAACATAAAATTTTTCCTATGGTCTTTGATATGAGAATAACAACACCTTTATTTTTTCCACACATGTTTCTTCGCTACAAGTAGTAGTATTACATTTTAATTTTTTTTCATTCAAGAGTGTTTTCCTGAACTGCATTTTTAACTATATTAAAAATATCTTCTCCAATGATCGTCCCGTAAATGCTATGAATGTCAAGAAGCTCTTCATACACCTATTCCTTGAATAAAAAGTAACATCACAGTAGTATCTGAAACATCTCTTGACTCATCCAGGACGAAAGAGAACCACTCCAAGTGTCGATTTTTGTCAGACATTTGAGTTATATATATATATATACAAGTAGCTCGTGATCGGCAGACTGGAGATCACTGATCTAGAGCAAGGCTTCCAGGATATATTGCGTGAAGATCACTATTTTCTCCAGGTATATCGGAGAGTTTCATATATTTCGAAGAAAAAGGGGTTCTAATGCGAGCTTGGTTCTGAATAAGTTTCTGCGCCATACTTGAATAAAACGCAAACATTTATGTAGAAAATGTGTGGCTGTTCAAAGAAATTCTTAAGCAGAAGAAACACAAAGCTCTGTATTTACTAAAAATATAATATTGACAATTGAGCTCTGTATTTGACAAAGCTCAAGACGATAGCTTCTTTGTGGGTAAACCTACTGAAAACTACAGTCTACGTTATATCATGCAGTTGAAAAGAAAGTATTCCAGCTTGCTGTCCTACAGCGAAAACTATGTTTGGCTCTAAGTGCGAAAGTGGTAACAAGAAATTTTCTCTGGCCGATGACTCACTTGAAAGACGTAAGGACTTGTCTGAGAATATTGGAAGCCACGGTTAAAACTGCTGAAACAAATTCGTTATTTGCAATACAACTGAGTTTGCAAATAAGAGTTTCAGATGTAATTTGATTATCTCCACACGTTTCCTTTGCTCGTTTCATTCACATACCTAGAGAACAACCACACTTTAAGACAAATACCTGGAGTAAGATTAATGCAACTTCTGTATTTATATTCAGTATTTTTTACCGAAGTAAGAGATACTGAGAATTTGTTGCAGTTTTCC
The DNA here is from genome assembly GCF_964235325.1 of Thermobia domestica. Classification (NCBI taxonomy): domain Eukaryota; kingdom Metazoa; phylum Arthropoda; class Insecta; order Zygentoma; family Lepismatidae; genus Thermobia; species Thermobia domestica. Next base: position 149,143,003 of record NC_137454.1, on the reverse strand, counting down.
ACAATATATTCACATGAACGTGATTTTTCTGTTGTTACTAGTTTAAAGAAAAGTTAAATGTAAATGTCAGAATGTTAAATTAGGAACGGCGTGCAAACGTTTCCTAAATCTACCCCAATATAAGATATATTAGTAAGAATAATTCAATGTAAGTTATTAAACTATCACAAGAAGATATGTTTTCAATATTATTGTGAGTGTATAAACGTAAACTTTTGTGTACATACGAAACTGTGTTTAATGCATTATCTTCAGTAATTCTATAAAGAATACACTTTTTTTAAGAATCAAGCATTTTTGCTGCAATATAAACTATGACTCATATGCTATTACTAGCTATAACTAGCTATTACAAATGCATGATCATTTTCTAAAGATATTTGACCTTGGTGAACAGAAGACATTGTGTATCAACAATGGAACATTGAATTATATGAAAGAAATTCAATTCACATACCAATTCAGGAAGGAGTAATGAGAGTAATTTTCCAATAACCATATAGCCTGGATTTTATCGTTAATTCTTAACATCTTTCTTTGTCCATGATTCTGAAGTAACCTCAATAACCAATTGTAAATAAAAATCGGTCTCCAGCAACAAAATTTCACATACCCACTACAATTAGCAGATGTTAAGTGCTGTTATAAAATCTTTCGATTATCTTGAAAAAATAAATTACCGTTACCATTCATTTTAGATCCCCATGTTTTGTCTAAATGCTGAAAATACAATTGCGGAAAGAAAGAAATTTGTAACTAAAGTAAATATACGCTTGATAGATTTGCGAGTAATTGAATTTAACATTTCTGTTAGGAATTTATATATATATTGTTATACATTGATTTCTAATTCTTACAAGTTACTAAAAGTATAATAAATGTAATATATATTAACTGTTGCTACCACTGTTACCTACAGAGCTATCTATTCTTTTTCATTCTATTTGGAAATGTGGTTCAAGAGAGTGACAGATTGCTTGGTTTGTACTTTGGAACAGCGTTGAGACAGGAAAAAGGGTCGTTATCAGGAAAAATGTATTTTGAGATTGACTAAGTGGAGGGAACTTGTAATATTTAACATACAACAACAGGTTAACATCTGCAATCAAAATAATTTATATTGAGAACTGAAAGTTTGTGTATAGCCTACCATGCCAGTTGCCCATATAGTTCTGGGAGGATAATGTGTTAATTTATAACATTTAACGGAGTTAATTCTAAATTTCTTTTGTTCTCTAAGATTTAATATTCAGAAATATTCCATTAAATGGGAATAAATATATGTAGGATTAAAGGCAGTATATACTGACATTCTTTGTTAGGAGGGAGCTCTTCTTATTACAGTGTTGCTGAAACTGCAAAATATGTTCATAATAATTATTATTAAGAGTAAGTAAGATGTAAGAATTCCCAGTGATAAATACTCGTTCATGAAAAAAGAGAGATATTCCCCATCGCTTAGTCCGTTCTATAATTTATATTGCCATTAAAGTTGAGTGTTTGGTTTGTATTCTTTGGGACCTTACCTTGGCATAAGAGAAGTATAAGTATCAGTAAATTAAAATAGATTTTTATCCTGGTGTTAGCTAAGTGTAACTAAATATACCGAAAATACACAGTAATTCCAATATAGTTTAAGAGCGGTAAAGTAGGCCTATGTGAACAACTTCTTTTATACCTTATTTGTTTGGAATAAACGACATCTTCAGATACACTTCGACTACAAGAAGAAGATAAAATATAATCATCTATGTAACAATACTCTTTACCAGAACTTGCTTAAAATTAGTACGACATTGTAGTAATATGTGAGGGCCACCAATTTAATTTTCAGCTGTAGGTACACTATGATACACACGACTGAATTTTTGGCGTAGATGGAGGCGGATCTAAAACTTAAAAACTGGAGGAAGGGGCAGCTCGAACCAATTCTATGATAGGTATATCATGAGTTTAGTATAATTTTTTTCAAAAAATAATAGCTTAAATTATTTTTGACACTCAAAACACTGGGTGGCCCAGCCCCTCGGCTCCAAGCTAGGTCCGCCACTGCGTCGATTTACAAAATCCAAACCAATAGTTGGCTGATATAGATATAAATTGTGTTGTGCTGTTGTGTTTGCATAGGGCAATTCTGACGCGAAAATGTTCAGTTTCGATCTTTTTTTTTTTTTTTTTTTTTTGGTGGGAGCATTTCTAGATCTTTTTCGTCAAGATCAGAGCTGAATAGATGGTTTGAGGAATTTCAGTGCAGCAGAACTTTTCAAAGGACCTTTCATAGTCGTGGCTGATGAAAAATATGCTGACTGTTGAATATATGCTTCAAAACGACATACTGGCACATAAATTGAGACTTCGTCATCACATTATTATCACATTAAAACATCCTCTCACCATCATCACTACGGAGGAAAAAAGTTTTTTTTTTTTTTCAGTGAGTAGCATATTTGTTGTCAGATAGAGTGGCTCCGCTATATGAGCCAAAGATTTGAAAATAGGAGATTATGAGACGTAACTGACGTTGTGGCAGGTGACGAAAACTGGATTTGTCCCTATGACCTTGGAATAAGATGCTCCTCTAATCCATGTAATTCTGGAAGAAAAAAATGTCCAAAGACGAGACGTACATCAATTGATAATTTCATCCAGCTGAACAAAATGATATGCTTTAGTGCAGAGTTTCCGAGTAGACCCACACAAGATCGAACGCTTTTTTGTAAGCGTAAAACTTGATTCTATATTAGAACCACGTCACATTAACTCGTTCGCTACTAGTTGACACCATATGGCGTCATTCATACCATTTGGCGTCAAGAGGTAGTTCTCATTCTGGGCACGTTCACTTCAGGCTAGGGCCGGGACCGGGCCATACATTTTTAAACATACAACCATATTTATCGAGCTTTATCGGGCCTAACTTTGTAAATATACTGTTCAACGATATTTATGGGACTGTTCTTTTTGGAGAACTTTTAAAGGACATCTAAATTTTTAACTTGGGACGCCCAAACTAAAAATTTGATTATCATTTTGTAATTGAGAGTAAAGCTAACCGTGTAGTAGTGAAGAGAAAAACTAAAAGTAACAGAAGTGAACATATTTAGTTTATCTGTGAGCGACAGTTTGAGTAGCCAGAGTATCTTCCATTCTTTGTCTTCACAGCAATAGACAATGACTGTTTTGAGGACTATCAGAGTGAGTTCAGTACACATCCATTTGCATAAGAATTTACACATTGACACTTTGCTTTAAATATTTGGAGTATTCATTTCATGTTGGGCATTTCATGAGAATTTATATAAATGAAATGAAATATTTAGTTTGACATTCCACGTTTATGCACCAAGGTTAAAGGAGACGGAATTTATATAAATTACCATTTTCTTTAGAGAATTCATACAGTTAGCAAGTACAAATGATAAGCTTTATTTTGTTATTCTCTCTGAATCATGTAAGCTTTTAAACTGCAAAATTAAACCTCTAATTGTTGTAAATAAAAATACAATTTTGCGTTAGTTATTAAGTTTCTGTAATTTAGGCTTATTTCGGGCTCATTTGATTATCACACGAGCTCGGTCCGGGCTCAGGCTTAAAAGAAGCATATTTCGGACTCGGGTGGGGCCTCACATTATAAATTAACGGGCCGGGCCCGGGCTAAATATTCCGGCCCGTGCAGACCTCTACTCTGGTAACACAGTGTTGGCCTGTCATTTTCTGTAATGTGCTTGCTTTCCGCTAGATGTTGTTAGTTTGTTGCAAAAAGCTAAATGTTGCAAAAGTGTAGGTGGCATATTAGGTTGGGGTACTGAAATCAAGGTGGCAGCGAATTAGTTAAGCCTTTCATTATAATAGTAGCAACACGACAGTGCGCACTATCATAAATCAATTAGATATGCAGATAAAATTATTATTTGTTAATATTATAATATGTGCATTGTATCAGTTGAAATATATCACGGACTGTTAAGTTCTGTAGTAATCGGGTACAGGTCGAAACTCCAGAAAATTCCTTTTGCTTTCCAACCTTGTTACCTTGTAATTACAATGTGATGTAAACATAGATACCAAATTTACTATACCACTTTAGTATTAGTCTGATGTAACTAAAGAATATAAACTTATTGTTCTGGTGTTAGTTGTGTGTGTGTGTAAATATAGAAACATATGGGGAGAACTGTGGTAAAAATAGATTAACTGATTAGTGCTGGTTCCTAAATCATCATTACATTACCGACCTTTACAGTTAGGGATTTTAATCATGAAATACACAGCTTAGAAACATTTACTTATCTAAAATACTAAATAATCAAAACATGTGAAATATAATGATAAATCTTTCATATGCTTGAAATGAGTTAAAACATATTATAATATTTATCTAAGAGTTATATAGGCACTATATTTTCACCTTTCTCACAGTTAACACTGTTGTTAGACACGATTCTCTCAAAACAATGTAAACTCAAAAAAATTAAACAAAGCGTTGCATAGCAATGCAAAGTGGTTTTAGTGTGTGGTTCTGTTGGTTTTAGAAGTACACCAACGAAATATCACAAAGTTCATACATTGTCGCTTAATTCTTTAGCATACTCATGGTTCATGCGGTCATTTTCAAGTGGTGAGAAACTCGCACTAAACTGTCAAGTAGTTGTTGCCATCCACAAACTATACAAGCTATGGGAAATAATCTAAAAAAAGATAAGAGACAAGATTTTTCATTCACTCTTTTGCTTTACCAAATACAGTATACTCTCGACTACCTGGATCAAGAATATCTGGCCTCCATACTATTCGGTCTAGTTCTAAAAGATAAAAAAATGGAACTTCGTAATAAAATGAGAAATACCTTTTTTGAATGATCTACTTTACTTATAACGCTTTCATATTTTTTTTAAAAAAATGATACTTTGCCAAGGAAAAGAAGTCATTTATCAAGTTATATGCCCTTTCAAAAAATAAAAATTAAGTTTTGGCTCTTTTAGGCCTACCCTTTCACATTAGCGTAATAATTTATCAATGAGCAGTAAAATCAAGTTTAAATAATACATTTAAGAATTAGATCTACATGCTAAGTTTTTAATTTAAAATTGTATGTACTGGGTTTGTCCGGAAAATAGTAGGATTAATTCTTTCTAAAAAAAATAGTTATCTACAGTTTTGACACATCGACTCTTAATAGTTTTCAAAATATGCCTCTTCTGCATCAACACAGCCTTTCCAACGACTCTGCCAATCACTGAAGACTCCTTGGAACTCAGAAACTGGAATTCTCTTCTGCTCTTTCGTTAGTTTTCAAGGAATGTCCTGGACCTAGTGATGGTGCGGTCCTTTCATGACCATATTCAGTCGGGAGAAGAGGAAGAAGTTTCCAGGAGCGACATCTGGACTGTAGGGTGGCTGGGGAAACTGTGAGATACCATGCTTGGTCAGGAAGTCCATGACAGCAAAGGCGGTGTAGTTTGGCGCATTGTCGTGATGAAGCTTCTATGAACCAGCGATTGCTGGACGGACGCTGGCAACTCGTTTCCCGAGTCTTTCAAGTACTTGAACGAATGCAGCATTCACAGTCTGACCGGGCAGTACAAACTCTCTGTGAACTGCTCCTTTAATGTCAAAAATAATGATCAACATCAATCATTTTCGACTTGCTCATGCGGGCTTTTTTTCGGGATCACTCCCATAAGCAGTCTCCATCATGACATGTGTCTCACTAGCAGTTTTACCCAGTTTGATGCAAAACTTCACAGTGTAACTTCCTCTAGTCACTGTGGAGATGACAAGGTACTTTGAAAAAGGCTCACCTTAAACTCAATCTACAGTTCGTGAAGGCTTGGAGATGACTGGCGACTGGTGCACTTGTAGCTAACCCAAGCAGTGCAGTAACATCCCCCTGTTTCACCATGTTTTGGCAAGAAAAAACCGTCCTACTACTTCTCGGACAAACCTTGTATGTATAGTGTACATCATTCCATATTTCCTCCAGTTAAATTACACATTATAAAATTTATCATAAAACTAGTACAATATTTCTATTCTTGAACTTCCTTTTACTGTAATAAATTTTCAAAATGTACAGCATAGTACATAACACACACTTACAAAGTACTGGCTTTTGTACTAAGAGTTGAGAAAATATGTGTATAAAAAGTATGTTTATAATGATATGTGTGGGGTAAGAAGTGAGTAATTACAGAACTCCGGTTTATCTGGCTTTTTAAAAATCCGACCTGTACTTCCGCCACATCTGGCCAGAGAGTCGTGAGTCTACTGTATTTTCAAAAGTCAAAAGATATTTACAGTCATATAAATATTGTAAAAATATTAGAATTTATCGAAAATATCGTTGGTCAAGTTTCCGTCACACACTGAACACGTTATCACATCTACAAGGTTATAAAAGTTTGTCTTTAAATGTTCAAAAAATATTTTAAGGAACCACGAGCTAAGCAAACACACACAATGAATCTTATTATCGTAAGGAGTTCCCTTGCATTTCATTTTGTTTCTTTTACTCATTATTTATAGCCACGAAAGACTTTGATTATATTTAGTTCCCTTATAAATATAATATAAACTGAACTTATATAGTAGATCCTATTTATTTGCAGTAAATCCATCACCAGGGAATATTTATATATAAATTGAAATCGATTCTGTGTTGTGTGTTTTCGGAGCGTCATTATATGTACACTAGCAAAAGAAAATTTTACATATTTCGGATATATTTAGTCATTTTGCTTTAAGTAATTCAACGCGTGCTTTAACTTTCTAATTGTTATACATATAATGTTCAATTTCCACGCATATTTCTTATTTACTCTCTTATCTTATATTACTAGTATATACTACTGTAGCTCCATATTATGCATCTGAGTGCATGGTGACTGAGAGCAGAGCACTTGCTCTTTCTCTCGATTGTTTCTGATTTAACCCAAGTCCATGTACAGTAAGTTTGTGGTATCGTGTTCATGGGATTTCTCGGAGTTTTCCTACATTCTCTTTCCACCCATTGTTTTGTAATCATTAACTTTCGTTAATCATCTGTTTCATTTAGCCTAAAGAGCATAACCTTGGAATTTTAAATTTAAGGTTTCATTTCTTTCCTTTCTTTTCTTTTTTTCTTTTTCTTTAGTGTGTTTATCTCTGTTTTCCACCATATTTCACATTAATCAAATCCCCCTACACGTATTACTATCGGTTATGTTTTGTGTTTTTACTTATATCTTTCATATAGAATTTATCTGATCTCGAAGTCTCGCAAAAAAAAAAAAAAAAAAGAAAAAAAAGGATTGTCTCGCATGAGAATCTTAACGAAGAATCCCGATCCATTTGTCTTCCATTATAGGTCAAACATCTAAAATCGCTGAAACATGTGCTAATACAACATATTTTAGATTAAAAGTCCAAAACATGTGCATGTCTGTAACTTTAAGCGATCCCGAGATACAGATATACATACCATCAGAGCCGGATCTAGGATTCTGTGAAGGGGGTGCACCAATAACTACCAGTACATTTGAATTAAATTTGAGTTTTTTTTAAATGCCTTTAGGCATCTGTAATGTGAATGAGCAATTGATTTGGAAATGCTAAGTGTCTAATCTCGATGAATTCTTATCCTTCAACCTTCAGAAAATGGACTTAAACTATTGATTTTGCAAAACTCACTGCTAGCTTTTCACTTTAGGTAATGCACATTTACAACGTAGGGGGAGGGGTGCACGTGCACCTTTGCACCCCCTAAATCCGGTCCTGCATATCATTATAACAATTACAACTCTTACCCCTCTTTCTTCCCACCTCTTTCCTTTTTTTCTAGGGCAAATATCAATAAATTATGAAATATTTAATGTCTTAAGGGATTTCTTGATACGAATTAAGTTCGTAACCCTTGACACTACTCTACGTACGTCAATAAATACAGTGTGTTGGTTATTTTACAAATTATATATGAATCATTATTACGAGCATGTGCATTAATGTCAGGCGTATGTGCGTAACTGTCAAAAGTGTGTGTTTGTATATATACATATATATATACCGTATATATACAATATGCTGTATTTTTACACGTATAGCAACATAAACAAAAATGAAATGAAATATTTCCGTTTAACATCCCACGTTATTCGCTTTCGGCTAACGGAGACGATGATTAAGGCAAGTGAATGATGATGGAACAATTGGTAGAATGATGAAGTGGGAGGACACGGGAGTACCTCGAGAATACCCACGGACACGATGTTGTCCACCACAGACGTACTTAGTCAGGAATCGAACCAGGGACCCCACGCAACCGAGGTGAGCGCTTTACCGCTGAACCGCAGTGCCCCTTGGCAACAAAAACAGTTCGTTCCACACTATCAGATATTCTTGACAATGACCAATATACAATTTAGCGCCACAAAATGAACTTTTTGGATTTTTTCGAAAATATGTGTATGAGGATTTATTTGCATCCATACCATTTTGTCCAGTTTAAGAAGATTCATCGATTGTCATATGTCTTACTTATGTAACTTAACAAAAATTGAAATTCTAAGAGTTTATTAAAATCCACAAGCCTTCCTTATTATCATCTAGCTTAGTGTTCTAATAAAACTTGATGAGGGTATATTTATGTATCAGTTTTATGTTAATAGGTGGCGTGCTTATCGAGCAATACCGATTTTTAGATTTACCAAAAAAAGTCGTTATTCTCGATTTTTCGAAAACTACGCATGATGATTTACAGTCATCCATATCATTTTCTTCAGTGTGATGTAATCTATCAGTTTGAATACTTACGTCTCATCTTTGGACAAAATTCCCTTTAAATGATAATATAGAAGTTTTAGACAAAATAAGCCTTTAGGAGAAAGAACACTCTACTTTGTGGAACCTTGAACAAAAAAGTTGAGAAAAAGACTCATAAAATGCCTTGTGTGGAGTAGTATACTGTATGTCCATGTATTGGGTCAGAAACATGTACACTACGCAAAAATGATGAAAACTGACTAGAAGCTTTCGAAGTGTGGGTGTGGAGAAGAATGGAAAAAATTAGCTGAGTCGACCAGAAAACGAATGAGAGGGTGTTGCAAATGATGGAGGAGAAAAGAACAATTTTAGATATTATCAAGAAGAGGGTTGGAACATTGGCTAAGAAGGAACTGTATCATGAGGAACGTGCTAGAGCGTATAGTTGTAGGAAATAGAGGAAACGGGCGAAGGAGACTACAATTAATGAACGATATCAAAACAGAGAAATTGTACATGAAGACGGAGAGGTTAGCACAAGACCTTGGGGCATGGAAGCTTCTGAGTTGCAAATAATGGCAGAATACCAATGATGATGATGATGATGATTGCTGAGATGAGATTTCTAAGAAATTTTCACAAGAAATATTCTTAGTACAGTTCCATTTTGAGAATTTCTGGAAAGAGACTTTAAATTAATGAGCGTAAGTCGGATATCGTGAGTTATTTTTATTTCTTTTGTATACTTAAATCTCTGATGCTTCCTCCTCCATATACTGAAAGAAAACCAGAAATACTAATTATTTTCGTTATGAGAGTTTCTTCAGTTGGAAATTTATGCAAAAAGGTACTCTGAACATAAGTAGCTGGAGCTTCAATATATTTTGCTTCTGTCATGTAATCGTACGTGCTTGGTTTGTCCGTGGAGAGATGGAAACACTTGAGTGCCCCCTTCTTCTATCCGCTGATGTCTGTTCGTAGTTAGAGGTGGCAATGAACAAGGAGCAGAGAAGGAGGCTTACAATGTAGAAAGACTTCATAAGAGCATCTTGTGTTTCCTTGTCTTCTGATCTTGTTTCACATCGGAGTTCCCGCTGCAGCCAGCCAGCCTTTTCCTCTTAACAACAAAAGTCGACTTCGCCAAAAGCTTCTTTGTATAATGTCATTAACTCTAGCAATCCGTCACGGAAGACAAGGCCTCTCTCTCTCTCTCTCTCTCTCTCTTCTTGTTTTACTTTTTGTAAATCGAAAAAAAATCCCTCTTTAGACGAGTTTGAACACACGCACACGTCACGTTCAGTTCGTGGTTGATACTGTGATTATTATAGGTTTCTTTATTGGGTTTACTTATTTAAAAGTTCTGGGAAATTCCTCTTATTTTTTCCTTAATATTAGTAGGGTTTACAATGTTATTAGCGTTTAATGGGAAAAATGTCCAAAGATGCAACACACACATACACACACACAATATGGGTAAAAGCAGATCTGAAAAGTAGGAGTACGCATGACGTCACCCGTCTCCTATGCCTATCTTTGCCATTGTAATTTTTAGCAAGTGGGAGACGCCATAGATGTTTTTTGAAAGTGGGGTAACGGCGTCCTCCCACCTTCCCCCTCTCCTATAGACAGAGATAGATAGATAGATAGATAAATAGATTGATTGATTGATTGATTGATTGATTGATTGATTGATTGATTGATAAGTAGATAGATAGATAGATAGATAGATAGATAGATAGATATAGATATAGTTTGCAGCGTTTACCACTTAGTGTGTTCCCATACTTTTGAACCACCCTATATACTATCATCAAGATCTTCAATATGACACTAGGAAGATGACAGTATACAGCATGACTATTGATGTACTTACGATTAACTGTAAAACTTTAATTATCAACTATAAACGTGTTCGTAGACAACATAAAATACATAATAATTGATAAAATCATATCGAGATTTCACAAAAATACATGTTTGATGGTAAATTCTCGTAGTATTCGAGAAAAATCATGCGAACTAAATGTTATGGCGCTAAAATGGCGCAGATGGTATCTATTGTTGTGTGTCTTCTACTAATGGTAACACACACACATCCAAGAATCACACATACTACTTGTAAATATTTTTAATTTTAACAGTAAAATTATAAACTTTTACGAAAATGATGTGTAATTATTGTATTCCCCTCTGGCTTGTACTATAGTAGTAGTATAAAGTGCGTGAAATGTAAGTTGCAATAATTGACATCAACTAACACTAACATAAAAGTAATCTCATAAAATCATTATATTAAAAAAAGATAACATTTTGAAATATTTTTGACAATCCTTCAGATAGTTACTCGGAAAATATTTGTGTATCTATAACGTTACGACCCGAATAGAGACGAGATCCGAAGTATAAGCATTACACCATTTTTTGTACCCAGTTTGATTTACAATATTGTAATGTCAGAACTCGTCCTTCCACACACTCGTAACTCCTCAGGATAGCTTTTGAAAGGAAGAGAAGTTTTAAATTATTTTTTTCACAGTAGATAGCTAGATTGATCATCTTAACTGCCTCCCTTAATGGTGTCAATCCGTTATCATCTTAGCAGGCAACGGCAGCCCTTATTCGCACAATAGCACTTAAACGGAAGCGAAATTTTAAATTCTTTTTCACATTAGATAGCTAGATTGATTATCTTGGCTGACTCCGTTAATGGAGTCAATCCATTATCATCTTAATAGGCAACTGCGATCGTTAATCCACACTATAAGCTCTTGAACGGAAGCGAAGTTTCAAATTCTTTCTTTTTTACAATAGATAGCTAAATTGATTATCTTGGCTGACTCCGTTAATGGCGTCAATCCGCTATCATCATAATGTACAACGGTGACAGTCCACAGTATACCTTTTGAATGGAAGCGGTTTTAAATTCTTCTTTCACAATAATTAGCTAGACTGATTATCTTAGCTGACTCCGTTAATGGTGTCAATCCGTTATCATCTTAGCAGGCAACTTCGACCGTTATTCCACACGATAGCTCTTGAACGGAACGAAATTTTAAATTCTCTTTTTCACAATAGATAGCTAGATTGAATAGAGATTGAATAGACTGGCTCCGTGAATTGTATCAATCTGTTATCATCTTAATGGGTAATGATGATTTCAACTTTATCTACCTACCTAAATCCTATTTTCTACTATTGAACTAATGATTGTAGAAGTTACACATTTCGTCATTAGATGACTCCAAACATTCCGTCAGTGACTGGCATATACCGGACTAAATTAAAACTTCTAGTGCGTGATCCTTCGCACTGCCTACCAGATTTTATATGAAAGTGAGATCAACACTCACAATATTTAATTTCATTTGATTTTGAGTTTAGCGCTCCTTTCAGCAGCAAGGCTATATGAGACGTGGACCTACTGATTAATGTGGAATCCGAACCACATGAGCTCCCGCTGGAAATCGAGTCGGGGTCTCCCACGCCAAATGTGCGTACGCTAGCTGCTTAGCCACGAAGGAGCTCCAATTCTGACAAGAAACTCTACTAATGAATGTAGCCTATAGAACACAACCACGTTATATTAAGAAATCATTGTCCTTTTTATTTCTTCCATTGCTGCTATCCGTTAAACTTTAAGATCCTCGTTTATCACTGTTTCATATTTTCCTTTCAAGAAAGAAAGAAAGAATAGAAAAGAAAAGGAAAGAAAAGGGAAAAGAAAGAATAAAAGAAAAAACTCCCTTAGGTATACATAACGAGAAAAGACTGTTAATGGGGCCATTATATTATTATATATATATATATATATATATATATATATATATATATATATATATATATATATATATATATATATATATATATATCTTTTTTTATTATTTTCACGTTTATATGACATTATCGCACCACACTTAATTTAAGTTTTAACTCCGTAATGAAATTTCGTTTTATGTACTTCATTAGCTAAATGGAATTTTATAGGCGAGTAAATGCCAATGATATTGGGTTTATTCGTCCAGTTATTTATATTTATAGAAATGTTAGTGATTTTTAGTAGTCCTTTCTTTTTGCATTAAAAAGGAAGAAACTTAATTATATTTTTAAAAACTTCTTTTTGTGACTATAATAATAAATCCATTTTTCCGTTCTTGCCAGATCAGAATATAGGCTACTTAATTAAGCAGGAAAGGTTTTGCTTCAAAGCTGATTTTTATATGAAAGCTAACAGTTCTTTGTACTTGAATATGGTTGAATGACCAAAGACTATTTGTTATAGCCTGGTCCCAAGTTTGATATCAGTAGAATCACAAAGGAAATTCGTGTTGGTCTATCATCGTGAAGCAATTAGCTGAGCTCTCTACGAACAAATGAGAGCAAATTCTTGTCTAAAAATACAAGAATAGTGAAGTCCGAGCTTCAACACTAACCACACACCACCTATAAAACGAGCTGGTCGTTAGTCTTCGTGCATTGTACTGTCAAGGAGTTCAGTTCTAGAATTTAAAAGCTCCATGTTATTATTATAAATGCTCAAATTTTTTATCATTTTTTCCATAGAAATTTACTTGCAAAGTTGCATCTTCTCCGAATTGTTTTCAGTATTATTTTACAATTAAAATTTGATAAAAAATTGTTTCAAATTCTTTTCAAACAGTGACGACTTTCTGTAGAGCTTTAATCTGTAGAAATGATTCATTAGTATGCCTTGTTTTCTATTAAGAACATTTAGAAATACACTAATTGACTATCGATTGTTAGGAATGTACTAAAAATTCAACTCTTCAGATTAATATTAGTTTTAAATAATTACACGTAGATTAGTATTAATTCTTGATAACTAGAATTTATATAAGCTATTGATAATTAGAAATTGATTAATATTAAGACTTGATATTTAATTACAAGTAGATTAATATCAACTCTTGGTAATAACAAGTAGATTAATATTTACTCCTGATAATTAGAAATTTATTAACTCATCATAATTATAAATTGATTAATATTAATTCTTGCTAATTAGAAATTGATTAATATTAACTCATCATAATTAGAAATTGATTAATATTAACTCTTGATAATTAGAAATTAATCAATATTAACGTTTGATGACCAAAAGTAGATTAATATGAACTCTTGTTAACCAGAAATAGATTAATAGTAACTTTTATAATTGAAAACATATTAATATTAACACTTGATAATTAGAAATAGATTCATGTTAAATCTTGATAATTAGAAACATATGAACTCTTGATAATTACAAGTAGATTAAAATTAACTCTTGATATCTACATGTAGGTTAATATTAACTCTTGATAATTAGGAATAGTTTAATATTAACTTTCAATAATTAAAAATATCACTATATTTTTGTATTAGAAATAGATTAACATTAAATTTTAGTAATTAGAAGTTACTGTAGACTAGTATTAACTGAAGGAGGTATACGAAGAAGAAACAGTGTTCTTATTCCGTAATGAGGTCCCTTGTTGTTTTCTTTAAGAAGATAAGATTACAAAAAGCGAGAAACAACGTCTGACAGAATTGCATTACACTATATCAGCTTTTTTTTTTTTTTTTTTTTTTTTTGCACTTGTGGAAATGCAGTTTGGAGTTGATATTGCATTTCAAATGTGAAGTATTTAAAGTACCGTAAACTGGGGTTACTTGGAAAATCTGAGGCTATTTGGAAGATTGATATATTTTGTGTTATATGTACAATAATGAGAGCACTATGACAGATATGTCATTTTCTTCCAGACCAGTGAAAAGTAGGCATCTGAAAGAAGCAATATGGATGGTCATAAGTCTCATTTATAGACTGGTCTAAAAATTCTCACAGCAATCGATACTTTTTTGTATTTTATTTTTAATTTTCTGTAAATTGTCCCTGTGTTTCCGTAATGAAAAGTAATTTTTATCTGGTTGTGCTAAATATCATTGATTTCAGAAGTTTCCTAATGAGAGGAATTGGTTTTACATTTCCACTTCCTTTCTAGAACAATCTGTGGTCATTTTTATTTCCTTCCTTCTTTCTACTAAAATAATTATATCGATCAGGGGATAAACAATGATGACATTATTGAAGTTTTGCCTGAACCCACCTACAACCGGAGAGAACAAGTTGTTTTTCCATATGATTTTGCAGTGAAGAATTTTAATATGTGAATTTTTGTTCTTATAGTTCTGTGTTACATTATTATTATTATAACAGTACCATATATTTTTTCAAGAGGTAATGTAAATGTACACTTGCATAAAATGGTACCAGGTAATTTTGTAAACCAATGTAAGGCAATTACTGATCTGATACACACATAAATTTCATAAAATTATTTAGAGCATGTTTTAGTGTCTTAAAGAAGTCTTAAGAGCTTATGCGTGTATTGGCATTTGCCGAACTTTCCTTTGCGTTGTTTGAAAAACTACCCTTTATAAAAGCATATTGCAAAAAGTTTTGTTTTTACTGGTTCTGTAGGCCTTCAGGAAGAGAAACTTACCATTGTGCTTAGTTTAGATTGGTTCAACAATTTATTGTGTTTAACTAAAAAGTCGGCCAAAAAGTATCTTTTTTATTAAAACAGCCTAGGAACACATTACTATGAAAGAAACATATGCATGTTGCGTATTAATCTTCTCAGGAAAGTGTGATCTTGCGAGTGTTCTTTTTTCAAATAGTCCCATCTTTCACACAGCCCTTACTACTATGAAAAGACATATATATTTTCCAAGTAGCCCCAAAAGCAGGGTTACTTGGAAACAGCACATTCTGGCTCCTGGGACGCTTCAGTCTCAGTAAAATTTTGTTATGACTGCACGAAAAGGTAACATAGACTAAGCTCTAGAAACATCACAAGAAGAAGAAAAATTAATTGCAATAAATAACAAGGGGTAATATGAAAAATAAAAAAATTCCAAGTAACCCCAGTTAACGGTATATTTAGTACTTATATTTTTATATTTCGGACCATTAAATTGCGGATGGCACTTCAAAAATGATAAATATGCATTATTTAGAAACGCTAGGATTGCACATAGGTGGACAGAAATATGATCAGTTTACTGTTACATGGGACAAAAATTTAATTATATAACAAGGTGGATTTTATGCTTCAAAGGTATTTACATTCAACAAGCGTGTGATATAGTTAGCTTTATAACTATTACTGGTTAACGAGTTAACAAAGTGCAGAGTGTCTTGTTAATAACATTATGCACCGTTGATCATATACGTCAACAATCATAGTCCATGCTGCATCAGCAATGACAACAGACATGTTTATTTTGCTTACTACCATTATTATAATAATTATAATAAGAATTCTACCATCTGATTCAGCATTTGCAAAAGGAAATCAGTCTCCATTTTATGTTTTGTGTTCTAGTTCAGTGAGGGTGATTGTATGCGTAAGTAATTGTGCTATGTTACTGATGATTTTGAGGTACATAATCTATTCGCTCCCCCTTCCTCTCTTATTACGCGTATCCATCCAGCAGTTAACCTATTGGTGTGTTAATTGAGTCCTGGACAGGAAGTTAATTGTTTGTAAGCACAGGATTTTCCCTCTCCTCTAGATACTAATTGTTTTATCCCTTCCTCTCGTACACATCCATCTAGCACTGCCTCCATCTCATTATGCGAACTAGTTAATTTCTTTCCAGTTCAGTATTACCCAAATGTGAGAACCTAATATCCTTTCACAGGATATAAAAAATCCCTCTTTTTCCCTTTCCACTTCAAGCGAATATATAATAATAATAATAATAATAATAATAATAATAATAATAATAATAATAATAATAATAATAATAATAATAATAATAATAATAATAATAACAATAATAACAATAATAATAATAATAATAATAACAATAATAATAATAATAATAATAATAATAATAATAATAATAATAATAATAATAATAATAATAATAATAATAATTATTATTATTATTATTATTATTATTATTATTATTATTATTATTATTATTATTATTATCTGATCTGAGTGTTATGTCTGAAGAAAATATTTTGACTGATTTAGCAAACATGCTACGTGAGGCAACTAAACCAGTAAAGCAAGAATAGGGCGACCAGTTTCTCTCCTTTTGGTCAAAAAAAAAAAATTGCGGGAAATTATAAATTAGAGAGCTTTAGTGTGTTGCTAGGTTAAGAATTTGGATTTAGGTATACCAGTTATACAGGAAATAAACAATTATGAGTTTCTTATATGGATTTTCATTTGCGCATATCTATTTCTCCTATATGAAGAATGGCTTCTAATAGTGACGAAAGCTACATTCTTGACCAGTGCCGAACTTGAAAACCCTGTGAAGGCCTCTAGAAAATAAAAGTACCAGAGCCTCCCTTAGAAAACTGCCTTTTAATGCGCTAAAATTGACAACTAGTTATTTTATCAAATCAAATTAAAAGAAGTAAGAACTTTCTTTTAAAATATTTATAAATTCTTTGAATTAACCACACCAATTCTTTGTATTGTAATATTTTAATAGTTACTAGCTGAACCTACATTCTCCACACAGCGCATCATTCACATATGAACATGAATATCCTTGTCATTCCTCACAACATTTGTACATGTCCCTTTACAAACACAAGTGAAAGACGTCTTGATAAAACTCGGCAAGGAGTACCATAAAGAGGAGATTTTTTCTATTATTTTTTCAATATCTCGCACTGTTTGCAAGATTGAGCCTAGTTCCGGTTGGAGTTTCTAATTCATGTATAATCAGTGTTTACTTTCTTTCTGAACGCAGTATGTAATAAGCAAATACATCACATACAAATTAATTATAATAGGGTTATATATATATATATATATATATATATATATATATATATATATATATATATATATATATATATATATATATATATATATATATATATATGGTGTTCATTGGGCAAAAAACTCCAAACAATAAATATTCATATTAGCCTGGAGAAATGGTTATCCTTTATTCTTCATTATCATTTGGCCATGAAACAAACGCATGTGAGATATATAACCCCTGCATACAATATGTTGTGATGGAATGTATAACTCATAGGATATGATGCTTTTTTAAAAATTTCAACACTTCCAGTGTGCCCTAAAAATGTAAAGAAATAACGGCCATGTGTTTTAGATATTCAACTAGAACTGAACAATCTACAGAAAATTTGGAATCGACCAGCGAAAATGGCGCGTTTCTAGCACTTGTGGTTTGCAACATCTCATTGTCGAAAGGATTGAAGACAAACATATAAACTTTTCTTTGAAGACAAACACATAAACCTAGCATTAAACATATATAGATCATTAAATTTAGTTATTTGTACCGCTCAAATAAACCAATACATTAATGTGACCATTATTTCCGTACATTACACTTTCTTAAATTCCAGTGAATATTTTTTTCATAAATTAAAAACTGACGAAGATCAGTTTTTAACAGTCAAGCTGAAATGCAAAAGTGATCATACTTTTACGTTCGTTCTAGGTTATTAACATAGTGGCATCCATGAGTGTCCACTAAATTCACCAGATATATTGTTATTCAAAAAGGAGTATCTGTCTTTTAAACGTACTCAAGATTCCAAAATCCAGTACCTCCAACTATGGTATTGATTAAAACGTATTTTCTGATTTTAAGCATACCCTTTAATACAATTTTTGGCTATCATTAGTTGCAACTAAATTTTGTCTTGATCTTTCACTCCTTAAAATTTCAATGACGATTTTAAGTCATATGAAACTCAGCATTCCCTCAGAGTGCTCATGGTTGCAGTATGTGTTGTAGTTATAATGTAAGTATCACAGCATTCTACAATAGTCAATGGTAACAGTCACGTTCTGAACGTGATAATGGCTAAAACTATTCTTTCTATTTGGTCGTTAATGTTTTTCCTGTGGTAATGTTTTTATACAAGGTGTTTCAAAACAACACCGACAACGTTTGGGAGATGATTCCTGACACCAAGATAAAGCAAAAAGTATAGACCAACCTGGGTGCACAAATGCTTCCTTTCGGAGTTATAGGCTGTCGAAAACATGAAAAAATGAAATTTGAAGGTCCACAGCTCCAAAACTATGGGCTCTACCGTAGTCGGTTCAAGACTTCATTTAGGAACTAGTATGTGCCCTCTCCAAATATCCAAAATTCAGAATCCTGCGGTACTTCCGCAAGAAGTTTTACAGAGGTAGTTTGTGAGTACTTCAAATTAGATGCCTGTAGCTTAACAGCCTCTACGGAAATTGTTGCGTGAGTACCTTAGGATTTTGAGACATGTATTTTTTGGATAGCGCACATGTTAGTTTCTGAGTAAAGTCTTGACCCGACTACGGTAGATCCCATAGTTTAGGAGCTATAGACCTTCAAACTTCTTTTCTTTTAGTTTTTGGCAGCCTATAAGTCCGAAAGGAAGCATTTGTGCACCCAGGTTGGTCTATACTTTTTGTCTTATCTTGGTGTCAGGAATCACCTCCCAAACGTTGTCGATGTTGTTTTGAAACACCCTGTATATGTCTTTCCTCTTGCATGTACATGTACATGTCTTGTTTTCTTGCACATCTTAGCAGCAACTTCTTAACTGATGATACGACGGCAACGCATTTTCGTTTTCCATTTAGCGTTTAAATTAGATAATCATCATTCTCAACTAGTGGTGGAATACTTCTCTATTTTCTAAAAGTTAATGCTGCCTTAAAATGAAAAGGCGATGATACAAGTGGTATCCAAAAATTCTTACACCGATCTAATTTGATTGCTTTTCATTACTCAATTTAATACACACTCCGCATTATAAGCAAATTCTGAACCGATGGAAAGTATACTTCGGTTTGTCTTTTTTGAAAAGAGAAAATCTTCCTTAAAATCAATCGCACCCATGTAAACAAGTTTCATACTCCAGAATAGCTAACTATATCTATAAATAGTGGAAATTATGGTGCTCAGAATTTTAACACGTACTCTCTTTCTACGTATAGATCTTCCTACTTACTAGTATTTTAAATTCTCCTTTTTTTCTAACAAGTGGATAAACTGCACAGGAATCTGTAGTTCGTTCATTGTTTGTCCGTTGCTTTAGTCTAATATCTATGTATCTTTGTGAGGAATAATCAAACACAGTTAGCAATAATTTATGGAATATAAATCGTAAAGAGGGAAAGAAAGTTGTATCCTGAAGGACAAACTACAACTATGTAGAAAGGTAAAAGAGGTTGAGAAGAAGATGACAGCGGAACTCCTGCATCATTACGAATGACACAACTGAGACCCGTAGTGAATGGACGGTTCTCAATTTATAGCGGGATATTTATGATGATGATAACTTAACTCACGCATACGGATTAAAAATAAACGGACTAATTTGGTTTAGTCTTCAAAGTGTTATTGACTGAAGATGCTTATTGCATATATTATTAGGAAGTTAGCATCATTGTATATATACATATACAGTGGCGGATCCAGGATATGGTCAAGGGAGGGGCTAAACCATATTTTGCCGTTTTATCCAGTGTAAAGCAGGATTGAAGCCCATTTTATCCAGTGTATACCTGAGCCCCTATACCCCTCCCCTTGGATCCGCCACTGTGGTATATATATATACATGTATGTATGTGTGTGTGTGTGTGTAATACGTAGCCTTTAACAAGTTTTTTTTTTTTTTTTTTTTTTTTTTTTTTTTTTTTTTTGCAGATAAGTCACATAGCAATTGATCAAAGTTATTGACCTGAATAAAATGATATGTGTACGTGCAAAAGCTCATGTTTTGTTATTTTAGAAAATGGAGAAAAAATTATTATTTTGTAAAATTGAAAATTGATGCTGTACAAAAATGATGATACTTATTGTAATGAAAGTGATAATTGTACGTATACTAAAGGGTGTCACATATAGGACGAAACTTATGTCATTCCAGCCATTTATATTCTAGTAAGTTGGCAGCACTGAACGTTACACAATTTTCACCTGTCCTCTTTGTGGTGAGTAGTCACGGAACTCCAAATAGCACATGATTGTCATCTGCTTTCTGAACGCATAGGAATGAAGCGCTTCACGACGAAACAGTGTGTTGTCATAGTGAAAATTTATTACAAATGTTGTGAATGTTGTATAGAGACTGTTCGCAAACACCGTGGAATGTTTAATCAACGTCATCACAGTTGACTTGTTCGCTGCGTTACGTTGATTAAGCATTCCACAAAGTTTGCGAGCAATCTCTGCACAACATTCACAACATTTGTAATAAATTTTCACTATGACAACACACTGTTTCGTCGTGAAGCGTTTCATTCCTATGCGTTCAGAAAGCAGATGACAATCATGTGCTATTTGGCGCTCCGTGACTACTCACCACAAAGAGAACAGGTGAAAATTGTGTAACGTTCAGTGCTGCCAACTTACTAGAATAGAAATTGCGAGCATTTCAAAAGTCGCGTTCTTTACAGGGCAATCGTTATCATCAAGTTTTTTTCATACGACACTAGTAAGAGACAATACATAGTACAGTGAATGATATAAAGACGAAAATTATGATAACCTCTATAAAACTTTTATTTAAGTTTAGCTGTAATGTTGTCTAAAGATAACAAATATATCAATCGATAGGTCATATCAAGCTGAACAAGATGAGCAACTTGGGAATAAAATCATCATGAGTAATTTTCGAGAAATCGAGAACTATTCCATGATGATGTTCCTAAAAAAGTAGCCGTTCGCTGCCTCTAGTTTTGAACAGTTTTAATTCTACTGTAACAAATTGTATCTTTTATTGTTTCAGTTTCCGTAACAGTGACACACATATTCCTAATAGTCTGAGATACCCCTAATAGTTACACATTATTATTATTATTATTATTATTATTATTATTATTATTATTATTATTATTATTATTATTATTATTATTATTATTATTATTAAGTACTTTGCTTGTTGCCAGGTTGTATGACTAATGAGTGTTTTTTTTTTAATTTTAGGTTATGGCCTGGAAATGTTTTTTTTTTTTTTCACGTTTCTCGATCTTCAGTTTTCTCTTTTAACTTCCAATATTTTCTTTTATTTTTCAAATCATTGATCAATTGTGTTTTTCTTCCTATTCCTCGCTTTCCTTCCATCTTTCCTTCTATAGCAGTATGAAGAAGACAGTTTGTTCGCAAGATGTATCTAATCTAATTGGCTTTCTTACGAAGGATGCTGCCTAAAATCGTTCTCTTCCCTCCCGTCCCCTTCCCTTAAAACATCTTCCTTTGTTACTCTCTATCTGTCCATTTTATCTTCTTCATCTTCCTCAACATCACATTTCAAAGCTGTCTAAATATTCTTCTCTAACTTTCGTAGTGTCCAAATCTCTGAACTATACAGTTTAATACACTACATTAACACTTAACCAACTTTTTCACAAAATAGCAATACTATGATGTTTGTAAAACTGTAAATAAAAAGAAAGAAAAAGAAAAAAGATAAAAAGAAACAGTTCGATAGGGACCTTTAAAAATCTTTCTAGGACAACATTATGTTCTCTGCGAGAAAAGTTTGAAACATCGTAAATTATGAAAAATTGGATAGAGATATCAATAACAACACTATCCATTGGATAGAATATTGTAACAACAGAAATACTGACCAAAGCTTAAACACACACACTGTATTTTAAACTATAATGTGTAACGGTTTCGGATATCCAACATATCCTTCATCAGATACTATCTACAGTGTCTGATGAAGGATATGTTAGATATCCGAAACCGTTACACATTATATTTTAAAATACAGTGTGTGTGTTTAAGCTTTGGTCAGAGATAGCAAGTTGTTATTGCTATTTACTTAGAAAGCCATTGTAGCATATGTAATAGTAGTAATACTGTTATGGTTTTTGTTAAAGATCAAATATTGAGGATCTTCTAATGGCTACCATAAGATAAGATCTACTGTGGCTTATGGATAATTCGGCATTTGTCATAACAGAGGTTTCAACTTCTTGACTACAAATAATGCACTTAAAAGCTATTTATAGAAAAATTCAGTGTTTCTTTCTGAGAACTTTGATTTATTGGATGAAATAAAAATTATATCATTCCTGACACAAATGACCAACTTTTTTCTGTAAATTTTATTTACACTTAGGATGGGTTTTTAGTTAAGAAATTTGTTATTTAGATTATTCATATTTATTAATATTTTATACTCACTTCGCTCTGCATTAAAAGATTTAATGGGTACAGAATATGCTGAAAATTATATTTCAATCTAAACCTTTTTAAATCACATAAAGTTATGACAATTAACATTGGTTGCATAAATCTTTATCATAGGGTTTGTTTTTGTGATACGTAAAACTGCCACTCATGAAAGACGATGCTGTTCAGGCTTCGGGTATGAAAATGACTTTGTGACTATATCTTATACTTAAGACAGGTTACATGCCACGGTAAAGATTTCAATTAAAATTGATAGCATTTAGTGAGACAGACAAGTGATACATCCAAAAACAACCCTAGGAATCACTCTTTTGTTTCGTTTTCTACTTTTCTGCATTTTTGATTTACTACCCCTAAATAATGTAGCACGCATGAGCAGTGAACTTGGCTACACCAAAGACACCTACGCCGTGCAACATTATTTAGGGTCCACGCATTATAAGATTTTGGATAGGTACTTTTATGGTTAATAGCATAACAATGAGGATTTTTTTAAAAATAAATCCTAGGTTTTAAGTTCTAATTCTTAGTAGGAAGAAAAAGCACCAGGTCAACAAAACTAGGAGTAATAAGTAGCAATAGTTGTTTTTTCTCGCTTTTCCCAAAATAGCTTAAATGTTATTTTTATATCTAATTGAAATTCTTTTTCAATATATAGATAGAATGGTATCTCTTCCCGTTAAGATGAACAATTAGGAAAATAAAATTCTAAAAAAGAAGTTATAATTAGGAACTTTTGTGTTTTATCGTTCCCTTAAATTTATGCAAATAAAGCTTTACAAAGTATATCCACAAACAAATAAAAGAATTCGGGAGATATAGACCATTTGAATTTCAGTGTTGTATTATTTTCCGAACACCCTGTATTTAGAAAATTAATATTATGGCTATGAATTAATGACTTCAAGCTTAATATTGCACAATAAGTTCTCATTATTCAATTAAATTCAAGTTCTTCATCCAATATTATGAGACTCTTTATCAGAAGTCAGAAACTTTTAGAACTCAATTCATTATAGTTGAAAACTAACAACCCCATTCTAATTAGTGGAACGACTCTCTTGCAATGTCCAACATTAATCGTTAGTAGTAAGCCAATTAAACGGGAATAGCTCTATTAAATGGTTCTTGCAGTTATTTCTAATAAGCTGAAAGTTGGAGTTTAACGCTTCCTTATTACTAATAGAGACTAGGAAGGATGTTAATAATGTAAAGTTCAGGTAGTAAGAGAGCTGATAGAAAGATCTCGAATGAATTTAAATTATCTTTATGTGATTGTTCATTGATTATGGAAAAGCTTTCGATTTCGTGGTTATTAATGTTTCTGAATCTAAGTAGTCTTTGTGAAGCATATATCAAAGTTAAATACAACATTTGTAATATAACGAAATACTTTAGTTTGTATAATATTTACCTGTACCGTGGGCAAAAAGTGCTCATAAATATGTAATATACTTAGTAGCATGTTCATTTTAAATTAACAGAAAAGAAGAATGTTTTTAATATATGTAAGAGATTATTATGGGATAGTTGTGGCTATGTACATGTTATGTGTTGACTTAGTCAAGTGAATTTATGTATTTCACGGTTTTAAAAAGGAATATTTAAGACATATCAAGCAATAAAGGTGAGGCTAATGATCTTTGAATATCTGAGTTGATTCTTGCATAAAGAAAAGTTATTATCGCTTCGTAACTTATATTTTACCAGACGGACCAGGTTGACGACGCTTTTCTATAGAGTCGTTATAAAAATTTGGTTTACCAAACCCGGGATCTTTTGAAAATTCAGTTCCCGAAGAAGGAAAGTAGGGCTGAATTTACTTGGATATTACCATTTATGAATACGAACTTAACCGTATTACGAAGCGGTAAGGTCATCAAAAGAAAAATGGATAGTGAAATAGTGCAACAGGAATCTAATACCAGTAATCCAGGTGAAATTAGTGCAACACCAAGTTTGTCATCTGAGGATCGACTTTTGTTAGCTGTGCAGCGACAAATTATGCAAATGACGACTGAAATAAAACAAACCATGGAACAGAAGCTCAATGAATCTAACAAGACCATGGAACAGAAGTTCTATGAAGCTAACCAGACCATGGAACAGAAGATAGAACTGAAGTTCTATGAAGCTAACCAGACCATGGAAAAGAAGATAGAACTGAAATTTAATGAAGCTAGCAAGCAGTATGAAGAATTAAGTAAACGAATAGAACGGATAGAACTGAAATCAGACGATACGAAACAAACAATCGTCCAGGTGATGAACGACATATCCTCGCAGTTTGAAGAGAAGTTAAAAAGGTTAGCCGATGAGTGTCAAGAAAAGCACGATCATCAAAATCATGAAATCTGTGCTGTAAAAAAGGATTTAACGTTAATAGAATCTTCCGTTAAACATCAAAAGATCCAGTTTGCTACTATGCAGGAAGAAATTAAAACGTTACAGGCTAGAGACACCATTTATCGCAATAATCTGGGCAGTGATCGCTTCGAGTTTCCCCAATCACCGGATATAAATACGCCTTCGCCGGAATCTGAGGAGGATATTATATTAGAGGAAAATTGTCCGAAGATCACTGATGAACGAAATATAAATGGTATCATGACACAGCACGCTACGGACCGGAACAATCACACCACAAGAACAAGGAGTGAGAAAAGAAAGGTAAAGCTAAGTGTCAAGATGAGCGAAATCAAAGCCATGAGTAAATTTAGTGGTAAGTGCAATGAAAATGCTAGTTCTTTCTTAGAGAAGTTCCAAGACGAATGCAGTATAATGTCTATCGACCGATCACAATACATGAAATTAATACCCCATGTATTACTCCCACCTTGTTCCTTATGGTTTAAGGCAATACGTGATCACATTAGTACATATGAGGAATTTAAAGCGGCATTGATCGCGAATTACGAAAATGACTTTTTGCTGGCAAACAGAGATGCCACTCTTAGAAATCAACATTTCAATCCTCGATTGCACAAATCTATTGTAGAGTTTGTTATAAATGTCTATAATGAATTAAAGGTTGTTAATCCCTTGCAATCGGAATCAAGAATAATTGCATCGATTCGCAATTTGCTTCCATTTAAATTACAGCAGATCTTATTTTCCACACAGTGTATGAGTTTCAGTCATTTATTAATGCTTGTACAATGCTACGAAACTCAATACCATGCTATGAATCTAACACAATCAGGAATGGGTAAAAATAAGAATAATTCAGATCATTTGGTCCCTGTTCGGAATTTGAATATCCGAAGTGTGAATAATAATGAACCGAACCTAAGACGAGTATACTCTAGCAATCAAAATGAACAAAATAGACAAAGTTATGTAGGGAATCCGCCTAACCTAATTAATCGTAATAATTCCTATGTTAGACCATATAGTCAAAATAGGTTTAAAAATAGACGAAATGTATGGAGAAATTCCACCAACGCAGCGAACTACGTGGATAGAAGTAATGGAAGGATAAGAGATGGCACTTCACATCAAGATCCAGGTATTGAAGTAATTTCTGTACAAAACAATAATACAGGACATAATCATGATTGTGCTGTACAGTGTACCCTATTGAAACCCTACTCGAGTATGAATTTAAACTAATTGCGGCTGATATGGTAGGGGTTAAACCCATGTCAGCTGTAGGTTCTCATGAGCATTTATCTAAAAATTTAAGTGATAATTTCTATGAACATTTATCTTCCAATTTACCGGTTCATGCTAATTATGAAAATGATCTTTCCTATGACGTTTCTGTGAATAACTATTCGGAAATAGCAATTAACAGGTGTCTTTTGTTTCTGTAAAATAAATTTATTTACTTCCATTTGATTATTCAAACGTAGGTTATGTTTAATTTTTATTCTTTCTTATTAATGTGAAGAATCATAATTCAATTTATAATTAGTTAAAGGTAAAAAAAAAAAATATTTTACTTTATATCAGATTGATTTGTGTTTAATTGTCAAAGATTATGTTAAGAATAAGATCCATTCTATAAAATCCATTATTCAATAACTACCTTGAATGAAATTCTTCATTATTTATGACATCTTAGTGCTACTATGTATACATTACAATTGTAACATCTAACTTATTTGTTATACAATGCGCCCGAAAAGAATAAATATTATTTGTCACATCATCGTTTATAATAATGATCGAAACTAGTAATCTTGATAATTTGTGTTTCACCCTCGTTAATTATATTACTAAGCGACGATGTTTTTAATGATAAAGAATAAATAATAATGTAATAAAAGAGAAATATTAATGAAATCAAAGATTTATTGTAAATGTATTTATGTGAATGTTAATAACTAATATTTTATATATATATGAGGGTTAACAAAAAAATAATGAAGATATATACGAGGTGTGATCAAAATATAAAGAACATATGTAATGTACGAACATTAATCTAATCAGACCAGTGGTTCTTGAATATAAAAGCCAAGCCTACTCATGACTTTTATATTCAGTCCCTTTGTCGGGCGACATTTACTATAACGAAATACTTTAGTTTGTATAATATTTACCTGTACCGTGGGCAAAAAGTGCTCATAAATATGTAATATACTTAGTAGCATGTTCATTTTAAATTAACAGAAAAGAAGAATGTTTTTAATATATGTAAGAGATTATTATGGGATAGTTGTGGCTATGTACATGTTATGTGTTGACTTAGTCAAGTGAATTTATGTATTTCACGGTTTTAAAAAGGAATATTTAAGACATATCAAGCAATAAAGGTGAGGCTAATGATCTTTGAATATCTGAGTTGATTCTTGCATAAAGAAAAGTTATTATCGCTTCGTAACTTATATTTTACCAGACGGACCAGGTTGACGACGCTTTTCTATAGAGTCGTTATAGTAAAGCAAGTCAATTAAAATATTCAACTATTTGACTGTATGAAAACAGCAAAAATTGAAAAGGTTGTATGGCAGTATTTCTTTCAAGATTGTTGCAAACATATTTCAATACCATTGTAATCGCTCAGCTGGTAGAACTACGGGATATAAACAGGGAGTATCTTATCCGTCTTTGGTTCTCTTTACAAATAGCAGTACACGAATTCAAGATAAAATAGAACAACTTAGTTTGAAAAGCAAGGAAGTTGGGTTAAAACTTAATACGTATGGAAGAGTTGAAAGTGATATTTAAAGGCTTCGCAAGGAAATAAAGAATGAAACTTGAAAGTACGGAATTAGAGAAAATAAATATCTACGCCTATCTGGGACAGAACTTACTCAAGTTAAAAATAAATAAATTATCAGACTTGTTAGGAGAAGTTAGAGTGTTTTCGAAATAATATAAAACATAATAAACAATTAAATAACTCTATGGCTAGTGTGGCCTGGAGGTTCACTGTCGCATTCAAAAAAAAAAAAACTGAAATGAAATATTTAATTTTACTTTCCACGGTTATGCTGGGTAGGCTAAAGGAATCGGTGATGATAAATGAATGAATAGGTGGGATGAAGAAAGTAGGGGAAAACGGAAAAACCTACGCACACGGTGTTTATCCACCACAAAGTTCACTTGACTCGAGCTGAGATCGAACCTCATGCACCAGAAGAGAGTGCTCTACCACTGAGCCACTGCGGCTCCAACATGCGCTTAAAACTACGTTGAACTAGAGCACCTAACGTATCACCTAATATCACCCTCCCTTATATCACCAAATCCCAACAATGGCGACCATTAGCATACATAAGACCTACTAGCTGGGCTGCTGGATCAGTGGTTTCCAATCAGTGACCCATGAACAGGTAACAAGGAAGGCGCAAGCTACTATGAAATTATGAACAATTACCGTTTACAATTTAGCTTCAGCAAATTTGACATTCATTACCTGTTTGACCATTTTTCTTTGTCTTCAGAAGGAAGGGCTTGAAGTACCTAGGTACTATGCAAGATTTACGAAGTTGGAAACCACTGTACTAGGGTAAGAACTCAACGGTGTGACCCAGCAGTGTTATTTCAGGTTTTGCTTGAGGGGGGCAAGATTCCCCACTGACATAATAGTTTCAGGTTTTCTATTAATACCTAGATATATTAGAACACAATTGATTAAAATCTATATATTTCTCAAAGTCACTGTAGCAGTTGCCCTTCTGCACTCCCCAAATGACGCTTCTGATTTGAGCCTGCATTGCAGGAACTAATATTGATGACATTTAGTTCCTCGCTCTTTCCACTTCACTCATATATGAAGTAATCGAAACTGGCATGAAAATATGTACAGTAGTTTATAAATTATTCTGTTTCTTACGAAAGTATGCAGTTATTTAGGCTGTAAAATATGCAGTGGACAACATATATATAATTTAGAAACTGGATTTCGATCTTCAAAAACATTTAATGACACATATTGAGTAGTAACTAACCCCTTATGTGTAAACCGTATCATTTAAATTAATAACCTATTTTGTTGTACAAGAAATGTTTCTACATTATGACTGGAGTATAGTCAATATTTTTCTAGTTTCTAAGAAAGTGCTCTGAAAGTTTTTGGTAAAGTTATTTATATACGTATCTTTATTGTCATATTGAAAACATATTATTTTTCTTCTTTCTGTAGATGCTAGTAAAATGTCTATACGTTCACCCTAATAAACATTTAAAGCTTTTTGACCAATTTCCACAGCATTTTCTATAAAACAAAACTGGATCCCATAAAGTCTGAGAAAGAACAAAATTTATGGAGTCTCTGAGAGGAAATTGAATTGTATTGTTTAAAAATTTCATATAACCACGATACATATATTCCATTCAGATACATATATATAGGTTTCTGCCCCCAAACCTTTTTTTTTTTTTTTTTTTAATTTTGTAATGCTCGTAAGAATTGAATAACGGCCAATTTTCATTGGCAGTTGTGAATGGGAAAAGGCAAACCATGCGTTCGTTTCGCGTGACTCGATTTGTTAAGTATTCTTCAAAGGGAGAAGTGTTTCCAACTATTGTTATTTCTTTTTCACTTTTATATTTTTTTTAAAAAAAAATAGTGTACATTTCAATTAAAAAATGTGGCTCGACACTGAAATGACTACAAACTAAACTTTTAAACTTTATATTAAATACGATTTTCATATGCTATTGTTTCACAGATATATATAATTTATATACTTAGTAAAAGCTTAATACAGGGGGTCTCAAAAGTCTCCTGACATAGTGTAACTCTTTTATTATAAGAGTTACAACAAAATGTGAGAGGGGAAATCGTCTCCAAATATAATATTTTCAATCTAAAGTGAAGGATTTAAAAAAAAAATCGGACGAGCCGTTTGGGCTGTACACTCTTTATGCGCCCAATGTTAAATGAGAATGCAATGTTGCCACTTACCTGGAACCTCAACATAAGTGAATGAAATTACTGTCATTTACACTAACGTGTAGATTGCCATCCCCATTTCAAACATGTCCCCATTAACCATACATACTCTTACAAAATTTATTCACCTTCCGCCCTGCCCCGTCATCCGCCACAGCCCCTCTATTAGTTTCAACGTTGCATTTTCATTTAACATTGCGCCGTATAGGAGATTTATATGCTAGAATAAAGTCATCTGATGACTGCACAAAACAACAAATCAATTTACAAAGTGAAAAGACATGATGCGACATCAATCAATTTACGTTAAATTCAATCAAATATAAAACCTTTTCGTATACTCGCAAAGAAAACTACACCAGTTATGATTATTCTACTGATGGGATAAACCTTCCTAGATCTGAAATGATTAAAAATTTAGGTGTGTTATTCGACTTAAAGTTACCATTCACTCATCATATGGAAAACACCACGAATAGTCCGTACAAAAATGTTGTTTTTATCTGTCATTTTATAATAATAATAATAATAATAATAATAATAATAATAATAATAATAATAATAATAATAATAATAATAATAATAATAATAATAATAATAATAATAATAAATAATCAATCGACAATATTAAAGTTATTTTATTCCTATGTTCGATTTCAATTAGCTTATGCTTGTGTTATTTGGAACACGAATATTGAAAATATTGTAAAATGATACAAAGTGTATATTGTAAATTTCTGAAATTATTACTATACAAAAAAGTCTATATCCTGCATATATATTAAATTGTATACTGAAATAATAAACAACTTCAATATTTTTTTTTATGAGTAAGTTATATATATATATAAACAATATTTTAACATTGAAGCAAAGAAGAAATCTCCAATACTTAGTATCGTGAACAATAATATCGATTTTATTGAGTTAAATTCCAATTTACTAGCGCATGTTTCATCAGATCCGTATCCAAGGGGGGTATAGGGGGACCGGGCCACCCTTAAATTTTTATCATCCCCTCCTAAAATTTTCGCGGTATGCTTGCAAATGAACTATACTATGGTGGTAAACTATAATATGATTGTATCGGGCCCTCCCTGCATTTTTGGGCTGACTATCGGCCTGTGTTCCATCATCCAAAATCAGAAATAGCTATACCAATATATTTTACTGTATGAAGGTGTGCATTGACGTGCTACATAAATCTCCTATATAGCTTCCTACAATAATATACTATCAGTAGCTCAATATATTGATATATTCTAATGAGTGAATTTTTTTTTTAAGAAAGGTGTGTAACGTTATTAATAGGGACCAGTAAACAAACTAATTAACGCATGTAAAAAAAAGTGTATCTAAAATTTTTCTTTCTATATGACTATTATATATAAGAATCTTGATTATACAGAACATTGTAATTGGGTGTCATAACTGTTATGTTGAAATAAATAAGTAAATAAATTACTGGTTTAGAACCTACGAGGGTGTTTTGAACACTAGACCCTGTCTTATATAGATCTAACATCTACAGCCACTAGGCAAGAGATGAGGAATATATTAAAAGTGTAACCCTAAAAAGATTTTTGCCAAAACTTATTTTTAAGGAGTTGCTTTAATAAAAAATCCTTTAACCTCTGTGTTCGACTGTCCGAGAGGCGAAAATTCTCAAGAACTACTTAATGGATCCCATCAATTTTGTCCACGGTGTGGAGAGTCAGAAGTTAAAAACTGAATTCGCTGTTTGGTGTGATTCGTCCATCGAAAACGGTAGAAATCAACCGTTTCCGGTTTCAACGTTGATTACTATAGAGGAAAAACAGTAATAGATAGCGAGAAGCAATTTCTTACAATCGATTAAGTGCCCCAAGACTACATTTCATCTCCAGCCTTAGTTGTTTACTACAGGATTCCTCAACCTGGGGGTCGCGACCCTTAGGAGGGTCGCGAAACGGTTTCATGGGGGTCCGGGGTTCGATTCCCAGTTGGGGCACTCGGTCGAAAAAGTGTAAAAAGCTTTCTCAGGCCAGCCATCCTGAATAAGGTTTTCCTGGGTCTTCCTCATTCACACCAGGCAATTACCGGGGTGGTACCTAACTTATTGTCCCAGGAAGCTTCCTTCCTTCCCCCATCCTTTCTTCCTTCCCTTTCCCCGGACAGTGTGCTCGCAGAGGAACGTCATCCTTCAAATGTGACGGGCTACATGGCCATAGATGCCGAAAGCCCAGAAATCTAAATCCTAAATCCTAGAAACAGAAATGAGTAAACTCACAATAGTGAAAAAAATCCCACGAAAGATGGTCATTGTAGGATTTAAACATTTAATTTTCAAAATGAAACCTAGAATATTCAACCTTCACGTACACCCACTGCAATTAACAAACAACCTGGTAAAAAGTTCAGTCACCTTCATTGCCTTTACACAAAACTTTTGTTCTGATTCTTTATTTGCTCCTGAATTCAAAGAATAAAAACAATAAATAGCCTATAGTAATGTAATAAAAAAATAATAAATTGCTTAAATTTAGTTACGAAGTACAACAATTTGATTTTACGTCATTATTTATTGCAACACTGTTAAGAAAAAAAAAAAAGAAGAGAGCTCTGTATTTTGAGTCCCTGATGTCGTTGATCACGAGTTCACACGGTTCATGAGATTTCTCTCAGCTGCAAACAGTGATTTGTTTCCTTTGTTTCTGGAAATATCACATGTGGGAGTAACGACACGGTTTTATTCATAAATCCTAATTTCTTTCTTCCTTTGTCTGCTTGTTTTCACTTTTTTTTTCATTACACCTACATGAAATTTTCATAATTTACTTCATATATATTTGTATTTCTTTCCTGGTAATATCACCACTGCTTTCATATTTAACTTTTGTTTGTTACCATTAGTTTATAGATAAACCGTATTGTAATCATACATAACTGCTAAGGTTAAACCAATCTATGCTAAGGGACATTATTTATGACGTGTAATGGCAGGGATCCGAGTTCTCTACAAACGCTGTTAGCAAATGAGAGAGCTGCGGTGTTGCCAGTTCTTTGTACACCTCCATATGAGTTTATGCACTCAAGAAGCAGTTCACCGTATACCTGTGACAGGTTAGCTAAAACCTTTTGCAACATGGCAACGTCGCGGCACAGCCTTTGTTTTATTCTCCGAGTCCGCGGGTTTAACGACTGCCCGGCACGCGAGCCGGACTCAGGCGTACAAAGCATATATCCCTTCGGGCTCGGGCCGTAATTTTTTAAATATACAACCATATTTCTCGGGCCTTTTCGAGCCTAACTTTGTAAATATACTGTACAACGATATTTATCGGACCGTTCTTCCTGGAGAACTTTTAAAGCACAACTGCAAAGTTAAACCTCTAATCGCTGTAAATAAAAATAGAATTTTGTGTTAATTATTAAGTTTCTATAATTTTGGCTTATTTCGGGCTTATTTGATTATCACACAAGCTCGGGTCGGGCTTGGGCCTAAAGGCTAAAACATGTTTCGGACTCTGGTCGGGCTTCGCATTATAAATTCACGGGCAGGGCTGGGCCTGGGCTAAAAATTCCGGCCCGTGCAAACCTCTACCCCACACACGCAATCGGCCGATTCGCACGCTTTAATAAGTTATTCCACATTAGCACGGTCACAAATCACCAGTGTCACTTAAGTCACAGTTCTTTCCCAGGTGATCTGGGTCTGGATTTTACCTCTCAGATCTGGTCTGACTCGATGATCTGAACAGATTCAGTGACCCAGTCCGACTCCTAATAGCTAACGCTCGTATCTTTTTTGCACGTGGTCTCCCGCTTCATTACCGGTGGCAGAACCTTGAAATTTGAACACATTACGATGTTACGGTGGTTCGGATTCCAACTTAAAATTGTAAATCTGTGTCTTTTATACAATTGGTGCTGGAAAAGGACCCTATATTAAAATAATAACAATAATAATAATCACACCAATATTCACAACATTCATTTCCCAATTTGTAATTACCTTTTAACTACGATACATGTAATTAGTGTTGCCTACAAGAAGATAAATTTCTCGTCTTGTTCCGAAACTGAGACGAGTGTCGAGATAGGAAGTGTCGTTTCTAAAATCCAGACGAAATTAGCAACCGCAATTGTTGTTATCGAGACGAGAATCGAGACAGGAGGAGAAATTTTACGAGTCTAGTGAATGTCACTTGTTACTTAAGTGTTAAGTTCACTTAAGTGTTACGTAGATCTCAAACACTATTTTAGTGTTACCTGATTCATAATATAAATAGGTAAAGTGATTGTGTGAACACAATGAAGAGCGTTTATCAACGCTTAAAGATACTCAAGTCATTACACAACATACTTCAATAATAAATATAGTTTAAATGTGGTTAATATCACACACTTTGTGCGACTTTAGTGACTCGGAATGATTCAAGTAATTTCTAGTTCAAATTAATCAAAAAGTATTCATAGAAGTTAATTTTATACATGAATTCACAAAACAAAACGAGACGAGATTTTTTTTTCGAAAATTAAAATGAGACGAGATAGAATTGTTCGATAATCAAAATGAAACAAGATTTTTTTCTACAAAATTTACGAAACGAGACGAGCAAATCTTATTTCTTATTTCGTCTCGTTTCTTCTCGTGGGGCACATTTGATTTAGTCTAGTTTTTCAGACTTTGTTTTCTTACAGAATGATCGCAATAAAATGCGAGTTTACAACTTAATATTGGCCGTCATGATAGGCTAAGAGGTCGTGAAAGCAACTGCAAATTTATCAGGAAAATAATTACTATTAAATTACACTGAAGTCTAAATCTATCTTTCTGCGAAGATTAGGCAGAACAGGAATGTGTTACAAATGCTGGAGGATCATTATGCAGAGAAGGAAGACACTGTCTGAAATGTGTGTATTAGTTTATAACAAAAAGGTTAGAGTGCAAAGTGAGTAAAAAGTAATTCCACAAGTTAATTTATTTTTTATAAATTTTAAGATTAATATGTACTCTTCTTCTCAATATTGAATTTTGTCTAATGTCCTTCACATAAAGGTTTAAGATCCCCACCTTCTAGTTTATGTTAATTCTATGAACACACGTCACAACTGTAGTAAGCACGTGTTATTATTTACCACCACAAATACAAGCAGATGATAGTAGTAGGAAACAGGAAGATACGAAGCAGGTCCAAAGGAAACCGAAGATGGACGAACCTCACACGGAACACCCATAAGAATGGACCGCAAGAGGACCAAATTAGTTCTTCACTGATTAATTAACCTACAACATCTTCTCCTAAAGTTGCTTTGGACGAGGGAGTTCCTAATCAAACCCTATCTTCGAAGGCCGCTCTGGACAAAGGAGATATCCTAACTACAACCTACCTCCCAAGGCCGCCATGGGGAAAGGAGGTTCCTTATAAACCGTCTCCCGAGGTCGCTACAAACAGAGGAGACTCCTTTAACAAACACACCCCGGAGGCTGCCCTGAGCAAAGTTGTTCCCGTACAAACCTAACTGAACGCTAAATATCCGCTGCAATTGCTGTGTGCTAAGGATATAACTGAAGTTAGAAACGCTTTTATTATTATTACAATGAAACTTTGTAAATTATTTATAGAAACTTATTTTTATTATAAATTGGTGAAGTTCTTATCCCGGACTACTTATTGACTTTTCCGAGTGTTATATATATATATATATATATATATATATATATATATATATATATATATATATATATATATATATATATATATATATTTCATCTTGGGTGTTTCAAAACAACACCGACAACGTTTGGGAGGTGATACCAGACACCAAGATAAGATGAAAACAATAGACCAACGTGGGTCCACAAATGCTTCCTTTCGGAGTTATAGGCTGCCGAAAATATGAAAAAATGAACTTTTAAGGTCCATAGGTCCAACACTATGGGACCCCGGGTTCGATTCCCGGCGGGAGCTCATGTGGTTCTGATTCCACGTTAATCAGTAGGTCCACGTCTCATATAGCCTCACTGCTGAACAGGACATTAAACCCAAAATCAACTCAACTATGGGACCTACCATAATCGGTTCAAGACTTCACTTACAAACTAATACGTGCCCTATCGAAATAACCATGTTTCAGAATTCTGTGGTACTTACGCAACAAATTTTATAGAGGTAGTTGGTGAGTACTTCAAATTATATGCCTTTAGCAAATCTCCATCTATAAAAATTGTTGTGCGAGTGCCGCAGGATTCTGAAAAATGGATATTTCGATAGGGCACATAATAGTTCCTAAATAAAGTCTTGACCCGACTACGGTAGCTTCCATAGTATCCATTGTATTAGAGCTATGGACCTTTAAAATTCATATTTTCATGTTTTCGGGAGCCTATAACTCCGAAAGGAACCATTTCTGCACCCTGTATATATATATATATGAAGCAATTCTAATAAATAAACAACTCAATGTTAACGGGAAGAAAAGATTTTGTGCACTTCTTAGATAAATGGAATGCTACCTCATAAAGTATTGAACAGAAGACTCAAAGCACTGCCTTGGGGAACACCATTGTTATTAAATGTTTTATACGTATTTTCTTGTCTTGCGAAGTGACTGCATTGAATCGATTCTTTCCCTGCAGGTCACATTTATTTCTAACGTCGTCTTCCGTAAACCACGTATGGACTAAAAGTAAATGACAATAAAAAAAGAAAAGAAAGAAAAAATTATATACGAAAGTAGAAAAGAATAAAGGAAACACAAAAGATACAGAGAACTCTTGTCAAATGATGAAAAAGGTAGAGACGTAGAAAAAAAAAAGTAAGAAATGTTAACTATATAGAACGATTTGTCTACTTTTTTTCTGTCTCAAAGCCATTATAGACGAAGCAAGTATATAGTGTTTCTTCGCTCAATATCATCTATTAGGTTTGAAGCAAAGCACATAAAAAGACGAAATGATGATCGATATATCGAACGATCGGTCCAAGTTAAGTTTCTGTTTCTACTTTTCTTTATTTTTTTAACTTCTATCTCATCTTGTAAAACAATAAAGTTAAATTGCACTTATGAAAAAAAAGCAGGAAAAGTGCTTCATTTCTACTAATCTATAATGAAATCTGTCAGGTTTTGTTACATATACCCTCCGATTAGGATATTACATCTGAGAAGTTCAGAAAACAATTACGTAATTGTACTTTCTTTTGTTTTATTTTCATACTTCAACCAATGCCGAGGAAAATATGTGTCTATGTCTTACGTGTGTGACAGATAGTTTTTTAAATAAACAATGGCGGTTCTTGAAGAAAGTCACATCGGTATAAATATATTTCCGCGCAAAAGTAAGGGAAGAAATCTTACCTAATGTACGTACTAATAGTCGTATACAAAAATTAGAACAGTAAGCAAGGATAAAAGCTTTTAGGGGAAAGAAAATATTATTTTGTCGGACCTCGAATAAAGAGTTGAGAAAAAGATTCAGAAAATACTTCATGAGGACTATTGTACTGGATAGGTCAGAAACTTGGACGTTAGGCAAAAATTGTGAAAAACGACTGGAAACTTTCGAAATGTAAGTGTGGAGAAGAATTGAGAGAATTAGCTGGATCGGACAGAAAACGAATGATACAGTGTAAGAAACATTGAGAGAAAAAATAACGATTTTAGTTATTATTAAGAAGAGGAAGAGAAACTGGTTGAGACATTGGCTAAGAAGAAACTGTATCATGAAAGACTTGCTAGAGGGAAAGAATGTGTAGTATACATGGTGGAAGGAAAGAGAGGAAGAAAGCGAAGAAGACTACAATTAATGGATGATATCAAAACAGAAAAATCGTACGGGAAGACGAAGAGGTTAGCGGAAGGCCTTGGATCATGGAAGTTTCTCAGTTGCGACAAGTGACCTGCCAATAATGGCAAAATACTTATGATGATGATGATGATGAGAGAATTTTCTGGCCCTAACTTGAAGTGATAAAAGTTTTTTTTTTTTTTTTTATCGATGTAGGCCTAAGTTATATTCTGACAAAAATGACTTGATGTTCGCTAATTGGACTGGAATTATAACTAAATATAATATAATGTAATTAATTATAACTAAATATAAATTGACTATGTAACAAAACGACACATAGTCAAATCAAGAATGTTAATAGCTAGAGATAATTTATAAAAATAGGTTGATTCATTAATTAATACCTTTCATATTTAGTTTTTTTTTTTTTTTTTTTTTTTTTTTTGCCAGACGTCAGTGATGCTGTAGAACATACCAAATTGTAGCTGTGTTATCAGTTATGCCTAGCACTATTTGTGGTTTTGTTGGAGTTTTGTTTTTCAAGATCTAAAGTAAGGAGTGTCAAGTGTCAAGTTGAACAGATAGGTCATCTTTGACTTTTTTTCCCCCTACCAGTTCAACAAAAGTTCTAGTGCCGCAGAAACATCCAGAAAATCTGTACTATGTGTTGTCAATACGCTACTGCTGAAAGAATCACTCAGAACGGAAAGTTTGACCTGATTAATGTCCTACGTTCTGGTCGCCCATCCTTACTAGAGGCCCATTTGAATGGCTTGACCCATTGTGATCCACGTCAAATCATCCAAAAAAAAAAAAAAACGGCCATTGAAGAGGGCAATGAACAGGCAACTATTATATTACACATTCAACGTATGGGAAAGGTTCAAAAACTGGGTTCTTGGGTCCTCTTTCACGCCATTCAGACAAGAAACAGCATGTTACATATGCGAATTCCGTGACCATCACTATCGTGAATCCTGCCGCCAACATCTCTTTCTCTCAGTATTGTTACCGGAAATGAGAAATGGTGCCTGTGCGTGAACATTAACTAGAGAAAGGAATTGGTAAACCCAAACAAAAAGGCGATTTTAGTCCCAAGTAGGATTTGCTTCCAAAGATGATAATATTTTATGTCTGATGGAACATGGAGAGGATTATTCACAGTGAACTCCTATCCAATAATCGTACCATCACTGCTGCTGTATAATGTGGTCGACTCGAACATTCATGCAGAACTTCAAGAAAAATGTCTAATAAACGACATGGACATACATAGACAACGCTAGACCACATGTGGAACACATGACAACCATTGCCATTCAGCATCTTCAATGGAAGGTTCTTCTTATCGGACATATTCCTTACATGTGACTTCTGCAGATTACCATATTTCCTGATCCCTGTCGAATACTCCGTGGCACATATTCGAAAATGGTGAGCAGCTGCGAAATTTCATTGATGACTTCTAAGCATCCAAGCCCCCGACTTGTTTCTGTAAAGGCATCCAACAACTGTTGAAAGTTGGGAAGAGATTGGGAATAAGGAAAAATATATGAGTGATCCATTGTTTAAATAATTATCTTTCATACAAGAAATGTATCCATCTGTTACAAACAGTACGAAATAATGGACGAATACTCATTATACATATACAGAACGTAAGATAATAATAATTTAGTGCTAAATGAAACCATGGTATGACCTCACATATTGATTAAGCTACTACTGAGAACTTGTGAACTACATCGAAACCCGACAACAAATGCCATTTTCTGAACGTTATTATCAGTGAGGCTTGAGTTTCTGGTAAAGACTCAGTGGAAGTTTCTGGCGGAGATTGAAATTTGGAATTAGTTCTAAAATTGGATACAATCGCTTAGGTTTCAGGACAACTCACTCGGAAAACTACACTTTAAGGTGAATAGTGCAAAAGACATTGGAAATTTTATAATAGGCTATATAGGGACCATCACTCATTGCCGAAACTTTTTAGGTACCTTATTTATGTTCATGCCAGTAAGACTGATCCTAAAATATGCTGCACAATAATATCCTCTGCAAAAATTGTTGGAAAGTACAATGTGGTGGCCTTTCTCTTTTGCGCAGGAACGACATTATTAAAAATGCTAATCGCGTCACTTTCTATGGGTTTAATTCTCACTGCCGATATTTTAGGTACCTTGTATTCACGTAAGGGGACTAATTACAACTTATGGTGTACACGGATGTTTTCTGCAAATAGTAGTTGCAAACTATAATGGTGACTGTTCTCGTTAACGTCCAAATTATCTAGAAAATAATTAAAATCTCTCCGCCTTCTACAGAACTGACCCTCATTGCAATTTTATAGTACTTTACATACATTCTAGGGGGCTGATTCCAATATATGATGTAACTAATGTCCTCTGCAAATAATATTTACAAAACCAAAATGGTAACCGTTCTCGTTTAAGCACAGATAACATTGCAAAAATGTGTTTCAGGATACTGTTCCCATGTTGCCTCTGTACTTCGGTATTCGGCAAATTGGTATGTATACGTCATTTTCGTTTCATGCCGCTTACTTAAGCTATCTTTTTATTGACACCAACAAAATCACAAAACCACAAAACTGCATTTTCGAGAAAACTGTGATTTAATATTGAAAACCGCGTAAGAAGAGTAGGGTTAGTTACATCTTTTGAACTTTTTACATGGACTTTTTTACATCTACGTATGCATGGCATATCAGCCAAACAAGATTCCAGTAAGGATGCCGAAGCTGCGGTTAATTATAGAATTTCAAGTTGGAAATCCAAAATATAATATTTATTTTGACTCCTGATTTTCATGAACAGAATTACATTATTTTAATTCAGCGCAGTCACTGAAGAGTTTCTTCTCTTTACATTCATAATTTCTATTGTGCACGCTTTCATGTTTATGCCCGCTGAGTTCAGTAATAATGATTGCACATCATTTTTTTTTCTTAAATAGAAGTTCTGAGGCACAGAAAAAATAATCAAGTATTTCCTGGTGTGAAAAGGCAACATTAATGGTTGCAGCCTTAACATTTCAGTTTGCTCATTTCATAATAATATTTAGGTTTGCATATTCATTAAACCAACTTAACACTAATTCTAAAAAGAATGTGGATTCTTCAATTAAACCGTATAACTGAAATAAACTGCAATAATAAATTCTGACTATCTTTTGTTGCTATTAAAATCATCAGTTATTTTTAGCTAACATTAGTATATATCATACGTAACAGACAGATTCCTGGCATGAGGAAAAGTCGTCAGTGAGTGATCTCATGCATGCATAAAGTGCAATTATTTTTACGATCCAATGGAGTCCGTTTGTTTCTATGACAATAAATTTATCTTTTTTATTTCTAGCATAGAATTAATTTAGTTACTATTTAACAGAAAGTGCTGATACATAATATAATAATTTAATAATGTGAATATTCTAAGCTTCCCTGTAGGTAAATGGGTATCATTCTTGTTGTTGATGTCATAGATACGGGTTCCATTATCGATGGTAGTGCATGATGGTCGAATTTTATGTTAAATTTTAAATGCATTTTGAAAAGTAGGGGCACTTCTTCAGTTGTGCGCAGTGTCAAAATGTTGGTGCTCTCGTCTAGTCCCCAGCACCAACATTCTGTTGATGGAGAAGCTGTGCAGCTTAAAGTATTCCATGCTATGCAGTTCCATTAAACATAAGTTCGTGGTCAGTGGAACAATTTTAGGTACGTACGTTTTTTGGAGAAGACGACCTACTGTTACTGTAACTTCCAGACGATATTTAGAAATTATTTACAATTTTTTCGTAAGTTAAATTGCGACGACTGACAATGGAAAATAACGATTTATGGTTTCAATATGATTTAAAGAACAACATTGCTGAAGTAATCATAGCAATAAACCAAACCACATCGCATAGAGTTATGCAGAATTTTCAGGTCCACAACTGTACTTTCATTTTTTTTTAAGTACGGGTCTAGGATTGTTTCTGTAGTTATGAACTCATAGTTACTGAAATCGCAAAGAATGTTGAATACTTTAAGCCGTATAGCTTTCCACTATTACATTTATGTTCACATAGTGACTTACCAAAACCATCACTATTCCTGGAGAAATCCTGTATATGAACATATTAATTAAAAGTAAAAATGTGTAATATATCTGATGGTTGATTAGCAAGTAGTCACT
The DNA here is from genome assembly GCF_964235325.1 of Thermobia domestica. NCBI lineage: Eukaryota > Metazoa > Arthropoda > Insecta > Zygentoma > Lepismatidae > Thermobia > Thermobia domestica. The sequence continues at coordinate 149,100,738 of NC_137454.1, read as the reverse complement.
TTTCTCGTTTTTCACATAATATACTTAACTTTAAATGTAATAGGTGAAAGTAAACGAGATTGTAAACTGCTGTTAATGAAAACTGAAACATATAGAAAGATAGAAATGATCCATTATAGGGCTATTACGAGTTCCACAATGTTACAACTATACAACATCTCTACTTTGAAAGGAAAAAAAAAACAGTATATCGTGAAGCCTCTGTCCAGATGACACCAACATTGTCTGCTCTAACGAAGGTCCCCACCAACAATATTCCATATATATCATGTGACTATACAGGCAATGGAAGCAACAGAAGCTTACACACTCTAGAATGCAAGTAGCCGGGCATTGTCGTCCCGAAATGTGGAATCCAAAGCTGTTTGAGGGAAATGTATTATCTCGGTCTGTAACAGTCACTGATAAGATTGTCTTCTATGCGTAGCATCCGAAATTGTATCCAACACCACCTTCTTTCAGACGCTATGACTTTTAACAATGCACGCTGGCAGATTCCACTCACCACAATATCATGTGCAAACACCACTGTAGGACAGGTGAAGAGGATTCTTCCCAAAACATGGACATATGATGCTCAGAACACCAGGCAGTGATCATGCGCTTATTATTACCTGACGCAATTATAGTTCTGGGTCAATGAAATTCCACGCTGCAGAGGCATGCGTGCCACACTGCAATATTCAGTAGACGTTGTCGAATCGTTGACGCAGACAAGACCATACCCATTATCGTGTTCCAGCATGAAACTAACACTATAAACAACGCTGTATGGGCCGTCACTGCCACTGTAAGATGTGAGTTCAAATTGCATAGTCAGATATGGCGCGATCAAATTGACTTGCGGTTCCCTTCTGTTTGTTGGTTCCACACAGAAGTCATCATCGTAGCGGGAGACTGTGTACGCTCACCAATTGCGGAAGTACAGAAGCAGTATTCCTGGGTTCGATCAAACGGTATCGTTCGTAAGCAGTTACTTGTTTATATTTCATTTTCTGACGTCAGCAAGGCATAGTGATGCTTAACACACGTTTCTAAAGTTTCTTTTACATATACATAGCTAAATTGTGAATTCAAGCATTCTCTTGTCATCGCTGCTTAACGATCTCTAGCTAGATTGAAATGTTTCGAAACTACTAGGCAAGATATGTAAAGTTTTACAAACTAATAAGAGATCTGGTAATGGATTTTCGCCTTTTACTTTTAGTCCATTGTTTAACTCACTCCATAAACTTTTTACCTGAGCAATATGAGTGTAAACGTCTTCACCTAATGTAAACTTGAATGTGAAGAAGTCAATACAAATCTTTAACAACAGATCTTTGGGTATCGCTTCAAACTGTTGTTTTAAGGCTTCCACACATTCTACGCAGTTTCTTTATCCATGATTTGATACACTGAGTCTGTAGCACGACTTGAAATCATCCAGGGTGGCCCAAAAGTAGGTATACAGTTCCGTACTGACCAACTCATTGTTTTTTATATTATTTCTTATTGTCATCCATCAGGTAGGGTAAGTTTATTATTAGTTCATAATGTCTTTTTACTTATATCTTAAGCTCGGAACAGCCGAAGCGAATAAACCTATAAGCTAGAATATTATACTTGATCAATGCAGGGATGTTTACTTACTTTTGGGCCACCCTGTAGATTTGGCGTAACTGTTTGCTTGTTCCTTATACTGTTTGCTTTCTGATTGTTGCATTTTCACTAGGTGGTTCCGGCCTCGCTAGCTTATCGTCAGTAATATCCACTGCACCTTCGAGATAATCTAACCAATCACAAATTTAGATTGTTTACGCTCCACTGACTGAATCCTATGTACTACATTACAACACGATACTGTTTGCCACAAAGAAAATCCACAAAGAGGTGGAACCTAATTGCCTGTATTATTGTAGAATTCTAATGACGGAAGTTAGTTAAATGAAAAAGTTGGAGGTAAGTATTTGTACCTTTTGTTAGAACCACATAAAAGTAGGTTTAATAAGATTACGTATGTCTCGAAAACTCTCGAACAAAAGAAAATTTTTGAATTATTATTATTATTTTGCAATAGATAGCTAAAATGATTGTCTTGGCCGAGCTCCTTAACGGAGTCAATACGTTAAACTTCGCGTTATCCTCTTTACAACTTTTAGTAGAGTTTACAGTTGAAAGAAAAAAAAAGCATGTACTGGAATATAGGTACGTGAACTTGGCCCCTTGCCTTGGTGCACAAACGATGGGATTAGTGCCATTGGTTAGTGCATCGTTTGTGCTCGTTTGTCCTCGAAACCCCATTGTTTGTGCTTCAATAGTTCCCTGAGATAAAGTTTCGGAAACTGCAAACAGAGTTGGAAACTTGATACAATTTTTTTCTGTTTTTTAAAAATAAAATTCTTGCATTTATCCACCACGTGAAGCACAAACGATGGGATCAGTGCCATTGGTTAGTAGATCGTTTGTTATCGTTGTGTACGAAACCTCATCGTTTGTGCTTTATTAGTTTTGGAAATATAAACCAAAAACTGATAGGAGTCAGCGTGAACTTGATTCCCCGACTTCAAGCATAAACGGGGGCCGCGGTGGCTCGGTGGTTGAGCGTTCACCTCTGGTGTGTGGGATCCTTGGTTCGATACCAGCTTGCGCCAGTTGAACTTTGTAGTGCACAAACACCGTGTGCATGGGTTTTCTCGGAGTTCTCCCGTTTCCTTCCACTTTTAACATTCCACCATTTCATTCGTTTCTCATAATCACCATCTCCTTTAGGCAAGCCGGTAAAACTGTGGGACGTACTGTGCCGTTCGTTAGTGCATCGTTTATGCTTGTAGTGCACGAAACCCCCATCGTTTGTGCTTTATTAGTTTCGGACATGTATGCCAAAATCTGGTGCGGACTAGCGTGAACTTGGCCCCCCAACTTCAAGTATGGACGATGAAAATAGTCTCATTTGTTAGTACATCTTTTATGGCCGTTTGTGTACAGAGCCCCATCGTTTGTGCATCATTAGTTCTGGAGATATAAGCGAAGAAGATAGTTTCGTGCACAAACGATGCACTAACAAATGACACTACTTTCATCGTTTGTGTATGAATTCGGGGGACCAAGTTCACGCATATCTGGAATACTTCTATTCAACATGCACTATTTCTTTCTCTTTCACACACATTTTCAATAGAAAAAAAGCACATCTACGTGTCTTTGGCTTACCTCACCAAGATTCGACTTTGGTGCTTCTATAGTAGAAGCTTATCGTGCATTGATTGAGGGATTTAACCGTGCAATTCTGGACGCTTTTCATGCTTTGAAATCCCGCTATCATTTGATAATAACAGTGAAAATAGGGTAATCTTGAGAGTATTACCTACTTTTTCCCTCTCATTTATTGTTCTGAATAGGAGAAAGGAGAATAGACCAACGAATGAAAGAAGAAAAAGAAGAGAAGGAAAGAATAAGAATTCTGGTTCAAATCGATTTATCTCAAAATATTTGAACACTAACACACACACACACACTGTAACCATTTTGAATACATTCAATTGACGTGCAACCAATTATAGGATCAAACCTTTTTTTCCTCCTTGTATCTTGAACCTTGGTATTCATCACAGACGGTGAGTCTACGTAGATCTGTATGTGTGCGTTGTGTAGGAGGCAAAGATGAGATGATAGGTTAAAGGATACGGGATGAATTTGATTGAAAAAGTGAAAGGAAAAAAAAATACAATCTCCAATCATGCCAATCGTTTTCGTTCAAATCTTTTCCAAAAGAATTTTTACACATTTTTTTTTTTCTCCTGAAAAGAAGTAAAAGTGGATATATATTGTAATAATACTTTTGGATTTGAGAATGTTATGCCCTTTGACCTATACACCCACAGAGAATGTACGATATATATATACACATTATATTTTACAATTTCTAAAAGTGAAAACAAACTATTTTTCTCATTTATTTATGTGTGTGTCTGAACATGTTGACTCAATTTTGTTTCTATAGACAACTCACAAAAGAATTTTTATGACCAAACAACGACGACAACAAAAGAAAGTCAAGTCTAGTTTTTTGTGGCAACCTATTATTTCTTACCTATGTATTTTGTGTTGTTGAAGTTTGTTTTGCAATTCTTGTTGTAGCTACGAGATGACGAAGTACCTAGACATTTCTGTTGCTATTAAGTGCGGATGGAATTGAATATAAAGAACCATAAAGTAGAGTTACTGTTATAAAATTTACAACTCTACTTAACCCTAGTTTTATGACGGGCTCTTAAAGGTAACAGGAAATAAAAGAAGAAATTCTTGTAGGTGTTGTAGATTTTGTAACTAGACAATAGAACTTACGTTTTAATGTTTTAAATAAAGACTTTAGAGTAAAAGAGACCATGCCCAAACATTTTAAACTACTAGATATCTTCAGTCACTCAACAAGAAAACCTACTTTTGCATGTGTGATTGGGTAACAACCTCGAGAACCTAAAAAATAATTGAACTTCAAGAATAAAAGATCTTAACTCATAACCTCACTTGAATTCACTCTGAAAAAGGTCAACTCACTCAAATTACGTAATTAGACCAGAGCCATCCCTTCGATTTGTAAGACATGAGGCGAAAGTAAATTACAACTGGAGTCAATGATGTAGGTGACCCGCAGGAGCAAATTATTTTAAGCTAGTTTTGACTTCTTCAAATCAATAATGGTAGTGATATCCCACTATGAGTACATTTCGTAACATTAATGTTGGTTACACAGTGCCAAAAAATATCTTACGAAATGAGGTCCATCATCTTTTCAACATTTTGAATCCCAATAATGAATAAAAGAAAATTTATTTTTCGTAAAAGGCTCAACTCTTGCTAAAATTTATTTTTCTTGAAAGGTTTAACTCTTACTGGATCCTAGGGTTCATAACGAAGTTCATGGTATTCCACAACGAGGAATTGCATAATGTATGCCGTTTACTTAACATTGTTTTGTCATTAAATTTATGAGGCTCAGATGGACAGCTCAGGTAGCCAGAACGGAAGAAAATAGAAACGCTTTCAGACTTTCAACTGGGAAGCAAATCAAAAAAAGGTCATTAGGTAGACCTTGGCATACAGATGAAAGGATAACATTACTGTACGATGAATCTTCCAGAAACAGGAATACAACGTAGAAACTGGATCCAGTTGACTTAGAATAGAAGTCAGTGGAGAGATTTTTGTAAATGCAGCGTTGAACCTCCAGATTCCACACTGCATTATTCAGTTTAATATGCCACGATTATGCTCTTTAGGCTAAGGGAGACGGATGATTAAAGGAAGTGAATAATGAAGGAAGAATTGGTGGAATGAGATTGTGGGAGGAAAACGGGAGTACCTCGAGAGAACCTACGGATACGATGTTGTCCACCACAAACTTACTTGGTCGGGATCGAACCAGGGACCCCCCACATCAAAGGTAAGCGTTCTACCACAATAGGACATTAGAGTTAGTTAGGTCGTTATCTTTTTAACGGAGTTTAATTATTATAAACACCTTTCTCTGTTTCTTATTTGAATTTACACAACATAATGATCTTTTTTTGTTTAGTGGCATGGAACCAAGTTCTTAAGTCATTTCATTAACAGCTTAGAACTCAAGGATATACGGTAATCTCCAATCATGCCCAAATTTTAAGACGACGAAGAAAATTTATTAAACTTAACACCTTACTCCAAACGGAACCTGTTTCAAGCCTGAAAATGCTGCAATATTCCTTATAGTAGACGGAAACTCGAGTGAGGAGGTGAATTCGAGCTTTTATTTTATATCCTTAATTTAAAAATAAACAATATAAATAAGTTAAAATCAATTTTGCATTTCTGATTTCCCAAATATCACAGATTTTATCCACCATCTACTTTAAAAGACTCACTGTGTTGTACGTGTCGCAAAGTTACAACTAAATCCCAAGACCCGCCCTGAATTTCCGGCACCGGAAATCGACATCGTAGGAGAGAGGCTCAGTCAAACACTATTACTCCAACAATTCCAAATGACTTCAAAAAAATCTGTGATTTTTAGTTTCGTTTTCTTCATTTTATTTTTTTTCAAAATCAGAACATGTCTCTCATGAGATGTGAAATCGTGCGCCCATACCACAAGACACAACAGGACTACAGCGGTCATTGGTCAGAATGACAAACCCAAACGGAACGGACTACATTGACGGTTTGACCGACCCACAAGGTATATGTGGGTATGCGTACGTGTGTGTGTGTGTCTTCCACGAGTCACAAACTATTTTGATCAAATCCCTCGTTGCGGAAGAGAAAATGGCTTCCTGTCTCCTGGTTATTGATGTATGGGTTCACACGAACCGACAAGGGAGAAAGAAAGAAATCACGTTTTGGGATAGACAAACAAAAAAAGACACCAAGCGGAGAAATACAGATGTGTGTGTTTGCATAAAATGTTTGTGTTTCAAATGCTACTGTTGCAAACTTAGCATTGACCCCTTCTGATATTATCTGATCATATAAAAATGAAAAGCTTCTTGTTTGTGATAACATCACGGAAAAACGGATGAACCGTTTGAAATGGATTTTTAGATACAGTTATCACTTACATCAAACTCTTTTTTTTTTCTCATTCTACTTTGATTTTAATAGTGTCCTAAGGGAAGGAGCGGTGAAACAATTTTTTCCTATTTTTTAAATAAATAAAAGAAATAATATTCCTGGACATTTTCAAATTGTTTATAGAAGTTAATGGGATCTTTTTTTAAAAAAAAATAAGTTAACCGATTTCTCATACTGCTCATAACACTATCCAACGATGGAACTTAGAATTCAGAGAGAAAAATCTCCTATTTAACCTGCACTGCAATCTTATTGTTTGAGAATAATTTAATTTTAGTATTTTAGCCTTCGTCTGTCTACACCGTCTTGATTATGATAATTTCGATCGATCGTGATATACTGATATCACGTACAGAAGATATTGTGAACTAATAAAACCAGAACTCCAAGTGCTTGTGAGTTTCAAAACAGTATGTGGAACTGTTAAGAGATGTGAAGCCTTCATTAAAATACAATTGAAAGGCGGCAAAGCTTTGTGTAATATATTTGGTTGGTTGGATTTGAGTATAGCATCCATTTCAGTACCGAGGCTATATGACATAAGGATTTATAAATTAACGTAGGAATCAAACTACATAAGCTCCCACTACGAACTGTAATATGCATTTTTGTGTTGTTACGTTGCAATTAATTTTATTCAAAATTGACCCAGTTTTCAATTAAAATTATTCTGTTACTATCTGAAACCATGTACGCGTTATATAGAAATTTTGAATATCAGGACGTTTTATCTCCCTAAAAATCGTAAAACCCTCCTTTTTTTTCTGAAAAATCTGAGAACTCTAATATGGAGATAATACTCCGTGTTCACTCAAACTTCAGGTCATATAAGAGGTCCAAGTTCGTCCCCTTTTACCCGGTAGGTTTAGTTTCTCTGGTATGTATTTCATAGAAGCTGAATGAGCCTTTAAATGCATTGGAACAAAGATGCAATGAGAAATAAACCTCGCTCCCATCGGGTATCGAACGAGGGTCATCTGTTTGATAGGTAGACAGCTTATCGACTCGGGTACATCATCGACTCTGTGTCTTGTTTAGTCTCCTTGTTTGAAAATCGTGTTTAGCTCCAAACAAATATTAGACCACGAGGGAACTATCTTAGTTAAAGTATATATTATTTATATGGCTGGACATCACCAGCACGACCGGAATTATGACCTTAAGCTTGTTACATATGAGGGATGACGTCCCTCGTCGAGCAACTGTCCAGGGAAGCGGGAAAGGAAAAAAGCAATATAATCTGATGATTTCTTAATTTACGTAGTTAATGAAGTTTTGAAGCATAATTGTTGTTTCGCATGAAGTATCATGTAAGAGCATGGATAAGAATGTTTGTTCTATTCACAATTGCGTGTATGTGTTGGTGTTTTGCTCCACTTCTCTCCTCCTCTTTGACAAAATCTTGCAGGTGCCTCTAGTGTTGGTTATTGTGTAATAAGAAATTTACAATTACATCAAGTTAGTCGTGTTTAGTTAAGAAGAACTTACAGCGGCACGACTACAATGAAATTCACAGGAATAGTTTTAAGGAAAGTTTGGCAAGCACACGAAGATGGAGCCCCTAGAAGAATCCCAAACTCATATTTAGCGTCAAGAAGTAAAATTATTACGCATAAATGTGCCTAAATTATCTATTAATTCTGAACTTTCACCAATGGTGTTAGTATATTGCAGATTTTTTTTGTTGGAAGGGGTCCAATACTATAAGCCACTACGTCTATGTAGTATTAAATGGATATTATTCTGCACCCGAAAAGAGGATAAGTAATTGTAAAATAATTATACCTATATTTTAAGAAAATAATAGAACTAAATTGCTTTTATAAGAGAAACAAAGTAGATTAAGTGTAAGCTCAAATTTTCATGATACGTCAATCATTTCCCTTGTAAACAAATATAGTTTTATTGAGAAAGTGTACAAATGTGTGTTAAGTTAGGAAATTTGGGGCGTCCTAACCCGGTGGATCCTTCCGTGGGTAGGATGGACCCTTCCTCTGATATATAATTGAGCTGAGCGAAGCGAAGCTCTTATACTCGGGTTAGCCGTTTGGTTGTCCGCGAACTCCTCCTAGACCGTTTGGCCGATCTCAACCAAACTTAGCACGCTGATAGAGTATGTCGTGCTGAGTGACAACATAGGTCGAAATCAAAAATCCGATGTACCATCGAGGAATAATCACCGAAAAACGCTTGCATAGACTTAACATGGGGAAAAAGTTTTCACGCGATTTTTTTGTCAACAATTAAAAATGGCATTTATTATTGCATAATGGCCAGGAATGATTACGTAGTTTAAGCTCGCTCAGCTCATTTCATTGCAATCGGGTACATCCATTGCATTCCTAGTGATATATATGATTATTATCGAAATAAAATAGCACGAGATGTGCATTAAGCAATTGAACAAATAAAAAGCCACCGAGTAAATTCCCTCCCCCTTCTTTCAGGTCTTATCGTTAATTAATATTCTAATGTTTTCCGTTGTACTACATTTATTTTCATTTCTATTTATTTATTTATTTATTTACTTTTTTGTGTGTTTTAATCAACTTTCTGAGAATTGGAAAATAATTAGCATATGTAAAAATCGAAAATAAGCCAGAAACCCAATTATCCATTACCATGAAATTAGAAATTATTCACGAATGGGTAACTTTTTTACTCATTTCTATTCTTCTATACTTTAAAAAAATAAATTAGAACTGCTACCTAGAAATTACCTTTAATGGAATTGATTAAATTCATTATTAGATGTATATGTATTATGGAAGATAATTTAACATACACTGTAAAAAATCGTTGTCTTATTTCAACGACATGCCTATGTGTTAACACGATTGTGTTTAAATATAACACAAACAGGTGGTTAGAATAACTCACTCTCCATTTGGAGTTGTGTGTCAAATGCCAGTAGTTGAAATGACACACAGCCTGTGTGTTAAATTAACACAATTGTAGAATCTTCGGTGTTGTGTTCTGCGTGATTGCCAAATATGTTGGGCATGTAATTATAAAGACTTATGAATTGAAGCTACAGACAAACACAGTAGAAAGAAATACTTAAACAAATCCAGGTATACGCAAAATTTCAACATGCAAACCGCGCGATGTGTTTTCAATTGTTTTACATAATGTTTCTGAAGAAATATGTCAACAGCGAGAAACAATATCGTATTACTGTGTCACTTCTACACTGTACTAGAGCTCACCAGTCAACACCGGGGACTGTGCTTCAAAAATGGCGGAAAACAAGTTGAATCACGATTAAGAGGCAAACATATCATAAAGATATAGGTAACAGTTCCCTATCATTCTTGAACAAACCGCGAACTGATTAGCCAAATTCAAAAGACCTCAACAATTTATCCCTCTACAAGCGACGTTTACTTCGTCGCCTCCATGGCCAAGTCGGAAGAGCGTGAGGCTACTAATTGAAAGGTTGGTGGTTCGTGCCCTCCGCCACTGGAGTACATTTTTTTTTTACTTGTTTAAAGTGGTTTTTTTTTTTTTTTTTTTTTTTTAGACTGAGCATAATGTAAACACATTATGCATATAGGCGATTTAACAGATTTCGGGGGAGTAATTCTGTGGTTCATTAACGCTTACTTCACGGCTCAACACCGGTTGTGTGTTAAAGACGTAATACACCCCCTGTGTTAAACGCCAACACCGCGGGGTATGTGTGAACTAATACCGCATAGTGGTAGTCACGCTGGAACCACTGCCCTGTGTTAAAATTGAGTTGAATTAACACAACCATTTTTTACTGTGTAGTAATATTGTTTCTCTAATGTAATCTCGAATTACATTCAATATTCAATCTATACCAGTTACCACTCCTCGTTCGAAATTAGGAGTTCGAATTTCGTGGTTGATCATTCTGAAAGAAGGGTCTACAAAATTTTTGCTCAGCTGTGCAGGGTGAATGCTGGGATAGAATACTTGAAACAAGTTTCGGGTAACTTTCCTTGGTATTTTCCATATTTGAATAAACAAGTCAGTGCGATGCACCCATTTGCTTCGCTTTACGGAATAGTAAAAAAGAGAGAGAGCGAAAGGGACACGGAAAGGTGATACTGTTTCTTCTCCTGTAAGCTTTTTTTTTTTTTCAATGTACTTAAATATGTGCTTTGTGCAATTGTGGGAAAATTGACCAGACCTCAATCGTAATGCAATGCTTGTTTGGACGTACAAAACACTTAGGATGATTTTATTCGATTTGATTTTAGTGTCCCTTTCAAGCAATGAGGCTATATGAGACGCGGAACTACTGCTTAACGTGGTGTTCGAATCACACCATTTCTCGATGGGGATTGAGCCCGGGTCATCCTACATCAAAGGTGCATGCACTAGCCACTTAGTCACGAGGAAGCTCATCACTTAGGATGAGAGCGCCACACAATCATCAAAAAGAAAAAAGAAAAAAGAAAGAAAGAAAGAAAAAGAAAAGAAAGAAAAAGAAAAAAGAAATTTTATAGTTATAAGCGTTTAACGGGAAAGAAAACCAAGATGAAGTAATCGATAGATCTGATTGAGCTAAACAAAATTATATGCATGAGCGCTAAAATTTATGCGTAGTTTTTTTTTTAATGAGAAAAAGGGCGTAAGTGTTGAAAGTTTTATAGAACGGCTTTGTCTGTCCATCCATCCCTCGACAGATGACGGAAAAAAATTGTAAAAAACATTGAAATGTGTTTTCTGTAATCGATTCAGCGTCTCAATGATAGCTTATGTCTCCTGCGTTAAATGTTTATTCAGAGCGGAAGTGGTTCAAATTAGTTACTTTCGGTTTCAACTTTTATCGCTATAGAACGAAAACGATAACAGCGAGAGGCTTTTTGTTTTCTTTGCAAACGATTTATAGTCTCAAGGCAACATAACATGATTATTCCATACACTTTACCACCAAAACCGGAAGTGATTCAAATGCAATATTACTTCTGATTTCCGTAGAGCAAAATCAGTTAGGTATATCGAGATGCAGTTTTTTTTTTTTTCACAATCAATTTAGCTTCCCAAGAGGAGATATTATCTCCTCCCTTCCAGAAGTGATAATTTCAAGATAAAATTAAGGAAAAATAAATAAATTTGTACATAAATGTATAAAATGAAATAAATATACATAAAGTCGAGACGAGACGAGACGAGAAAATTTAAATGTTAATCAAGACAAGATGAGGAACATTTTTTTTCTAGAATCGAGATGAGGCGATACTTCTACAAAATTTTACGAGACGAGGGAATTAAAGATTATTTCTCGTCTCGTCTTGTCTCATGCGCAACATTACAACCCAAGTAACAACTATTGGTCGTTACTTGTTGACCCCTTTAACCATGTACGTTACAATTCTTAAGATTCTTTTGACCCTCTTTTAAAAACAGAATTATTTTAAATTTCAATTATGAGGAGAAAAGAAATAAACATAACCGAGAAACATCTGATTCATCTTCATTTTGCTGGTGATATCGTTCTATTCGCAAATAAAATCACACAACTGGTAGATGTAAAGCAGCTTAAGTTGGAGAGGAAGGAAGGATGGATTATTGGAAAAGAATATGGAAGAGACGAAACTGATGTTCAAAAATTTAGCGAAGAAAGTCGAGAATAGAAGTTAAAAATACGGAATTAGAAGAAGTAAATACCTACGTTTACCTTAAAATAGGAGATAATCATGCATGGCAACATTGATGAAGAAATTAGGCAAGGCTGGAATGGATTCAATAAGAACAGTTCCATATATTTAAAAAAAAGTGCTAGTATACTAAAGAATAAAACTTTCCACGAATATGTTTCTAATTATTTTGTCATATGGATCCGGATCTGAAATGTGGACACTAATCCAATGAGACATTCACTGTTTGTAGGCTATATAACGAAACATGAGGAAATATATACATCAGGGCGCAAAAATAGGAAAAGAATTAGACCTATATGGATCATAAAGATGACTGTGATTATTGTGAAGATAGGACATTGAAGTAGTAAGAGAGAGAAGAAACACGGGGAAAATATTTCATTCAATATTCGGAGAAAAAATCAAAGTGCACTGCGTAGTGACATTGAAAGAATTACCGAAGATAGATGAATTAGAGAAGAGTTGCAGACACCTTCATCCAGCTGTCGAACAATAATGATTCTGATCTTCATGTATTGTCCTCAGTAGAATGAACAAAAACAAAGTGTGTGTAGCTTTTTAGCAGTGATTAACATGTTGAAGCTTTAAAAATCATAAGATATGAATGGACATATACTGGATAATGCACATTTTTTTTCATTATGTAGTCGTCCAGTTCAAAATGGCTCTTGTCCATTTATAGAAAATCCCAGAAAACCGAGAAAAGCTATAGGATCGATGCGTATTGTAGAATTGGAAATATCTTAGGATGTTCAGGTTTTCCACGTGATCACACTGAAATACTCCCAGTTCTACAAAACATGCAGATTGTACATTTTTTTAAAGTTTTCTGGGATTTTTCTATAGATGGACAAGAGCCATTTTGGAACTACACGAATCATGTATTATACATAAAATTCTAAAGTATATAAAGATAAAAATCATTGTAAGTCTATTATTGATAAAGAGTAATTTTTTATTGAAAAATGGTTCATTTTGCAAACTGGCCACCTAAATTGGCCGCTTTCCAAATAGCAAAACGATCACTGGGCAGCATAAACTCAGTTCAATTTTGTATACTTCAAATTATTTTGAACATGTAGCTCACTATACAGAAAATTGAAATACGAACCTCTGTGTGAGGGAAATACCGATTTTACGAAACACTCTTTTTTGCAATGTACGATTCCTTGTGTGCTAAATTTTCATAAAAGAAAAGGAACTTAGAAAAGAAATAGTTGAAACAAAAGGGTGGGCGTACTTCTAAGGGTATATCTAACCTTTTCGTGAAATTGCTTCAACCTTAATACTGTATTTCGTTTATTTTTTTTTTCTTTCTTTCTTTGAAAGGCACGAAAGAGAAAAATATATATAAGGAAGCGTTTTCTTTCTTCGTGAAGGAAACTTTTACCAATAGATGGTGCTCGAATATCTGAATGGAAGAAGACGTATCGAGTTCTCTTTTACTTTATGGGAACACTCGCTCGTAAGATGTCTCTCAGAAGGATCCCTCTCACTTTTCTTAGGAGAGTTCTTTCTTTGCCTTTGCAGAAGTCTTAAACTATACATATATGTTCTCTTCTGTGTGACTATGCATGTGTAGACTCACGTGGTGTATCTATATATATATATATATATATATATATATATATATATATATATATATATATATATATATATATATAGAGAGAGAGAGAGAGAGAGAGAGAGTATGTGTGTGTGCACGAAAATCTTCAAAGTATGCACATGTGTATGTGAATGGAACTTTAAAAAAAAAAAATCTTTTTGAAACAAGAATGTGACACTAACATCTGCAAACTTCATAGAACAACGCTGAAGAAAGTTAGGAACTATCTTGTATACTTCTCGACCTCGCTATCTGTTTGTGGAGGGTAGTGAACTAATAGAATACCAGGCAGAAAAGAGTGAAATAAATAAATAATAAGACAGATCGTTAGTTTAGCATAATTACGTAGATGTACATATACTATGGAACTTCAACTAGATGATTTTTTTAAATATACTGTAGATATATATATAATGTACCCTTCTGTAGGTACTTACTTTTACGTGATAGAATGGCCACAGTGGAGTAATGCTTGCTACGGAATATCAATGATTCCATCCCAATCCATGTAAGCTTGCAGAGAACAACATCGTCTTTTTTTTTTTTTAATTTTACGGGGCCCTCCCGTTTCCTCTTATTCTCTTTAGACCATCAATTATTTCCCTTGCATCGATCATTCGCCTCCTTTGTCTATACACTAGTACAACTTTGAGATATTCAATTTAAAACTTAATTTCATTTAACCTTCTTACCTTAAATATAAAACGATTTTATTTCTTGATGGACATCTGTAGAGGAATGGCTAATGGTCAGTCACTGAAAATCTCCTGTGTACCAGGGGGCCTGATCGTCGGATGCTCTACTCCCCAGAAAAAAAAAACTTATCCTATTCTGAATAAGATGGAGAGTTCAACCAGACCTCTCTCTCGTTAGCATGCCAGAATAGCCGCATGCACTTTTTCCTTCTCCTGAGAAAGCAGAGCGAGTTGGAAGCGATGATGATATCAATGTCCTTATCATTTTTTTTTCGATTCCATCCTCTGGAGTCTCATTTGAGACAGATTATGACAGGAGGAATAATTTTTAAAGTTCGAATTTGGAGGAGCACTTGGGTGGACTACTTAGCTGCAGCAGTCCGATGAAGACAAGTATCAACAGCATTCCTCCGATTTCATAATAGAAATTGCTCTTTGTGAGGTTATGCTTAAACTATCCTCACATATTAAAGCTAATGTTTGGTCAGCCAGACCTCCAGCGAGCTTTGGTCAAGATATTGACTCTCTTCTTCAAGTACTACCTAGTATGAATCAGAAAAGGCAGGAGCACGCTCAGATCCACAAGCTCTTACGAGAACTGAGACACCTGACCGGTAGGGAGTAGTTGAATGTTCTCTCAAAGTAACCTCCTACTAAGATCACCAGAGTCTTCTGACATTGCATCTTCAGAAAATAGTAGGATCCTTATTCTGCGGAAACGGATCTTTCTAAAATCTCTTTCTTAATCCAGTTTTGGGCTCCTGTAACATGCGAGAAAGTTAAGGGGCGCTGCTTAGTAATGGAACTAACTTTAGATCTGATGGCGTGACAGCAAATGTAGTTAATGTTATTTCAGAGCGTCTCCTGCTTAAACTACAGACAACTCCGGCAGACAATCTTTTTTGTCCGATAGCCGATCTATAATTATCAGATACTTTCATCAGATACTAACTAGTTACTATTTAACATCTGTGTGTTCGATAGAGGTTAATTAGCTTTTTTTTCATCTCTACAAACGCAGCAGTTCTAAAGAAATTATTCTACCGACTGTGCACCAGAAACTTTGGCATCTTGTTAGCTTTGACTTATGCAAGGCCTTGATACTGTCTCAAAGCGTTGTAACTTAGTCCGCATTGGCATACGAATCCCTCTTGTGGATTACACCGATGTGTTATACACTAACTGCGAGATCATATAAGAGTTTGCGGATACTTCTGTAATTGTCCGCCAATCACACTGGACAAAACCCCGGGGGGATGAGGGGAACATGTCCCTTCCACTCTTGGAATTGGGGGGACTGTCCCCCCAATAATCCGATTTGAAATATGTTTTTGTGGGAAAAAAAATGTGATGATTTGCGTCCGATTGCCACAAAGGAAAGTAAGGTGAAATTGATGTCCCCCCAGAATAAGCCTCAAATCTGCCCTCCTTCCAATGTTGAAGACAACTCTGCTCCCTGATCCTCCACAGGATTGTTTTTCAACTTCACAAATAGTTTGAGCATCGCTTAACAAAAAATAGGAAACGGTCTTACTTGCCTCCCCCCCCCCCAAATGCTGAAGACAGATTTGCGCCGCTCGCCAATCAATAGAGGTGTCAGGTAGGATGACCCTCTTTCTTTACTGCTTTTCCTTTTCGTGATTGGTAGTGTGTTGTGTGCTTCATATTCTAAAGTTGATTCTAAATACAAAGACTTTGAAAGTGTTTCCTATTCAGCATTGAGTAATTTTATCAACAGCTCTAGACATGCATCTACTATTAAACTGCAGTGAATGTGATATAGAAGAATGACCTAAACTCTAGAAAATTTTCGCACTTTCGATGAAACTAACTACTTATGGAAAGGAAATTAAAATCTTGGTGAAAAAGTTGAAAGTGGGATTCGAATTTTTCCAAAACAGAACGTAGCACCTTGGCGCTACTTGGGAGTACATTTTACATTTTCTGAACGTAAGACGACCAAGGTTTCTTTGGCATTGTCTTCGTTGCGTGCCACTGAAGTCGCAGCCTCCGAGGAACAGGTTCTATCTTTGATCTGCTTTCTCTGTTGCAACCAATAGTTGTAGATATACTATTTCAAAAAGTTTGAGCATTGGAAGTCTATTGTAGTTTTACAACGTGAAACAAAACTCACTTGTTTATATTCCTGTATTACTTAGATATAAAATAACAAAGGCAAACCATTTTTATATATAATATTTATTTTGACAATACTTCGTGTCAAGTTGCTACTCTTACCATAAGAGCGAATTTCCTTCAGCACGAAAATGTAGTGAATTATATCTGGCTTCAGGCAACTCATATTGTCCAAACGTGATAACATCAAATTGTGTAAAGTGAATAATGACTTACTTTTATGAATTATGTATTGAATATGTAGTAATACATTGGAACTTAATTCGTTCCAGAACTCCATCCAAGTTCCAAGACAACATTTACCCTTTAAAATAATGCAATATCCCCTCATATTGGAAGCATCCCGTATTAGCCAATAAAATCACGTGCTTAGGCACAAGCAGCCGACGGATGCCATCACACCGACAGAACACGAAAAGAAAAACGAAGAGGATCCCTTCAACCTCTCCACAGACTCCGCCTTCAAAGACTGGTTTGTAAGCGGGCATCTCGAGACAGAAGGCATCAGTTGTTAACTTTCATATCCTACCTATCTCTGCAAGTTGCAACAGGCGGAAGGACTCCTCTAACCTTACACCTGAGCTATAATGGATAAGATGTATTCTCATCTACCTTCGAGCTGCAGCGGGCAGGAGATACTAACACTACTCTGAGCTGTAACGGACAAGATGTATTCTCATCTATTCTCGAGCTGCAATGGGCAGGCGATACTAACACTACTCTGAGCTGCAACGGGCAAAATGTATCCTCACCTATCTCCGAGCTGCAACAGGCAGGAGATATTAATCCTATTTATGATGTGCAATAGGCAAAAGGTTCCTTGAATCCCAGTTGCAATGGGCATGGTTATTCTTAAACAATAAACTTCAAAACTCCTTAACTGTATCGTGCAGGTGGTCCAATAATAGAGGAAAGAACTTACATATTTGTAATTTGTGTACATCTTTTATAATAAAAAACGTAAAAGAAAACCCCATGTACCATTAATCTACTGAATATTACAATAATAAAAACTGGATTAATCAGTTCCTAGATTCTACAAACTCAAATTTTTAAAATTATTTTAAAAGTAAATATTAGATTTTAAGGTAAAACTATTTATGTGATTATAAAAAAAGTAAATAAAACAATTACAAAAGCATACAATTAGTAGCGAAAATTACACGAGATGATTTCGCTGCAGCTTGTGACAACACACTGCGTATAGGTGGTCTGGGTGTTGGGCAAACATACTTACAAACACACACGATCAACAACGTGCTGAGTGTTAGGATTCGAAAGCAAGATTCCAATTTCAGGGCAAAATTTGCTCGAATTTTCGTTTGGTCCCTCAAGTTAATTGAGTTCTAGAGTGTTCGGATTCCAGAGACAATATTTAACTATATATATATATATATTTAATATATATATACACATTGTGTTAATACTACAGTCTAATATAAGATCTAATATATTTGAATAAAAAATTTTCTTGTACGCTTTATACAGGGTGCGGCACGTAAAACCGGCCCGTAAAGTGAACACATAAAATGAAATGTAATGTATTGAATATGATTAACTACAGGGTGCGGCACGTAAAACCGGCCCGTCGTAATATTCTGGTATATTGTGTTTTTGGCAACACTTAAATAATCTACCTTCCTACCAAGAGATGGCGTGTCGAGGTCGGGTCGACTTACGTGACCTGCAGCAGTCACGTGCAGCCGCAGCCAGTGAAACTTGTCGAAACCAGTTGAGAAAAAGGCCTCGTTGTGTTAAGCCGGGTGAGTGTCAGTGTGTGATAATGCCGTATTCGATACCCGAGTGTGTTGCCATTGTTGAAGGGTTCATTCTCACTGGATCTTTTGTGAAAACAAAGAATTTGTTTCGGGAGAAATTTCCAGGACGTTCTGTGCCAGCAAAAAGCACCATTCAGGAATTGATTGAAAAATGGCGGCGTACAGGATCGGTTCAAAATGCTCCCAGGAACAGACGACCATCTGTCTGCACACCTGAATTAAAGATGCAGGTGGAGGAGATAATGACAAGAAGTCCTCGAAAGTCAACCAGGAGATTGAGTCAACAGGTTCATGTGACTGAGAGAAGTTGCAGACGTGTTTTTAGGGGACTGAAGTTAAAACCGTACCGGATAAGTGTTGTGCAAGAACTGAAGGAGCCTGACCTGCAGAAGAGGGTGCATTTCTGTTCATGGCTGTTGAGCAATGTTGCCAGTGGTTTCTTGGATCCACTAATGCTCATCATGAGTGACGAGGCGTGGTTCCACCTGTCTGGGTACGTAAATTCCCAAAACAACCGGTATTGGTCGACAGAAAATCCACACGCAATCCACCAGGTACTCTTGCATGATGAGAAGATTGGTGTTTGGTGTGCCATTTCCGCCACACGCGTTATTGGGCCCATATTCTTTGAGACGACAGTGAACAGTGACGTGTATATGGGAATCCTGGAGGAGTTTTATACACACTTGACCGAAGAGGAGCGTCAGTTATGTTACTTTCAGCAGGACGGTGCAACATGCCACACATCAGCTGCATCATTGTCCCTTGTGCATGAGATGTTTACACCAGAGAGGACAATCAGCAAAGGCTTGTGGCCTCCTCGGTCACCAGACTTGTCCACGTGTGACTTATGGGGACTGTTAAAGGGAAGAGTATACGAAACAAATCCACATACAATTGAAGAACTCAAGACCAGGATCCAGGATGTCACCAATAGCATTACAACACAAGAACTGACAAGGGTATATATGAATCTCCTCAATCGTGCTTACATGTGTGTTGAAGTGGGCGGAGGGCACTTTCAGCACCTGCTGTGAAGGCTGCTGTGAAGGTGAGTAGTCATATTCAATACATTACATTTCATTTATGTGTTGTAGTTAATCATATTCAATACATTACATTTCATTTTATGTGTTCACTTTACGGGCCGGTTTTACGTGCCGCACCCTGTATCTTGAGAACTACATACAGTGTGGCCAAAACCAAACCATCACTTAAATCAGTATGATGCTTATTCCATAAAAAAAAAAAAAACGAAAACTCGATTTACGGGCCGTTCAGAAATTTTCTGGCCCTTGATCCAAGATCCAATATGTCTCATCAATCAAAAATTTTCTTGTACGCCTTATATCTCGAGAACTACATGCAGTGTGGCCAAACCCAAACTATCACTTAACTCAGTATGATGTAGGTCCTACTTATTCCGTAGAAAATACGAAAAGTCGATTTATGGGCCGTTCAAAAATTTTGTGGTCCCTGATCCAAAAACTAATTTTGGCCAAGATCGCAAACTTTTGATCCGTTTTTGATTTTCCTAATTTTCTTGTGAAAGGATATCTTAAGGAAAACACTAGCAAAAAGAAACTATATTAATACTTAAATATAGTTATTGTTTTTTAATAGTAAGTAACATTTCTCGTCATTGTGAACAATAAATTGGTCTTGTTCCTGCTTGTCCTATATTTATTGTTATTATGCTCCCTATACATAGAGGTTTCACGTTAATTTTCATGCTGAACCGTGTGCTCTTTTTGTAATCAATAATATCTATTTCGGTAGGATATTCACTCACATTTTTTTACAATAGTATAATACAATTGTCCGTGTTTCTTGCTTTGTATTTACCTAGGTATATTAAATACGACTGGATGTGGATATAATATTGTTAATGTACTTAAAATAGAACAGAATATATAGAATGGAATACACAGAGATGCAAGAGGAAGTTAGAAAAAATATCTATTTAAAAAAGTAAAAAGGAAAGAAAGAGCAAATAGGGAAAAGTGTCACCATATTTCTTCCTGTTGGTGTCACAAACCCTCTGTTATATTTGCATACTTCCACTTTTTTTGGTGGAAACAGTTCTTTGTTCTTTTTATGTTCTATTGCCCTTAGTTGGTTACTTGTCCTCTTTTAACCATAATTTATCAACCTCCTCGGTCGGTTTATATATGGCGTAGCTTGTTAAGTAGAACAAAAAGAATGTGTAAATTTATACAATGTGTCCACCATCCTGTTTTGGAAAGATACTTCATTTCTCATGTGCATAATGAGTTTGCATTATATTTATGCATGAAGATTGTAGTAAAGCATTCGTTTTACGTTTAGTTATCTATGAATTATTTGTGACCGGGTATTTTATATATACACATGGTGTTAATACCACAGTCCTTCATTTTAAGTATAACTATGTATTGTTTCACACTTATACATGAAAGAAAACGTGAAATATACCGTGTCAAAATATATGGCAGGACGCGCTAATCTGAACAGGAGGAACTGTAGAATGGGCAGTCTTTCACACTTCTGACTTCGAGCCAAATCATTCCATGTCCACTGCTGTCAAGGTTTCCCTTTCGCCAACATTGAACCTACCTTGAAATCAGAGCATATCTAAGAATGCTGTTGGGAATATGTCTGGGAATTATGCCCTCCTAGGGAATCCTATTGCACATTGCTGAGATACACATTTTTGGATGGCATATGGTTGTTTTCCGTTACTTTGATATGGACCACTATTCCATGGTTTTTCGAGTTCAATGTGACATGTATTGAAATGTTGTTTTTCGGCACTTCTTTGAGGGCTCTACTTCTGGGACTATACATTTTTCTCCACAGCCACATTTAAACTTTTATTCTGATTTGAAAAATCGCCTCTTTCAAGTTCTCGGTTAACACTCTGTGTATATATATACGTAACATGTTTTATACATTTTCTGTAGTTAATACGAGTTTGCTGGATACATACTGATGCAGAGATAGAGAAACATATACCATAAATGTAATGTCCAATAGAGTTTCTCTGATATTCTATAGTAATATCAATATATGCTGTTTGTGAAAATTGCAATACCAAGATCGAATCATGAAAATGCGCTCAAACTCAAACATCGATTTCAGCATTGTATGACTATGAGACTACAGTCCTAGCGGAGTGACGCATGAGTACACCCATATCGCCTCTAAATCTGTGCATGGAGTTGTGTCGCAAAAGGGTGGTTTACGCATCATTTAGGTAGTGTAACGTGAACAAGATTACATGAAATGTAAAGGTAAAAGCCACTGTGCTTCGTCCATAGGGTGCAATATAAATACATAACTCCGGTCCTGTAGTCGGCTTAGGGAAAAGTGACTTCTACCGGGAATTTGTAGTGCCTACACGGTATGTCCCCACTTGGTGATATATATGCGAAAGTAATTAACATAGAAGGATTATATACAGCGACGATCAGACACTAGACCGTGGAATATGATCAAATCACAAGATAAATAGACATATTGTCAGAATAGCCGTGAGGGACTCATTCATAGTGTCAGTACGATGCTGGAACACGGTAAGGCTAGGCGCAAATTTAGTGGTATAACACGTGTGAGGTGACGTGGTAGGAGCCGCATGAAGCACACGTGCCATACCCGTAGTGACATATTGAGAAGCGGTTTTCAAGTTAACGCATACCACTAACATGCAAAAATGTCGGCCTCGCAAAGAAAACATTTGTTGTTATTAAATTTGGGATCAGAATTAGAATCAGATATTGATGTTGAAGAGGAAATTTTACAATATTCTTTGACGAATAAGAAATTTAAATCACCTAGTTCATATATTCTTTCGGATCGGACAATTTAAAGCTTAATCTAAGATAAGTTATGCTGATTTTACCAATTACTGAAATCATTCTTCAATTTTGTCTTCATGTAGTTTCCATGTTTTGTGTCATAATGTTGTCTTAGCTCCTTCGCCGTCTCTATCAACTTTATTTTTGTCATTCTCTGAAATAATACAGAAAGTCAAAAGAAAAAAGAAAATAAACACTTTAAAGCCACCGGACCGCGGTGGCGAGAAACTGTGTCTTAACTGCAGCGCCATGAGACTGTAAGCTGACACGTGTAGGGTTACCTAGCGTCATGTTCTGTAATGAGTCGTATTTGATATTTTATTCAAACTAGTAGCGCCAAGTGTGGTCATAAATGGAACAATTATTCCAACAGTAATAATACTATAGTTCCATTACTTTTGAAGCAGTCATCCAACCGGTATAATCTTACCTTTGTGGGAATATTAGTAATGTAATGAAAGATTTGATTTTTAGTTCTTCGTCCCCTTCAGCAGTGAGGCTATATGAGACGTAGGCCTACAGCTTAACACGGAATCCGAACCACATGAGCTCACACCGGGAATCACGCCGGTCACTAAAAACTAATCGAATAGTTTCGGTACTAATAATAATTTCAGTATTTTACACAACTCGAGCCTTCCACGCCAGGCTGAACGAACGCCAACCTCTTAGCCACGACGGAGCTCTTGTAAAGAAAGAAAAATGTATTTAGATTTTGAGAGAAGGGATTCAAGTTGTAGTAAAATACTGAAATTATTATTTGTACCGAAAATATTCGATTAGTTTTTAGTGACCTGATATTCGGTGAGTTAGTATTCAAATTCTTATTATATTTAGAAATTCATTCGTTGTGTTCATTTTTATGATTAATTTTCCATTTTTACCTTTGTTAAGTAAATATACAGAGTGATTCTTTTAAAACTCACGGATTTCATTTGCGTCTAGAATTTCTAACTGAGGTCCGATTTTCATACGGTTTGTGGCTAATGAAAAATAAGGAGGGAAAATTTATGGGACTATGTTTACTTGTTTAAATTCATCCGGGGTAATATTGGCCACGCCTCCAGAAAAACAGCAAATATTCGCCAGTGTACCTTGCAATTGGAATGAGGTTTTAGATTTTTGAAGCGAAATTGCAGAATACAAATTAAATGTTAGTAAGAATGCAAATTAAGTGTTACTGGTAACATCTAAAAGTCCCATGTTGAATAGCTACAGACGATTTCTTGCGACAAACAACGGAGAGATTACTTGGGCGACCTAACGAGTCGATAAATGACATTTTCCACAAGAGCTGTCTACAGGGCCCGATGCTTCCCTCAGAAGCGATCATGTTTCTTCCAATTTATTCACTAGCGACCATAGGTATATTATGTTACTATCTGGGGCAGAACGTGAGGCAAATTTGTTTCTAAATTACCTTCGTGAAGCAACAACAGATTCCGTTTACCAAAAACTTTTAACGATAAACTCATGTTGCTCCAAAGAATACACCATTCTCACTGTGTCCTACACCGTGTAATTATACTCACACAGTAGCACAGAATTGTACAGCGCAATTCCCAATACAACGGTCCAGTTTCCTATTTCTTAGTTTTATTGACCTTGGCAAGGTTTCCATGTACGAAGAAAACTCAAATCTTCAAACCGCATCGCACTTGATTCCAATTGTAGGGTACACTGGCGAATATTTGAGATTTTTCTTGAGGCGTGGCCGATATTACCCCGGATGAATTTAAACAAGTAAACATGGTCCCATAAATCTCTCATCCTTCCTTGATCATTTGTCACAGACCGCATGAAAATCGGACTTCTGTTAGAAATTCTAGACCCAAATGAAATCCGTGAGTTTTAAAAAAATCACCCTGTATAATACAATACTGAGACACCTTGGATATAAAATATACAATGTGTCCGTAAAGTTGCGCAACCCAAAGTTTGATTGCGTATATCTTTTGAACCAAGAGTGATAAAGACATGAGACTTGGAATAAATATAAGCGTGTTCTGTGTACATATTTTTGAACTCATGACCAGTGTTGGAATATGTAACGTTTTTGTGTAGTAACGAATGAAAGTATCGAAAGTGTAAAATAAAAAATGTACAAAATAAAGAAAATCAATATTCAATTGCAGAAAACTGATTTCCTGCGGGTGAATCCCTGTGTTTATGTACAGTATGCATCAACATTTATCCATTAATGTAAAAATGTTACAAAGTTCATGCAGTGTTGCCATGTACAAATTCCATTTAATGCAAGTCTGTAAAATGGGTACTTTTGACAGAAACACGGCCCCTGCCAACACTATTGTCGTAAAATTACTGCAACAGGTGTGTTTTAGGTTAATTAATGACAGGCATGAGAATTTGCACATAAATAATAACATGAGTTTTTATCGCAAAAATTTGCGATAAAAAATACCCACCTAGCAGCTGGCATAAAAACTCAGGTTGTTTTTTTGTTTAGTACTGTCATTCATATTAACTATTTCCCTTCTTTGGCATATACTGCGTTATAATTTAACTTCTGTGCGGAATAAGAAACGCCTCATTAGAACAACTACTAAATCCGTCGGTTCGTTTGTCAAAAAGGCAAAACCAGAGCAAAAAACTTTAAGAGATAGCTAGAAATAATATACAAAAAGCAAAAAGCATGCCATAAAAATTATTTTATGTTCAACTGTAGAAGACATTAGCTTTGGTTAGGTTAGGTTGAGAAATGATTTCTTCTAGATAAACTAGGATTTAGGAATTAGATTTCTGTGCTGTCGGCATCTAAGGCCATTGAGCCCGTCACGTATATGAGGAATGACGTTCCTCTTCGAACACACTGTCCGATGAAGAGGAAGGAAGAAAAGATTGAGAAAGGAAGGAAGCAGCCTTTGACCATTATGTTAGGTATCTTCTCGGCATTTGCCTGATGTGAATGAGGGAAACCCAGGCAGGGGCGTACGCAGGGGGTGGGTCCTGGGGTTCCGGACCCCCCGAAATCCCGACTTTTTTGTAAATGTAGTCTACTTTTAGGGTCAATTTTAGAAATTTTCATATAATTTAGCCTCAAATTGTATTTTGACCTCCCCGAAACGCTTTAGACCCCTCCCGAAATGAATTCCTGCGTACGTTCCTGAACGCAGGAAACACCTCATTCAAGTTGGTTGACCTGAAAAAGTGTTACACTTTTTCGACCGAGTGTTCACACCGGGAATCAAACCCGGGACCGCTGGCATCAAATTCTAGATAAACAGTTGTAAATTGTTGTAAACAGATACTAATGTAGTGTTGCATAAGCCTTGCATTTTAGTGTCTCAGAGATTAAGCTATTGTAGATGAACTACATAACTACCAGTTTGGATCTTGATCCGTACATAGAGTACAAACGTAATAGCTAACAAGAAATGTTACTTATTCTTACGAATTCAACATTCCAAGAATAATTTCCTACTTCACCATTATCGCTCTATTAAAAATAGAGGTAGTAAATGTATGAATTTTAGTTTCAATATAGCATTCATATAGTTATAATGTCTACCGCAATTTCACAGCTTGAAACGAAACTCTTGTTTTTATCCCTCCTGTATTCATGTATAATATAACTTATAAGTTCATTTTTAATATATATTTTTCGTTGTATACAACATTAGTTGAACACGAAAATTCACTTCCACCATATTTGAATCTAGAAGACCAACTACACATTGTGTATCTATGTATTTGTGTATATATAGGTATATATAGTATCTGCTATTTAATATTTCACCAGCGCTATTAAATCCTTGATTTTCGCTGCAATGTAAGCTTTTAATGGGAAGTGAAATTTCGATATATATGTAGCGAGAGCAGCAATAGTTGCATTTACTATGGATGCAAATGTCATTGCTGTATGTGAGAGGGTTGACAATCAAAATTGGAAGTGACAGAATAGTTAACAACATATCAATGCGAGCAGTTTGCAGATTCCTGTTTAGATAGTTAATGGCTGACTTGACATACTATAAAGCACATTCAATGATACAATTAACACGTCACTGTCTGCTGACTGTATGAGGTAATCACAAGTTGATGTCGTCGGTGTCTACCCTAAGTGTGAAGTGATTCACGCATACACAACAATACATGCATGTGTATGTGTGTGTATATATATAAAATGTATGGCAATTTAAATCCCAGAATGCATCTGTGAAAAAAATAAACCTAGTTCGGAACTATACATACATTAATGCTACTAATGGTTTCAAAGTTGTTCTCTTGTGTAGCTATAAACTAGTTTCTATTATGATTTTCATTTTTTTTTTTAAAGTTAAATATACAAATCGTTTCTTCGTAATATTCTGGAGTGCTTTTACCACATGTCATATTGGATATGGCAGACATTAGAAAGTTTCCGTCTTTTGGTTTTAGTAAAGTATTACCATGTGATTATATATTATTTGTGAGTAAACCAATTCTCTGCTAAATATTTAAGCTATGCATATTGGATTAATGGTGTTCAACCTAAGGAACACGTACCCTCAGGAATAAGCAAAGCCATCTTCGGCGGTATATAAAATTGTTTAAATAATACTTTATATTATAATATAGATACAATACTAGCAGCGTTCACCCCGCTTCGCTGCGGTCACCCCGGAACGCAATAAACTTTGTTACTTAGATAATTTTTACTTTTTCGCTTTCAAGTGATATGATAAAAACCATAGAAGATTGCAGTAAATGTTAACATTATATCGCCTGTCATTTATGTTAACCCGCCCCGCTTCGCTGCGGTCACCCCGGAACGCAATAAACTTTGTTACTTAGATAATTTTTACTTTTTCGCTTTCAAGTGATATGATAAAAACCATTATAACGCCTGTCATTTATGTTAACCCGCCGAGTGACACGGTCATGCGGGTTGCATATAAATACGTTTATTTTTATACCTATGATGAACTAACAAAGGATTTGTACGTAATGGACACCTGAATGGTCAATTATCTCAAGACACTGGTAATTGAAAATTAAAGTGATATGATAAAAACCATCTAGGGTCCAAATCCTAATAACCCCCCAAAAATGAAAGAAATTGGTTCAGCCGTATTAGCGTGATGAGCGGACAAAGGATTTGTACGTTCTCTTTTATATATATAGATTTATTTCATGCTAACTGTAAGATCGTTTCATTAAATTTATTACATGTTTTCTTGTCCATAATGAAACTGACTAATGTTAATTAGTAAGTAATAAACCCTATAATTTATTTTCGATATAGTTTCCTATAATTTGAATTAAGGATTGCATAGATCTGGAAGTAAACGCTTGAATAAACGAGTATCGTTAGAGGTACATAAAATGAAAAGTTGAAGACCATTGCATTAGATAATAACATGTTTAAGTAAATAATTTACATTTCAACCCATTCTTTTTTTCGTCAGTAAAGTTTACGTAATTGTAGCAGAAAAGGATGCTGTTATCTTTGCAGTTTAAAGATAATTTTAGTAGCATATGTCCTCTACCTTTCACGACTCTCAGGTAGAGCCACCCTAGTTTGGGTACCGCTGGTCTATTGGATTTGTTTAAAAATATAACTATATATATATATATATATATATATATATATATATATATATATATATATATATATATATATGTATGTATGTATAAATGAAAGTGACCAAGTTTGTAACTTAATAACTCTTGAACCACCCAGCCGATCTTGATCAAATCTTCAACATAGATGAGGTTCGAGCTTGGGAAGGTTTACTTTTACTTTGACGGTAGGGGGAGGGGGAGGAGGAATATTGTAAAAATAAATAAAACTTAATAACTCTCAAACCACGAGACCGATCTCTATCAAACTTGCCACCTAGATGAAGTTCTTGTCTAGGATGTTTTCTTTTCATTTCACTTTGATGGTGCAATTTAGGGGAGGTGGAGAGAGAGAAATTTAAAAATGACCAATATTAGTGTCGAATCCATAGTTTTTGGGGCCGCTGAGAACAACAGCGACACTTCTGATGCCTTTTAAATCCAAATTTAGCCCTTTATGTCCAAAATGAAACGTATTCTCTCCGTGAGAAGAACGGGTATTCTACTAGTATATAATATTGGACGTTGTGATTTATGTACCGAATCATGTGCAATCAATGAAAAAAATAATTAAGCACGATAAATCCATAATGTACAGCGTGCCAAACGTTTCGTAGCAAAAACTAATAATAATAATAATAATAATAATAATAATAATAATAATAATAATAATAATAATAATAATAATAATAATAATAATAATAATAATAATAATAATAATAGGAAATTAGGACTTGTTATTTTCTTATATAATTAAAACCAACGTTATGTACAGCGGTACTAAAAATGTAAAATCTATTTAATGGTTGAATTCCAAATGTCCCGCTTTAATCAATTAATTAAAATGTGTTGAATATTTATATTTTTTGGGAGGGGGGATCAATGTACGTAGGATAATGCATGAAAACGATAAAGTTTCTTCTTTCTTTCTTTCATACTTAATAACCAGACTAGTTTCTTGAATCAAATAAATGTAGTTGAAAAAAAAAAAAGAATAGTGGGAAAGTTTCCTTTTAGTTTCTTCCTGTTATTACTTTTCTGTTTCCTTTTTTTATGGAAGACTGAAGTTGAAACTGGAATGTCAGTATGTGTGAGAAGGAGCTGAAGTATTTAGAAGTCATGTCAGTTCACGTCATTTTTGAGGATAGAAGGGGGGAAAAAATGTTCGAAAACTTTTGAATGAAACTTCAACATCCCATCTGTAAGTTACCCAACCTTATTGGCAACGACAAACTTCTTCTTATACCGTACGTCTTGAAGAACTGAAAGAGAGTGAAAGACAGAATGTAATGGACAACCTGATTTGGCGGATCAGAAAGAAAATGGGGGGGGGGGAGAAAGAACGGACTACTGCACGAAAGTTTCTAGCTTCCATTTAATAATTACATCCTGAATCATTGGCTTCATTATCCGTATTACTGAAGTATTGATTTCTGAAATATTAACAAAATTGTCAAAAATCTTTTAGAAACTTTCAAAGATAATTAACTCTATGAATAAACATAGGGCTACCGTAGAACTCATTTTTGACTGGGACACTCTCGGTTTGAGGGCTCTTGTTCCAGTGTCCCCCGGTTTATATTTTGTCCCTGGCTTCCAGTCGTCACAATATTTTTCATGTGGCCCCGAGTCGCGTAGTCGCTAATGCTCTCGCCTTTGGTGCGAGGCGTCCCCAGTTTGATTATCTAATTAGATGGGTAAGAAGGGGGAGGAGGAAGTCTACAAGATGTCTGAAAACAAATAAAGAAACCCCAATGTAGAATAAAATGTACTTTTGAAAAATCTGAATTATTAAGAAACTTTTCACGAATTTAATTGTGCATATGCTTTGACTCTTCGCATCCCAAGCTCGCACTCTGAAAGTGGTAACGCCCGTCTCCAGCGCGAAGCTAGACCGCATAAGGCGAGTACACAAATAACACAAACGACTACTGAAATGAACTAATGTCATATGCAGTTTAAATTCAAAATATTAAATATAAATAAACTTGTCAGAATAGAGAACTTGACTATAAAGATAAATTTGGGTGGGAATTAAGAATGAATAACAACAAATTAAAGAGTTCCAGTAGCACAAATGAATATGCCATTATTCCAATGAGTACGTCATTAACTCCAAGTTAAACGCCCCGAGGAAAATAAAGAAAGAAAGAAAATGAAATGAAAGGCAATAAAGAGAAACAAAATCTTGTAGTAACGCAACGCTAGTAGGAGATCGCCAAATAAATAACAAAACTGTCGAAACCGGGATCTGCATTGAGAATCTGGAGCCGCGAAGGGTGAACATTCGACGACCCACCAACCAATCTTTCACTCTGCTTTAGGCACCCGAAAACAAACTCTTTTGACACATCAAAGTAAGAAAATATGAATTTTAGTTGTTTTTTTTATTTTTGATTCAAAAATTGGTTAATATGATTCTATTGAATTAAAATTGGGAATATTGAACACTGTATTTTATTTCAAAAAACAGTACCGAATAAAAAGAGGAAAAAAGGTAATGAATTGATAAATTATACAGGAGCACAGGAGCTCGATAATTTTGTATCACACTGGGAAAGAGAAACAATATTATACACGCTTGTATATGACAACTATTCGTGACAAGCAAAGTCAGTCTGTCGGGAATTGTAGACGGATACTACAACGGATGGATATTTATTTCCTTTTTCAACATGTAGTGATGATGAAACATGTGAATATGTTCAAATCTCAAAATCGTTTTATTTTTCGAACGAACGCAAGGTTTCTTTCTTCCCTATTCTCCAATGAAATAAAAATGAAGATCATTCAATTCGTGTACAACACGCGTAATTATACCTCCAAACTGTGCTATGCATAAGAATCGGACGTTTTATAGAACGGCTTTGTCCGTCTGTGGACAGGTTATCAGAGCATAATTTCCCAAGAGATATTGAAAGGCAGTTTCCTTTAATCGATTCAGCGTTCTAAGGATAGGCTTTATATCTCTCGTTAAGATTTCTATTCAAACCGATAGTGGTTCAAATTACTCATTTCCGATTTCAACGTTTATCGTCATAGAACAAAAATGGTAACGTGTATATAGCGACAAGTTATTTCTATAATCGATTCAAGAAAATTTACCATTACAACTTGAAACACTCTATCAAAAACCGGAAGTGGTGTGTACTAAAACTGATCTTCGTATAGCAAAAACGGTAAAAGATATGGAGATAAGTGTTTTGTAGTCGATTCAGCATTCCAAAAATAGGTTTCATCTGCTCCCTTGACCCATCTGCTCTGAATCCGAAAGTGGGTTAAAATGAATAATTTCCTGTCTCAACAGTTATCGCCATAGAACGAAAACAGTAAAGGTTTTCCGGTAATGGTTTTCCGGTATGGATTCCATGTCCGAGGAATAGATTCTTTGTTTGATGTTATTAGTCTATTGCAAGCAGTAGTTATAGATGTACTACTTCAAGTTTGAGTGTTGAATACCTGCAGTTTGAAAGTCTACCGTAGTTTGACACTGCGAAACGAAAATCACTTGTTTATTTATTCCTTCAATCGAGTGAGTTCCAGGCATTGATTTATTTGTGCATTTACCTTCAGCATGTTCTTAGATATGTATGGACCAGCATGGTCCGTGACCGGAAATTTTGGGTGCTGCAAACTTTTCCTGGATCAGTTGTATTTTCATCAAAAAAATAAAGAACAGATTTTTCATCTCTAACTTGTAATATACAATAACAGACAAACACTCGAAGAGGTAGCACGCTACCTCAGTACATTCACGTTACAGTACTAATCAAAACAAGATGTTAGTGTAAGAACGTATTCATATATGCAGCCACCTACTAGGTTTGTTAGGTTCTTCTTCGAAGAATATTCAAGAAAATAGTTCCATGATTCCATAGAAGGATTTCAAAAATATAACAAATATATTCATATATCGATATAACCTTTGCTCATCTTTCTTTACAATCCTCTATCCAACTTTTCAGCAGAACGTTTATTTCCGTTAATATGACGAATCAAGACACGCCTTCATTCTCCTCCATCTCGGGGATGTCTACAAGATTATTGTCTCCTTTTTCATTTAAATATTCATTATTCATTTCACTGTCTCAAATTTTCTACACTGGTAATTATTTATTAATATTGAGGAGGCGGCAATTTTCAGTGGGCCAGGACGACAAAAATGTTAAATACGGCCCTATTTTTAAGTGTAATGTATACAGTTCAGTGTAGAAACTGAGAACGAAAATAGCTTTGTAGAATGATTTGAAAGTACAGGGTTATTATAAATGATGGACTCATTTTTAAAAATTCGTAGTAATTAAAGTCAAATCCAAAATGAACAATCTTT
Source organism: Thermobia domestica (assembly GCF_964235325.1). Classification (NCBI taxonomy): domain Eukaryota; kingdom Metazoa; phylum Arthropoda; class Insecta; order Zygentoma; family Lepismatidae; genus Thermobia; species Thermobia domestica. The sequence goes on along the minus strand of NC_137454.1, from coordinate 149,068,571 downwards.
ATACCAATGGAAAGAGGAAGGTTGAAAGTTTCGGTGGGCAATGATGGTTCCCGAAGCGGCCGGTAGAGCTCGCGCGCCAATAGGCCGCCATTTGTTTCCCTCTCAGTTGTGAGTGAGATGGCTACCATGGAGCACAAGGTTTTCTGCGTTTTTGAGTTCGCAAGAAGTGTGTCACAAATTGTAGTGCAGCGGGCATTTCGTACAAAATTCGGTTATGTTAAGGAAGCTGTTTACGTCCCACCTCTACCAATAACTCTGGACGATCTGCGGAACCGTATCACAGCTGCCGTGCACTCAGTAACAGTAGATACACTTGCTCGTGTGTGGGACGAGTTTAGCTACGGCACAGATGTTTGCCGTGCAGCAGACGGTAGACACATTGAACATTTATAATATATTACAAAAAAAAAAAAACTTTGAAACTTCCACTTTCTATTGGTATAAAAATTGATCATTTGGGATTTGTACTTTAATAAATACACATCTTTAAAAATGGGTCCATCATTTATAATAACCCTGTATATCAAACAGTGATCAAGATCAAACAACAACTGCGCAAAATCGCGTTCTATGATTTCTCTAAACTCAGGTTTTAACTAGATTCACATAAAGCAGTAAAAAGTTTGATGGAAGAAGCGCGTAAATCACGGCAGGTCATTTTGGGAAAAATGAAGAAAAAGAGGCTCAAGCGTTATCAATATTCTATATAGCCGAAATTCATAATTACGTTCGTACGTATTCATAATTAACAGATCACAGTGCGGAAAATGAACTATTTCTATATATCAACTGGTATCAACACAGCATCAACCACAGCTAATGTCAACAGAAAGCCTATTCCTTGAATTTTTTCCAGCAAAATTCTCTTTCTGTATTTTTTACAGTGTAGATAGTATGTTTAGTCATTTAGATTCGCAATAATTTTTTCAATTGAGTTGAGTTGAGATTTTATATATGTATCCTTATGGAAGACATGGGTTATGAAGGGCAAAACTCACGATTAGCGTCATTCGGAACTACAACTGTGGCTTGAATAAGATGCAGTTAGCAGGCATATAGACATTAAGCCAGATCAACCCTTACAGTGCAAATTGTTCTCCACCATATTACTTTGAAGAGAGCTCACTACTTATAATTAATTTTGTTTATTGTAATTCTGGTCAAAGCCAATACGGAGCTTCTTAACACTTTAATCGTTATGTGCATATATATTAAGCATACTTCATGTGTTATTCAACAGGCTGTCCCCGGACAAAATCGTCTTATTTTAAGACTTGGCGCTTAAAATGTTAAAGAGAGATAAATGAGATATTCAAACGCTTTTGAGCATGGTCGTGTGGATATACGTATATCTACATTTGACAACATTGATATATATATATATATATATATATATATATATATATATATATATATATTATCTTGTTAATCCATTTCAATAGTATTATGATATTCATGTAAAATTTATGTATTTTATTTCTATTTCAGACATCACAAAATGATGGGCCCCGAGAGACATCAACATCATCGCCAATACCACAAATACGGGAACCGCCCCCTGACACAGGGCAGCGTGTCAGTCCTGATAGACTTTCCCTCCAGTCGACCAGTCTCCAGTGCAGGTAAATTATTCTTCTTTCTTCTCTGTATGTGAATAGATTTCCGTTTTCTCATACAAACATATGTTATTTTAGAAGAACTCTTAGTAATTAATACAGTATAACTTCAGTTATCTGAATTGCAGTCATCCGGATAATTGCACTCCATAGTATTCTACGTTTCCCTTGAATTCATTTGCGTTGATTATGGGAATTGCACTTAACTGCATAGTTGTGCCAATACACTCAAAAACACCAAAACACATAGAGTTTGTCATATTTGTTACTGACCAGAACCCTTAAACCCTAGTTCGACCAAATTAACTGTGAAATCCCGAGTTGTGGCCCCGTTTAGCGTAGTCGCTAACGCTCCCGCATTCGGTGCGAGCGGTCCTGGGTTCGATTCCTGGTGGGGGCACTCGGTCAAAAAAGTGTAAGAAGCTTTTTCAGGCCAGCCATTTTGAATGAGATTTTTCCTGGGTTTTTTCTCATTCACACCAGGCAAATGCCGGGTTGGTACCTAACTTATAGGTCCAAGCCACTTTCTTCCTCCCCCAAGCCTTTCTTCTTTCCCTTTCCCTGGATGGTGTGCTCGCCGAGGGACATTATACCTCAAACATGGCGGGCTAACATGGCCATAGACGCTGAAAGCCCAGAAATCTTAATCCCTAATCCCGAATTGACAACAAATTCTTTATACACTGACTTTCATAACGTAACAAAATACCAGTCATACAACACCGGTACGTAAGATTAGCTGAACCTTCATTTAAGGATATTCTTTTCAATGTTGTTACTTTCGCTTTTTTCCTGCCTTACTAATATTAATATCGGGGTGAAATTTGTGCAAAGAAAACATCACAGTTAAACCTATGCAAAAGCAAGTGTCCTTATGTATGTACGGACGAATATACGCGGTATAGGCTATGTCTGATTGAGGTCATTGCTCTTTGTTGGATATCAGTGATAAATTTAGGGATTTTGTTCTTAATAAGTCTTTGGTATTTTGGCAGTTAAACAATTTGTTCTGGAAAAGATGTAATGAAATAAAGATTTACGCATAGAAGTCTAGAACCAGTAAACTTTACGAGTGTTGCCAAATTCAGAGATCTATTGTTTACTAGCAAATCACCTCATGTGTTACATGCGGGCAATATTTTGCGTTCCTCCTCTTGCGTCTCTCATTTAGAACTTCTCTGAGCTCGAAGTCTTGCGTGAAGTTGGAACAGCTCATATCAACATCTTCATGAACCATGCCAACTCTTTTCCTTCCCTTGTACTGTAGGTCGAATATCAGAAAACTCTGGAGCACAAGTTTAATTATTTTAAATGAAAACCAAATAAATTTTTTCTAAGCTTAAGGAGTTCCGATATATGGACATCTTATTATAACAATTACAACTCCAGCGCCTTTTTCTTCCCACGTCTTTTTCTTTTCTTCTATGTCAAATAGCAAAGATCCTTAAACATGTTTAATTATTTTAAATGAACAGTATTAATACCAAATTTCATCTCTCTAAACTCAAGAGATTTCGAAATATGGATACCTTATTATAACAATTACAACTTCACTCCTTTTCTTCCCTTCTAGGTCAAATATTTTTTTAAAAAAGAAATGATGCAACACTGGATAAATAATTTGAAATGAAAAGTCCAAATATCAAATTTCATGTGTCTAATCTTAGAGGATTCCTAGATATGGACATATTATAATGCTTTCAACCCTCCTCCCCTGCTATGTTGAATTTCCTAAAATCTTTCGTTGGTGGTACCTTACGTCCCAAATCCTATTACTGTCCAAATTTAAAGTTTCTTAAGCAAATTAGCCTAGGCGTTTATCTGTTAGTCAGTTCATGGTTTGACACTTTCTTAGGATTGATGGGGTTCACGATGACGAAGTTATGGTTGCCATTCTAGGCCAATATCGTCCGTAATAACCTCAATAGGATTCAGGTCCGGTGAGTGAGATGTCCTTAAGGTATGTCCTTTATTGGCATTGCTGATATTTCTGCTGCAGGTGAACCAAATGAGGTCGGAAATCATCATCCGTCGTAACTTAAATTCATTTGTACCCAAGATTTAGATCCATTATGTATTAGTTACCGTCACCAGTAACCTATTGAAAAACAGAGAATTATGACACTCTTATGACGATCCCTTTGCAGGATAGTCCATTTGTAAGATGTCTTTCTTGAGTGCCACATAAGAAGATTCTGAAAATGATTAATCAGGGTAAAGAAACATTCATCTGTAAGAAGTACACTACTCCACGACTATGGAGCCAAGCTCGATGCACGCTGTTGAATATTTACAGGATCGTGCTACGCTATTGAATATTTACAGGATCACTAATACAACTTCTATATATGTTTTATATAAAATTAATGGAAAGAAAAATAATAAGCATTGGGTATCTTTGAGTATTTAGAGCCAGATAATGATCAAATGCTTAGATTGCGGTACTTGAGCAATCTTCGTATTGATGTCGAAAATTTCAGCCCGCCTGGAATCGTTTCCACAGCTGCGAAATGAGCTGTTAGCTTTATTAAGTCTCTAACCGCTTGTTGCTGACTTGGAACCACCTCTGATTTGTCAATTATTCGTTGACATGTAATATCATCCCGATTATTTTCCATGGAACTCCCTATACCTATTACACATTTGCTATGGTACATATGTACGAAAAGTTAGAAATACATTACTGAAAATGTGTTTCCATTTTGTCACAGGTACGCAGCGCCTTTTCACAGATAGAGTCATTTTGGTTGTAAGGAGCAACTATGTAGCCAAACTAGATGCATTTAATGCGAGATATTATGAAAACCATACCGTCGCAGTTTGCAAGTATTTCTAGTTGATGTCGAAAATCCCTTAACTTACGATTATGACTTGTGTATCTGTAATCTAAGGAGAACATTAGTTTTTCCGTTATATTCAACAGCGTTACACTATAAACAAAATTCCTTTTCGACAAAAAGTGGTACTTTCTACTTATACGATCTCAGTTCTAACCCGAGTGGATGTAAAAGAAAGTGGATAACTCTTAATTATTGTTTAAATCCCATTTTAAGAAATATATATTGTCTCACATGTCTCGGCCCTGAAAAAGAGATGCTAAATTGTATTAAGCCCAATCAAATCAACCTTATAAATCCAATTATTAATGTGCAAGTTCTTGATGCGAGTGGTTATTATTATTAGTATTATAACATCAAATAATGTCAATCATTCTGAGGTTTCTACAAGAAAAAATTTACGGAAGAATTTGTGATTACATCTATATGTAAACAATACTACAGAAAATGCTTGCATTGAGATTTTAGAGGCAGAAAATTTCAGCCTACTCAAGTGATAATTTCTACATTTTCTCTCTATTTATTGTATGTACTGTCCATACACTTTATTCGATTATTTAGATGATAGGGTCATTTCGTAAGCACTATTGTTGGTAGGCAACACTGCATGCACATTACCTGTGTAGGTGTATGTAAGCACATGAACAACGTCACGTGCGGTGACCACAACGAGAGATGAACACCATTTGTAGATATCATTCTGTTTCATTTGCAGGGCATCATAAACGAAATTTAATGCATGATTGCTTAGTCATTGTTATTGGTCTGTGGCTTTTTCTTTTTCAACTACCAATTCGCTGATTCGGAAGAAAATTCTTGAACACAAGAGATTCAAAATTTGATTTGATTTTTTCTTATTTGATTTGAGTTTAGTGTCCACTTTCAGCAGCGAGGCTATGTAAAAAAAATGAACCTACAGCTAAACGTGGGATGCGAACTACATTAGCTCCCACCGGGAATCGAATCCAGGTCTCCAAAGGCGCATACGCAAACTGCTTAACCACGAGGGAGGTCAGATTCAAAATGAAATTGAAATCAAATCAAATCTTCCACTTTAACGTTCCACGATTATGCACTTTAGGTGAAGGGAGAAGGATGACTAAGGCAAATGAATGGTGATGGAGGAATTGGTAGAATGAAAACGTGGGAGGAAACTGAACCAACCGAGGAAACTCACGAACACTTACTTGATCGGGGATCGAACCAGGGACCCCATGCATCAGAGATAAGCGCTTTACCAATGAGCCGCCGTACCAGATTCAAAATTGACGTAAAAACAAAACAAATTATTATTTAATTACAGCTTCTTCTTATACTATTTTCTATTTCTAGTGATAGAAAAATCTTACGTTAAAAAGAACTTCGTCACTTCAATTTATATCAGTTTGATTAAAGGCGTATTCTGTGGTGCTAGGTTGTTTCAATATTTATGCCAACAGTAAAGTATCTTGAGTACTTTTACCATTACACTTTTATTGAAATAAATATTTTAAGGAGGAAAGAGATTCAAATATTACCCATAAATCAATTCTCCTCCTGCGAAGAACATGCTTTTCAGGTAGTTAGAAGTATATAGATAGATAGATAGATAGATAGATAGATAGATAGATAGATAGATAGATAGATAGATAGATAGATAGATAGATAGATAGATAGATAGATATAGAATTATCAAACTTATTTATTCTTCTAAATTTTTCTTACGATCAAGTTCAATTTAAATTCATTGTATACATTGGCATTCAAAATGCACTGTTTTGCGTACCGTGGAAATTTCTTAGAACTAATTAAATGCGTTATGGAAGGTATTATTGTACATATTTATGTTGAAAATAAAAAGAACTTTGTATTTTCCATCCACCATATTTATTATAATACTTTATTTGTATAGTTACAAAGGTAACTTAGACCTATATCTTTCATCCTCAAGATTTGGAACGTTTAGGTGTAAAATCAAATCGTTAATTTCTTACATCAAAAATATCACCAGGACAACTGCATTGATAATTAAGATTAAACGAAAGAAGAAATGGAACAAAGGCCCTTGTGGGAGTAAGTGGGTGGAAAAAGACTTGTAGAGAGAAAAAGAAGAAAAATTCATGAGAGAGAAAAATAGACTTTTCTGTCGTCAACTGTTTAACGGAACCAATTACACACGTAATTAGTGTTCGAAGAGGCAATATTTGACTTACTTTACGTTAAACGTCTTGCATTCCTAATTGATTTTTTTTTTTCGTATTATTTACTTTTCATCTTTCTTTAACGTTTTCGCTTCCAAAGACAAAAGAAAAAAATCGTTTAACTTCTTCTTCTTCTTCTTCTTCTGCTTAATTCTTTAATATTTTCTCTCTTGTCACCATTTCCAAGATTTGACCATTTTCTTTTTATCTGTATTTACAAGCAGTATGTGCGACACGATTAAGGAGTATCCGTATCACTGATAAGAGTGTGTGTGTGTGTGTGTGTGTGTGTGTGTGTGTGTGTTTGTCACCATTAGGAAAAGGCAAATAATTGATTCAATCTTATACTTAACAGTGTATTGTTACATCTGCAGGACATAAATAAATTTTAAAAATATGTTCCATCAAAAGAAAAAAGAACTATTAGTTATTATTGGGAACGAACGACGTACTTTTTTAGCGCCATAAGAGTCGTGTCTCTCAATTTACTCGATAACTACCCATGAGAATTTATCCTCCAACTATGTTATTTTATTCAGCTCCATGTCATCAGTCAATTGATATAGCCTATGTCTCATCCTTACACAATATTATAGTTAAACTTAATTCATCTCTCCAAACGTTGAAGACAAAAAACTTTAGCCTCCTGTTCTATTTATTCCTCTATATATGAAAGGGAAAGGATCCCTCGCCTCTTATCTAGTTTATCCTTCCAAAGGGAAATTATCTCTAGCTTACTGTCCTACTTTATCCCTCCAAACATGGATGAGAAAGGATATCCAGTCTCTTGTCCTACTTTATCCAGTGAATGTCCTTAAAAGGTTTGTGGTTTTGTGTAATGATTGGAATTTCAAAGCCTTAGAAGGAAGTGGTAATAGCTTCCTTGGAGCGCTCCAATGGATTGTCATCTCTCTTTCTCTCTCCTACGGGTTATACATATCTTTCTATTCATTCTGTTCGGTTATCCCATTCATTTTTCTCATTCTTTTAGATCATCCAACTTTGAATGTGTTTTACTTTTCTGAGTGGATATTTGTTGTTAAGAATTGCTTCATACGCCAAACATTACGTTCAACTTATCTTATTTGATTTAAAAGAGGCAAGGCAATTAGATTTGAAGTGCTGGCCATTTTTCCATATTATAACGAAAGAAATAACATCGTTACTAAACGCTCAGATCCTTCTATGCATGAAACCAACTGAAATGGATTCCAGTAATTCGTGACTTTTGCTTTGTTATGTAAATATCGTAATATTCAGATGCAATTATTCACGCACGTAGGACGGGATGCATATATGTACTGTTACCATACGTCTTTCTCCAGAGTATTTCCTGTCAAAATGTTGTTTAGTTTAGGAGTGTACTTAATATATAAATTTGTAAGAATGAATGTTAAAGGACTGATACAAACTTTTACGCTCTGAATTCGCGTATTATCACTAGGGATGCGCACGAGACAAGATTTGTGGCTGTCTCGTCTCGAAAATGTGCTGTAAAAGTGATGTCTCGACTCGAAAAATGTATATTTCACTATTGGAAGAGCCGTGTCTCGACTCGAATTTTGTCAGGAAAATCCTGTCTCGACTCGTCTCGTGCGCATCCCTAACTATCACCAACGTGCGTATTTACCACAAGGGTGTTTATTAAAACACTCTATATTAGATATAAGAAAACATTAATGACTAGAATTTTTCTTCATATATTTATAAAATCTTTATAATATCCACAACATAAACGCATCAAGATATATGTCGTAACTCCAAACCTTACAATGTTTCTGACAAATGATCCTTGGTAGAATCAGCAATAAAAGGATAAAAGAGGCCAATCTGAAAAACAAGAGATTCTTGGATTTACCCCTCTACACCGAGACTACCTTCCATCCTCTTGTCTCTTCAGTTGTTTTGACTTAGCCATTTATGTCAAAAACACAAAATTAAGCAAACAATAATTCTGCTACACTGAGAAAAATCCATTCTCCGGACAGCGGTACACCGTATTGTACAAATATACCGAATCCTCTTGCTTACTACAGAAATCAGTATGGAGCGGAGGTTATCCATATGCTACATACGCACTGCCCTTAGATGTTACATTATGCCGTTGCAGGATTTCTCACATCGAACAGTTTTCCGTATATTACATGCATATACTTATGTTACATTCCTCAGCTACTTATGTTACATATTATATACCTTCATTTAGATGTCAGATCCTGACCGCCTATATTGTTTCATACGGAAAGTACGTATAGATGGAACACTGCAGCAAATACATTGCCAATTAAGCAGGATTATTTATTAATAATATTATTCTGCAATTTATTGTATTTAACAGTAATAACTACCTTGAGTTAGGTGCATTTTACAAGTAACTTATTGAAGAAAAAAACTTCATGAAAAAAAAAGTTGGATCGTTCAGAGCACAAGGGATTCAAGTCCAAGTACAAAAGTTATCAGAAGAAGTGACATGTAATGTGTAAATGTATGTAAAAGTGAACACTATTTTTAACATTAAAAGAGCCTTAAATCCTACATACTTCACGCCCCCTTCTTAGCTCTCGTTCGTCATAGCTTTTCCTCTGAATTTTCCTGCGATTTCAGATGCAGCAATCAACTCTCAAATTACAGTAATAATAATAATAATAATAATAATAATAATAATAATAATAATAATAATAATAATAATAATAATAATAATAATAATCTAACCAATTTATTTCTAGCAAGACTTATGCATACCATTATGTGTATTATTATTATTATTAGAGCAGCAGCTTTATACTTAATGAAACCATAGTTCTTACTCTATAGTTACTTTATATTCATAAGGTATTTTTATGTAACCCCTCTTTGTTACAACTTTCATAATATTTACAAATTTGTCCATTTCTGTCAGTAGCTTGCGTCCCCTTGAGTTGCTCTGCACGCCCCATAAGGCATCGCGCCCCTCAGGTTGGGAACTATAATTTAAAGAATCAAATATTCATACTCAGTGCCTTAAGTGTGAAAGACTCATGTTTGATTCTTAATGAGAGATCATGTTCTTCCACGTGAAACTATACACCAGTATTTTATGCAGTAGTACTGCTGAAAATTGGTTCTAATCTCCAAATAAACAAAATAAGTCAATAGAGGTTATGAGTAGTAGGACCTAACATTAAAGACATCCCAACTACTAACTATATCTTTTTTTGCTTTTAATAATCAAGAATGTCGCATTTGCAGGGATTTTTGCCCATTTCTTAACCTACAGATTTGCGCACACTTCTATTGAAATTATTATAACATAAATCAAATCAAATTTACATGTGAACTTTGCCATTAAAACAGTGCCAAAATTTCATTCATTCCTGCTTCCGTTCTTTTAGTCAGTGTAGTTATTGAACATTATGTTCAGATTTTCGCCTATATTTTGCATGATCAATTAAATGCCAAATACTTAAAGACTCCTATCAAGCTTACTAAATTTCTGAAAGGAATCATATTATATATTTCATTTCTTAGAGTTTCATCGTTAAACATTGGCAATTTGTTCCTTCTTTCCTTAGCTATAATATATACTTGTATATGTACCCAAGCCTGAAAACTCGCTTTTCTTGGATATTCATTTAATACCATTTTAGTAGGAGATAGAATGATTACGTACATACGATTTGCAGATGATATGACGCTTGTTGCGGAATCTGAAGAGAAAATCAATAAGATGTTAGAAAAATTGAGGAAAGTTTTGAAATATATGGGATGAAAATAAATGTTAGCAAGATAAAAAGCCATGGTGATTGAAACGAAGCGGTCGGTGTCAAATATAGAAATAATCGGGTAGAAAATAGAACAGGTGACTAGGTTTGATAGCTGGGTAATGTTATAGTGACGATATGTAGTATGAACATGAAATAAAAACAAGGATAGGAATGACGAAAGAAACCTTTAGGAGGAAGAAAACACTGTTTTATGGATCCTTGAATAAAGAATTGAGAAAAAGGCTTGTAAAATTCTTCGTGTGGAGTATTGTGCTGTATGAGGTAGAAACATGGACATTACACAAAAATGATTAAAAACGATTAGAAGCTTTCAAAATATAGATGTGAAGAAAAACGGAGATAATTCGCTGGGTGAAGTGGAAACCGAATGAGAGTGTGTTAAAAATGATGGGGGAAGAAAAATAATTTTAGACATTATTAAGAAGAGGAACGGAAATTAGTTGGGACATTGGCTATGAAGAAAGTGTATCATAGGAACGTGCTAGAGGGTATGGTGGCAGGAAAGAGAGGGAGGGGGATAAGTAGACTACAATTAATAGACGATATCAAAACAGAAAAATCATACGTGAAAACAAAGAGGTTAGCGGAAGATCGTGGAGCATGGAAGCTCCTCAGTTGCGACAAGTGACCTGCCAATACTGGCAGAATTTCTATGAAGCTTGTAGAAAGAGATTCCTTGATGTTGAACTTCATTCAAGCGTTTACTTTCTTGATATACTCGTACGCTGTGTTTCAGAATTATTTAACTTTTTTTTTTAAAAAAAACATGGTTCCAATGATATTAATCATAAAATTAAAGAATAGTAATGCAAAAGTCATCAATTGGATAATGATCTCTCAAATGCTTCATTTCGGACATACTTATTCTTCATCAAATAGAATAGTATCTGACAAAAATGGTCTGAAACTTCCTCCAAGTATACACAATATATCCAATTAGAGAATACTTCTGGAAATATCCTAGTTATTTCTAATTTATATTCTTCTTTCTGTTTCTGTGATTCTGTATTCTGTTTTGTTATTATTCTTTTCCCTCATTGAAGTCATCATCTCAACTTGACCTCTCCTTTAAATAATATTCTTTACTATTATTGAATAACTTTATTTGAAAGGTTATCATTTGTCCGACCACCTGTGTAAACATAACACTTGTTAACACCTGCCATATATGTCACCAATGACATTGCACGACTTCCTGTTCTTGTCTTCCATTGAACTTTAAATAAACAGACACATCCTGCCTTTCTAAACCAAACATAATAATGTTTTCTTAGCTTTGCCTTGAAAGAAAAACATTCAAAAAGATTACAGAACATTACTTTACGAATAACTTACATTACTTTAGCAACGTTATTTATAATTTCTCTTTACAAGGATCGATGCAGATCACAGATACAAACATTAATTTGTACATTCAGTTTTAATACATTGTATTATACTTTACCGTATTATTAGAGGTTTCATTGAAATTCTGCGTTAATAACTGCATTTGTAATAGCAATGTATGTGATAATTTGAATATTTAATCTTATTATTCTTGCAATTAAAATATAGAGCTCCTTCGTGGCTAAGCAGTTAGCGTACGCGCCTTTGGCGTGGGAGACCAGATTTCGATTCCCGGGGGGAGCTCATGCAGTTCTGATTCTACGTTAATCAGTAGGTCCCGTCTCATATAGCTTTGTTGCTGAAAGAAACGTTGAACTACAAATCAACTTGTAATTAAAAAATGAAAAAATAATGCTAAGTCAACTTAGTTTATATGCATGCAATTTAATTGAGATCTTATTTGATTCTGTGTATTTGGAATTCAATATCATTTTTCAGAAGCGAAACTACACGAAACGTGGACTTGAAGGTTTTGAATGGGATTCTGGTTACTTTTACTCACATCAGAGATTAAACCCTGACCTCCCGCTTCGAAAGACGAGAACACTCTCAAGACTGGTTGATAATTCTATAGTGTTATCGTAGATGCAATAACAGACATTAAATTCCAATCCAAGCAACCAATACAAACTCAGTGCTTAAGAGAATGTTGTGATAATTCGATAGTGTTACCATGGATGGAATAAAAGAGACATTGAATTCCAATCCGAGGAACCAATACAAACTTAGTGCTGAAGAGAATATTAAACTCTAAACAATCAGTTAGGGATAAATACTAGACATATACTCCCCTACTTTATTAACAGTTTCCCGATTAGAGTGTGTTAGGGTTATGAGATAATGAGACTTACTGTATGGAATAATGCTTGAGTAATACTTTAGGGCGGAAAGTATTTTAGTGTCAGAACTGTACCAGAAAAAGAGATAGAGAGAAGAAGAAGTGAGAATGGTTGCTAAGAGTGTCAACAAAAAGAGTTAGAGTTATATGTTTTAGAATTTAAAATAAGAAGTTTCTGGAAGTTTAAGAAGTATATGTAATTAGATTATAGAAAAGAGATAGCATCAATTGTGGTTGGAATAAAGAGTATGTAGAGAAGTTTGTGGTTAGTTGATATATATTGTTTGATGACCAGAAAAGTTACTTAGTTTTAAAGGAAATTCTGTTGGGTTGGTTAAAGGAATTCCACTTATACTCTACTTTCACGTCTCATACAACCTCGGAGCTGAAAACGGACGTTTAATTTTTAAAGAAATAAAAAGGAAAAAGTAAAGAATTTTAATAAGATGCAAACGCGATTTGCATCTGCTAGATTCATGATTGCTTTTCAGTTGTTAATGCACGAGAACGAAATAAGTATACACAGATACATAAATAAATAAAATTTAGAAATAGAAATGTGGAGATCCTACATACAACAATAATAATAAATTCAGGTGAATATGTATGGTACTCATGTATCCCGACTTAGCTACGGATCTAGCTGAAAGATATTGTCGGATAGAAATGGCTACTGATTAATTGTATTGAAGAACGCAAGTTCGTAAAAATCGTGATATCTTCTCATGCATATTCAAGAAATATTTAAAAAAAAGAACGACATGCACTACTCATTTATTTATTTGTTGCACAAAGAAAGCCCTATAAACTAAAGGATGAATAAACGGGAAAAAATAGCAAAGGAAAAAAGAGACCGATTATCAAAATATACATTAAATACCAAAAAAGACTCGGAAGAAATCTTGTTATCCGACACGTAGTCATGTCATTCGTACTCAATAATTTGAGATACATTCTGAATGATTATACACAGCACGCCAAACGAATGTTCAAGTATTTGAGATTCCTTCTTCTTTATTCTTTAATAAATGTATTAATATATATATTGCCAAATTATTTGTCACAATTAATAACAAAATATTGATCGCCACGTCATACTCATTACAATATCTCACCCAATTCTACATACAATCTTATGATATACTATATACATATGTTTACACATACACGCACACAATACTATCACTACATACTTTACAGAACATTCTAGTCGTAATATTCTGTGAGATTGTGTGCAATTTCACGCAGAAAGCAATCGATTTCCTTTCGACCTGTAGTATAGTCCGCACAAAGACAACGAAGTCTGTTCTGGATGTTTACAAACACACATCGTTTAAATATTCTGGTTTTCTGATGTACTTTCCTCTCTCAGCCTGTTTCAAAATTGTGGAAACTGATGCATTTTCTTCTTGAATCTCTTTTCAAATTCCTACATTGTGGGGTAGTGATGTCCTACTAGATTATTGAACTTATTCTTCCATCCCTCCTCGGGTTGTCGGCAAGAATTGCTTCGTGGGTGTTCCATGAGTTTGGGGATATTGTGGGGGAATACGCTTCAATTTTAAGATACCACCGCTGCCACTTCTGCTGCCTGAAACGTATGTACTTTCAAAGTAGTCTATTAGATCAGAGGCATTTTGCGGCGCTCTCTCTTTTAGATAAAAAAAATTACCTTGTTTAACATCTTCAACAAGTAAAAACGCCAATGCTAAGACTTTACAACAGAAAAGACGAAATTCCTAATCAGTTTTATATAGAGTTGTCAGTCTATATTCATGTACCTTTTTCTAAATGTTTTACGCAAATGAAAGAAGCAAACTTTAATTTGAATATTAATTCCAAAAACAGCACGTACTGCATTATGAACTGCCATTTTCAAGTCATGTCTCCGGCGTAGAATGGATATTTAATTCCGAACACTTATTTTGAATTGCCTGAAAATTAAAGAAAAATACATGTGTTGTATTCTTATTATGTAACCGATGGTGTAACACATAATCTTTCTACAATCTACATACATACGAAAAATGTTTATTCAGTTTCCAACAAAACAAAACAACTAGAAAAATATTTTTTTAAAGTTTTAGTTGTCAACTTAATGTAATTAGCTATAATATACGGTACGATACTAATTGAATAACAGAAACTAACAATGATACTGCCTGAATCCAAGATATTCAGATTATGATAGCATTCATACCTGTATTAGTTCCTCGTAGCTCTTCTGGCTTTTATCGATCATAAATGCATACACAGCAGATATAGAGGACTTTCCAAGTGGAATCTTGATTACATACAACTGTGTGAAAAGCTTCAGAGCGATTGTAAAGTTTCCATCCATGTACCACGTAGGTGAGTCAGCAAGACGTTGTAAACATTCTTCAATAGAAAATACTAAAAATCCGATACTGTGATTTTCCATAGTTGTCATAAATGAGAAATGATTGAGGGTCTTCTCCTCCAGTTGTTGGCCAGGGCGTACCTGTAATTAATGTAAATAGATTAGGAAGTAATGTATTAGGAAGTAATCAAGAAACAATAATTAAAAGTTTAAAATCCGATAAATTTAAAATAGCTAAAGCTCGTCCATAACACAATCTAATAAATAAAACAAATTTTTAATTCAGGGTAAAATTTTCTCCAATGTAAGTCATGTCACACTCAGCAGTGTATATACACCATTCCCTCATACCCTAACTTGATTTCCTCCTTCACCTAAATCCTGAAATCAATTTATCTGTTTTTAGAATTGCAGTACACTTGAATTTCTATCTACACGTCTCGAACGGATGAAACACTTCAAGATAAAGTGTTTAGTGTACCCATACCCTTCATAAAATAACTTATCTCCGCCCTTATTGGATTTAAGGATTTCCATTATGATTCACTTCAAACACGTAAATTTGATTTAAACTACTATCTAAACAAAAGAATATGTGCACATCAAAACTATTAAGGTATAACAGTTTCACTGTAACTATCCACTTGGCTTCATCAGACACTATGATTACCCAGAAAATGATAGATTTATATAAGTTAATGTAAGTTGATGAGTAGTTTCCTGGAGTTATTCGAATTTGCCATTTTGCCATTTTTTTCCATTCGCCATATTTTCCGTTGCTATTATTTTCTTTGCCATTAATTCATAGAATCAAAGGGTGTCTCAACAAGAACGACGGATTTAATATACCCCAAAAAGTACTTTATTACTAGAAAATCGAAAATATTTTTACATACTTACATCAGGTAAATGTTATGATTTAAAAATGAAAAATAGTGACTGTCATCAGTCATCTACGACTTAATCTGCAAGATCACACTCTCACGATGGTAATATTTTTTTCATTCATACGCATATCAAGGTAGCTACACGTTCAATTTCCTGAGTTAGTCCTTGCAGTGTCCTGCGTTTGTTTGTGTAAACCTGTGCTTTCAGAAACTTCAACGAAAAGAAGTCATAGGGAATAAGATCAATGACCTTGATGGCCACTTCTGATCACCGTTGGGAGCAAGTACCTGATTCGGAAATTATTCATGGAGCAAAACAGGCAGGTAGTGGCCATCTTGAGAAAATCACATGAATTCAATATCAATTTCTTGCAAATGTGGCCACAAAACAAGTAATCATATTATGGTACTGTTTCTCATTAACTGTAACAATATTTCTATTCTCATCTTGAAAGAAATATGGTCCTATCACTCCACAAACCCAAAATCAACACAAGGCAGTAGCTCACTGTGGATGCAGTGATGTCCCTTTGATTTCTCGAGGATTTTTTGTCGCCCAATGCGACATTTCTGTTTGTTGACGTCACAGTTCAACTAAAAGTGTACTTCGTTACTAAACATTATGTTTCTTGCAAAATCTCCATTCACTAGTTGTATTCCAAAACCCATTTGGCAAAGGTTCTGCTTTGAAAATGATTTTGGCTTCAGTTCCTGAGTTAGCTTAATTTTATAAGCATTCATGTGCAGATTTTCCTGACAATACGATGTGAGGATATTTTGAAATGCTCATCTGTTGTGAACGACGACGAACAGATCTTTCGGGACTTGCAATAACACTGTCACAGACAAGAGCAATGTTTTCAACAGACCGGCTGGATCGAGAACTTCGTGATTTAAAAGCCTGACGTACTAAAAATAATACCAACTTTACAATTCTAATTTTGCTTGTTTTACATGAAGAATTTTTCAATGTTGCCATCCATACAAATTACAGTGTTGCCAGAATAACATTTTCCTCAAAATCTGTTCGGCAGCGACTAGAGGAACGAACTCAACTGCATTTGATTACGAATCATGTTGTTTTAATATCCTGTGAACTACTTTTAAATAACGTTATTACTTAAATTTAATAACTGTATGTTAAAACTATTTTGTTTATTACAAACTGAATGCAACTATTATTTAAAAAGTAGCTCACAGGATTCCAAGAGAACATGACACGTACTCAAATGCAGTTGAGTTCGTTCCTCTAGCCGCTGCCTTAACTTAGATTTTCGGGGAAATGTTATTCTGGCAACATTGAAAATTCTTCATGTTCATATTTTCTGTCGTAGAATAACATTATCTATGATTGTAGTAGGTTGCATTTCATTATCTCCTTTCACTTATGAAAAAGCAACCAAAAGAAAGCTGGTAAATTTAGTATTATTTTCAGTATGTCAGGCTCGAGCCTGTGTCCTTGAACTTCTTTATCAAGCTGCGAACTGTTGTTTCATTAGCTGCAGTTTCACATTCAAAGATTGCATTTAGGTGGTTTGGGTACAAAACCTCGCGGACCAAAACCTCGCCTGGCCAATCGTAGCCTTGGTTTGACAAGGTTCTAACTGCACGTGACTGTATTTTAAGAAAAACGCGTTTAAAGTTTTATTAGGATATAGTTGTTTTATTTATAAACTAATCATTATGATGTTTTTACACAATGATTAGCTGCCTACAAGGTTTAGATTTAAATAATTGATGTTGGAAATGGAGCTTTACTTTCTTTTGTTTCCAACAATCAGTAAAATGCAGTTAGAATCTTGTCTTACTGAAACGATCATTTTCAGAAGCACAAGGTTCTAACTGCACTTAGAACCTTGTCAAACCAAAATGACGAAAATAACAGTGATGACTTAGAACGATAATGATATAACTGTAATTCAGTAGACACAGTTCATATTTTAATTACTATTCATATTTTAATTACATGAAATATGTGTCGAATACTAGTTTCAAGTTTAACAATGCAGTATAATACTCACTCTCCTCCAGGGCAAGAATAGAAGGACTCTTTAATGCTTTTTTTCTTTAATTCTGAAACCTCACATAACTGAAGCTACTACTGAAACATGACACTTTAGCCTGTCGCCTTGGAGTTCCTATAAATTTAATGCTTCTTGCATTAACATGCTCGAAATTGTCATGACTTGATTTGAGCAATGCGGTAGTAAATTTCTGAGTAAACGTCAAGTTAATTACTTCAGTGAATGGAATTATTAGTAAATTAGAAGTTTTGCTGTTGAAACAAAGTCTTTAAAGTCAGTCGTCCTCATCTGAATAACACAGTATGGGTTGTGAAGGTCTACATTCTTCAATATTCTTACGAGATCCTAAGAAGAGTAAAATTCCAGCTTGTTCAGCGATTTTTCAATTGCACTGCGTATGCTATCTACTTCCTACACACAGGAATGTCTGGAAGAGAGTATTTCATTGAAACAGAATTGATGTTTGCATTTTCTCTCAAAAAGTACGAAACTGTATATGATATATGAGAATTGCGGTTTTGTAGTACACAGAAATCGAACCAAGTACTCAGTTCATTTTCTTCGAGCACTGCATCCAATATTCTCCTGAAAACACTCGCAATTTCATTCCCTACACATCCTGCCATTTTTTCGTTCTAGATAGCACAATACTTTTTTGTTTGTTTGTTAGAGTAAAGTACGCTATCAAGTTGTAGATATTTAACTTTCTCATAAAATAAGCTATCGATATCTGCTTGGGGACATTATATAACGGTTTGCAAATCGAAGACAACGACTAGAAAATCTTTCTATTCTTTCTTTACTTTTTCTGTGTTCTCTCGTTCGAGCCTTGCGCAAAATATGCGCCTCATAATTGTCATTTTGCTCACCACTTAAGTTTCCAGTCTCTTTCGACACCTTATACGCCTCACACACATTGCATCTGTCACTTTTTGTTAAATGAAAACCTAAGTTAAACTTCGTTCCAAATATTCGATAGTACATTGGGTTATATCAATAAAATGGAGAAGTTTCTCATTATTCCCAATTTTGTAGTAGTTACTCGCATTGGTATCAATAAAAAGAGAACTTAGCACTACTCGTCTCGGCTGACCTCGGAGAAACCCCGCCCTTTTGAAGTAACCACACTTCTATTCTCGAGCCGAGTAACTACTCCGCGTTTGATATCAATAAAAATCAAAGACTCCTCTGTGATGCTAGTAACTTCTCCAAATTTATGGAGCAAGCTAAATAGGTGACTCCGTGTTAAATATGGCAGAGTATGTGATTGGTTTGCTACGTAGAAAAACTTATAAACTGCATAGAAATATTGTAAATGGAGATTACAAAAAACATTATAGGTTCATGAAAGAAAATGTAGAGTGGTGAGCAAAACATTTTTTTTTTTTTTTTTTTTTAGGAGAATCAACCTAAATTTGGGGTGGTGCACTACGTAATGAGGAAAAGATGCGGGTTTTCTTGCGTTACGTGAGTGATCCTGGATTCCAGGTCGGAATATCAG
Organism: Thermobia domestica; assembly: GCF_964235325.1. Classification (NCBI taxonomy): domain Eukaryota; kingdom Metazoa; phylum Arthropoda; class Insecta; order Zygentoma; family Lepismatidae; genus Thermobia; species Thermobia domestica. The sequence goes on along the minus strand of NC_137454.1, from coordinate 149,049,197 downwards.
GGAATTCTGGTGTGGCTCAAATAACTGTCTCTATGACTACTACAAGTGGAATGGATGCGATTATTGCGATTGTTTGTTTCCGGAAGAGTGCGTACTATGAAAACAGCAAAGGCAGAGTGGCAAGAACATTATACATTTCCGGATGCTATCGGAGCACTTGACTATACACACATGGCAATAAAGAAATCTAGTACTTTGGAGACAAATACGCTAATAGGAATAGCTCCTTCGTGGCTAAGCGGTTAGCGTACATGCTTTTGGCATGAGAGACCCATGTTCGATTCCCGGCGGGAGCTCATGTGGTTAGGATTCCACGTTCATCAGTGGATCCCGTCTCATATAGCCTCGCTATTGAAAAGGACGTTAAACTCAAAATCAACACAACTCAACGTTGATAGGAAGGGTGTATACATGAGAATGTATTTTTTTTATGCCAAGGCGAAAGGGGACACGTATGGTGTGGAAAACGAAATCGGATGGACGTGCTTTATGATGTGATTGGCTGGACATTTTTTAAAAAGGAAACAAAGGGGCTAAGTGTCTGATTTCGTTCTTAAAGCCAAACAATCTATAAAGACCTTGGACAACACGTGATATGCGCTTGTCGTGTTAATCTTGATATAGTTGGATTCGAACTTCCTTGTTTCCCGTTTTTTTCCTTTTTTTTCTTTTCGTTTTCTTTTCCTTTTCTTTCATTTTTTTTTTGTTTTATTCTCGCTCGAATATTAAAGATTCTCTTTTGGATTTGTGTCTTAGTCGTAGATGTATCTGATATTTCGTTGCATTTTACTATACTTGCCTTCAAAGCTTCGGCTTTCCTTCGTTTACTTTCTGGTAACTGTGACTTTGAAAGTACTACTGGAAACTCTTTTATAATATCCACAAATGCACTTTGATTGAAACTGTCGTTGCTACTTGTCCCTTCCATGGCGTTTAGGATACTGCGCCAGAAGTTACCCACAACGAAATAACCGCTCAACAGATGGGAGAAATGAGTAACTACTTCTTTTATTGATACGACTCAGTGCTACGTACAGAGGAAGCGCGAGTAAACGTTCATAAATCTGGAGCAGACTAGACCTGAGTAGTGGCTTGTTTTATTGATTCGAACTTGAGGGAGGAGATTACTCCAGGTGTAGTTACTCCGATTCTCGAGCAGGTCTTCTCAGGAGTAGTTACTTATTTTTATTGATATCATCCATTGACTTGCAAATTGGTGTTTCGTTTTCATTCTGGTATTCTTCAATGTAGAGATCATACATTTCTGTAATGTTCAGATGGCTTCCTAGGTACAATCCACTGTTATCAGCTCGGCAGTAGTGTCATTCCACTATTGGGAAGGATTTTGTGTGTTCCGTTACAAAATCTACTTCACCCACTAACTTCCGACGACTATTACTGTTTTTCCTCTTCGATGTACAGTCGGTATGTTTTGTAATGCAAAAAGTCTTGGTTTTGTCTCCAGCAGGTTATTGCGATATGTCGAGGGTCGACAACCAAAATGTTTTTCACACTTGAACCTTTTCTCCTTTAACATTGAAGAAGTGATGAAAAAATACTTCCTACGGGATTCAGCTTTTTTTTATTTTTTATTTTATTTTTTTTTTATTTTCAGTCGTCTCCATTTTCTCTTGATTCCTCTTCATTATCCTAAACACACATACACCAATAGATGGCAGTAAATCTTCCTATTTACTTTGCAGAGTTTAGAGCCTTGCTACAAATAATTTTATATTAAATTTTTATCAATTCGGTTTAACATCTACGATTTACCAATTTAGTTCATTTTTATATAGCACGGTTCAGGAAGTGGTGAAAAAATGTATGCTCAGAATTGGTGTGCCAAAAATATTTTTAAAAAATACTAGAAGAAAAATATTATTATTTACATCTCAAGGTAAAGTTAATAGAATAAATCTTACATTTTAAACATCTCTTTAATGTAAGACAAGTAACATAGAAAGTACACACGTAAAGTATTAAAAAAAGAGGAATACTTCTGTAACTTACAGCTTCTCAAACTGAATACAATATTAGAGTCAAAACCAGTTAGAACCTTGTCAAGTTAGTACACGGTCTAGTTTTCAAGTTAAAACAATAAGAGTCATACAGTATATTTGAATAAAGCTCGATTTCTAGTGTTACGTACTGTATATAACTCAATTTTGATAAAAATGTCAGAACCTTCTCAAACTAAGGCCACCCAATACCTTGCTGCTCAAACTCTCGCGGCCCAAAATCTCGCCTGGCCAAAACCTCGCGGGCCAAAATCTCGCCGGACCAAAGCCTCGCGGGCCGAAATATTGCCGGGCCAAACCCTCGCCTTGCCAAAATCTTGCGATCCAATATATCATAAAATCTCGCCTGGCCAAAACCCCACCTTCCTGATCTTGGGACACAGGATCTCGCCTGGTCTAAACTACGCGGAATGTAATCTCGCCTGGGAAGAAATGTCTTCAGTATAAAATGTCGTCACGCCGATTTATTCGATGTAGAATACTCTATATATTGCTATATGTATATATATTTTTAATAACACATAATTGCGTTAAAATAGTGAGCAGAAAAACTCTACCGCGTGCTTTAAAAATCTATCCTACATAAAAATGAAAATGACTATGTTTCTGACATCATACCTCTTGAGCCACCCGATCGATCTTGATGAAATTTTCAACATAGATGAGGTTGTGGCCTGGGATGTATTTTGTAATTTCATTTTGATGGAACAGCGAAGGGGATGGGGAGATATATAAAAATAAATAAAGCTTAATAACTCTCGAACCACGAGACCAATTTCGATCTATTCTGCTACACAGATCAGGTTAGAGTCTGGGATGGTTTTTGTTGTTTCACTGTGACGGGAAGGGGAAGACATATAGAAATACATAAAAATGAAAGTGGCCGTGTTTGTGACTTAATAACTCTTGAACCACTCGTCCGTTCTCGATCAAATTTTCAGCTTATATGAGTTTTGAGCCTGAGATGGTTTTTATTTCACTTTGACGGTGACCTTAGGAAATTCTAACAAATCGAAAAATATTTATGAAAGTAGGAAATAATATCTGAGTTTTTACGTCCCTCGATTATATCTTGTAAGTTAAAGGAAACGTAGATGATCAGAATGAAGGAAATGATGGAAAGAAGAAAGTGAGAGGAAACGAGAATACCCCGAAAAAGCCCACGCACACGAAATTTTGTGTCTTCTTCTTCTTCTTCTTCTTATTATTATTATTATTATTATTATTATTATTATTATTATTATTATTATTATTATTATTATTATTATTATTATTATTATTATTATTATTTGTAATATGGAATTGCATATTAAGAAACTCATTGATTAATTTTGAGGAAAGGCTTCATTCCACAAGGTTTTGGCCAAGCGAGATTTTGGACTGCGAGGTTTTAGACCAGGCGAGATTTAGGCCCACGAGGTTTTGAGCGGCGAGGTTTTGTTCACGCGAGATTTTGGGCGGCGATGTTTTGGTCACGCGATGTTTTGGCCCGCGAGCTTTTGGGCGGCAATGTTTCGGCCGCAAAATTTTGTCCGTATACCCACTAAGGTTTCTAACATTCACTATTCTTGTAATGCGTTTTCACAATCAAAACTCGCTGTTACTTTGTGTAGCGAGTGCTCCATGTTGTCTAGGCTGCATCAAAATTCCAGTATTGCCAAGTCAAAACCAAACTCAACATTCTTAAATTGGAACATTTATCTGTTGTACACATGTAAAAATAATTACCATTTCCTAAAACGTATTTTGAGCAGATTAAATCCAGCGTTTTTGTTGGGATACACTTCATATATTGTGAGTCCTCCATTTGATTCTTCACAAGTAACTTTAAGTCTTAAGATTAATGCTTTTAATGTCCTCCAAATTAATTTCATGTGACGTTATATTCTAAGTATCAGTCTGAAGTTGACAAGTCTATAGTCACCTCATTCGTAAAATTGAATCAATCTGTTTAGAATTGAATTTAAAAATTGATATTTTGTGTCCGATAATTGCGTTTTCCGTGACGTCACATCCTCCATGTCATTCACGAGATTAAAACAAATATATTGATCCTTACTCGTGAAATTTTATCAATCTGTTTAGGTTCTAGTGTGAGAATTTATGAATGTAGCATTTTGTATCCGTCATATTGGATATTTTCGTGACGTCATACTATTCTCCTTGTCATTCATGAGATTAAGACAAATCTATCGAAACCTCACTCATCAAAATTCTATAAAACGGTTTCGGTTTTGATGAGGAAATCTAACAATATCGTATTTTGTGTCCGCCATATTGAATTTCTCTTGACGTCATATACCCGCACTGCCATTCATGAGTTTGAGATAATGCTATCATTACCCAAAATTCACCAAATTATATTCAGTTACTTCGGCTATACATACAAATAAAGAAATTTACAAATATCCATTCACACATGAAGATATTAAATGCTTCAACTTTGGTGCACTTGTGTACAGAAAAATAATATATTATTTAAGTTAAGGAATTAAGATAGTTCCTCTTTAAGTACAAAAAAAAGCTTTAATTTTTCCGTACATTCCCTTTTGTTTTCCCTAATATTTATCTTTCTTTCATTCCTTTTTTCCCACTACTTCGTTCGTATGATTAAAATTATTTCTTTTCCATCCAAATAAACCTAGCTTCCATATTGCATCAAGAAAACAATACCACACTTCGTTTATTATTTTTTTTCTAATTTATTCATTTCCTAGCCGTAATTCGTGTTCTGTGTTCCACGGTAAAAAAAAGAACTGTTTTTCTTTTTAAAAAAATAACAGTAAGGGAATATTAGGGATAAAAAGAAAAGAGGAAAACAAGAGTGTTACAAGTACCATGTAATTATACTTGATTGTGAGTGAGTAAGACAGCTCAATTTTTCCTCTTGGAACCCAAGATGGATTTCCTCCTGTTTCGCGAATCGAGTCTCTTCTGTTTTATTTTTCCTTTTCTGATCTCACTCTTTCATTGATCGCTTTTTGTCTTCATTTTTCTACTTCCTTCCTAACTGTATTACACTGGCAAGGTTTTCCTTTCTTTTATTTTCTTTTTTCTTTCCTTTTTAAAAAAAAATACTTTTGTGAACACCCTGATCAGGTTGATGGTAAACAAAAATAAGTTATAATCACAATCCATTAAACGGTAGTGTGTTTTAAGGAAGCGAGTTAAGAGTAACTGCCATAAAATGTAAAATTATTCTCATTTCAAATTCAAAAATGTTTTGGGCGCCGATAGTGATGAATGATTATTAGGAGAGGCGAGTATTTTCAGCCCTTCCTAAAATTTTCATAAATATCATTCAAAAAGTAGTCTTTGGCAAGCTGGAATTTTCGCCCACGTTCTATTTCTTCACACCTCATATTTCAACCTCAAAAACCTAAGAACATACCAAATTTCAAGTTTTTATCCCAATTAAAATTACCTAAAACATGAGATATAGTGTCCAAATAACGACCATTTAAATAATATTGGGATTTTTTCTCCCCTTGGACCCTATAAATACTAAATAATTATACATATATTTGACAATTGTCTGAAGGTTAGTTCCGGGAGGCTACAAAAATGTCAAATTTTATCGTTGTAGACTTAGCGGAAGTGCCTAAAAATGATGAGGTATAGGTGTCCCATTTAAATAAAATTGGACTAAAGCCACGTCATCCACTGTAGCTACTGAGGCAGTTCCAAGGATTCAGAGGGCACATCATCCTGCCTCAGTGGTGGTTTAGTGGGGAGTGAGCTACTCAGAGACAACTCAGTTGCATTTTGGCAAACAAGGTGTTAAAACATCTGCCAAGATGTACCAGGACACAGTGCTAACACCTGTAGTGAAGCCACTGTCTGCTACCATGTTTCCTGGAGAAAGGTGGACCTTCCAGTTGGATTCCGCTCCAGGCCACAAAGCGAAAACAACCCAGGACTGGCTGGCACGGAACGTCCCCGACTTCATTTCTACCGCTGATTGGCCTTCTAGCAGCCCGGACCTTAACCCGTTGGACTAAAAACTTTGGGAAATCCTTCAGGCAAAGGTCTGCCATAAACGGCATCCATCTGTCGACAGTCTGAAACAATCCTTGACCTGAGCAGTGAACAATTTTCCCATGGACGTGGTGCGTAATGCCACTGACCAGTGGCCGGACAGAGTTCGTGCCTGTATCAAGGCCAAGAGGGACATTTCGAAAAATGATTCGTGCGTCAGGTGTACAACATATCAATGTAAAACATGAAAAAATAAATTGCCTTGGTGTTAATACTCTCTGTGTTATTCACATTCAAACTTGTGACAATATGTATGATTATTGAAATGGGTGTTCCTTTGGATATTAGATCTTATTTTTTGGATAATTGGAAATGAAATAACTATTTGAAATTTGACACGCTTATGGATTTGTGATAGCGTTATCTAGGTAAATCACCAAAAATAAAAATTGCCAACTTTAGTGGAGTGGAAAACACACGGTCATTTTGGGCGTTGTAGGCCTGATCGATTGTGAACACCTTTTCGTCAGTGAACAAAATCTTTCTGTACAGATTGTTGGCGTAACGCCACAACAGTCTCTTTGATTTAAGGACCCTCTGCGACATTAATGTTTGGTAGAGAAAGTGACCAGTCCGCCTCTTATACGCCCGTAGATGTAGGCCACTCCTGAGTACACGAGACATAGAATTTCTGCTGATGTTCATCTCAGCAGCCATCACACTTTGTGTTCGAACAGGATTTCTTCGAATTCTTGCTGCGACTGCTTTCTGGACCTGCGGGGTTCGTACCGTTCGTGGTCTGCCACTTCTTGTGCGGTCAGCGGCCGTTCCAGTCTTGGTGTATCGCTGTATGGCACGATACACGAATCTCTTGCTGATTTGTAGGGGTTTCAGGAGGTTGAAAATCTCACCTGCTATCTTCCCAATCTTGTGTAGTGCAATTACTGCTACACAATTTTCGTAATCGCCCCACTTCATCAGAACTCAGTACAATATCAACGTATGTCATGAACAGTCAAACACACACTACATGCATCTTCCGCTTTCTACACAGATGGCAGCCCTGTACCACACCGGATGCCTACAGAGCCACTCCAAACTTTGTGACAGTATTTATGATATAACTAGGTAACATAGAGATTTTTTTCATTCATCTCCCCTTTTAACTCCTGAAAATGAAAAGAAATATACTTTTAACAATTTTAATCTTCATTTCTCTCCTTAACCTATAAGCATGCCAAATTTCAACTTGCTATGTCAATCTGAAGTACCCGTAGTTTCATGTCAATGTGTTAGTTTATATTTGTATCTGTAGCTATATATATATATATATATATATATATATATATATATATATATATATATATATATATATATATATATATATAATATAAGGTGTTCATGAACTATACCAACAAACTGTAAGAGGTGATTCCTTACATGAAAATAAGACAAAAAAGTTCATAAGGACCTGTGGGGAAAAGTGCATATTTCAGAGCTAGGGCTATCCAAATTCACAAAAAAGCCAAATTTCAAGAGGCTCTATATCGAATTCGAGAGACTGTGGATGGTGGTCCTTCTCAGCGTAAAGAAAGTCACGCATACGCAATCCAAAAATGCATAATTCATTAATGCTCATTGGGAGCACACGTTATTCCCTGCAGGGTGAAATTCCCAGACATGCCATCAACCGAATTTTGAAGTACACTCTGACTTTATGATTCAAAGTAGGCAGACAATAAGTCTTGATAGCAGTGAACACGAAACCCTTTAGCGCGATGCCTGAAGTGTTAAGGATCGTCAGCAGCACGGTCTCTCGTACTTAGGCATGGGCGCGAGACGCGAGAACGCGAGAAGTCTCGTCTCGCAAACGAGACGAGAACGCGAGACGAGACTTATAATATTTTGCGAGACGAGAACGCGAGACGAGACCTGATATCTTTTGCGAGACGAGAACGCGAGACGAGACTTAAACAAGTCTCGCGCGAGAAGTCTCGCGAGACTTCTCGCGGTCTCGCATAGTTTACATTTGTGATATTGATATGGTATTCTTTTGCAAGTACCATCATACATATTGAAGAGAAGATAGTTAATAATGTCAGGATCAAGTTTTGTAATAAACATGGGTGTACCGACAGTAGAGCGCCAGCAAAGAGAGTGATGGCAAAAGAGCGACGACCAGGAGAGCGTTAGCCAAGAGATCGACGGGTCAAAAGGCGACGCACAAAGAAAGCGACAGCCAGGAGAGCGACGGTCCAAAAGGGCGACACACAGAGATCGATAAACTATGGATCAAATGCTTGAAACGTGGTCATAATTCAAAATCAGTAAAAATGGACAAAAATTGCTATAATGAGGCTTTTGATCTTGTTAATTATCAATTTGACATCAAATAAAAAAAAATGGAGGACCAAATTTGGAAAAAGTAAAATTGGCGAACTGGACTTGGTACATTGGTGCATTTGACTTTGTTGATTACAAACTTAATAATTTGACATTAAAATTTAAAAATTCAAAATGGCGGATCCATATAGCGGACTATGTTTGAAAAAGTTTGAGATTCGAGAGGGAAAGATACTTTGTCTACTTCAATAGCTAGGACAGAGTCAATCTACCAGTCATTTATTAATTAAAATATAACTTAATGAAGTCATTTTAATTTTTCAGTTAAATAATTGTTCTTCTCCCCCTTATTTTTCGAAACCTTAGTCCTCAACCATATAGAATCATTCCACTTGAAAGCGAAAAATCGAGCAAGACGGTCGATTATGTGAATGATAATAACCAGAAATATATATATAAAGTTCTAAACCGTGTGGAACAAAAAGGCACAGTGGAATACTAACAATATTTTGATTCCAGCAAGAAATGTGCTTCCTCCACAAGTGGTGAAAATTTCAATTTGTATTTAGACTTACTTCTGTCCCGGCATGTGTTTACGTGGCTGCACGTTCCTTGCTGCTTCACGTTCCTTAGCAGCTGTAAAATTCCACAAAAACATTCTTGTAAACAAAGTCCGGGTGTAAAAAGGAATGCAATCACAAACGAGAGTCGAGTTTTTCTGTTTTCACTCCTTTTAGTAGACTCAGTTCACGATTGTTTGTAATTGCTTGCAAAATTTGATTTTGTTTGTAGCGGTTTCAGACCCTGGAATGCAGACAACACAACAATCTTGATGTAGCGTTGGAGCTTCAAAAGGCTGTAATGGTCACATCTGTTTTGGAGACTGATATGTATTGCTTTCTTTTCTTTCTTTCTTTCTCTCTTTCTTTCTTTCTTTCTTCTTCTTTTTTGAATTTTGGAGCAACAACAACAATATAAAGTGACAACAAGAAAACAGATACTTTAGTGAGGCTCAGAAACACAAATTTGAGCGTTTTAGTCATTTCCGATCAGAAGTTAGAGGGGGCATAGCTCAGCATCCGTTCTCTATGCACTATATACTTTATACCACTAGCACTAATAGGAATTAGAAACACAAAAGATGATTTTCTTTTCTATAGAAAGTACAGATGATACTTATTATTCTCTCAAAATTACGTTCCCTTTGACACAACAAATTTTTCAATATTTCCTCCGAAAATATAATTTTGGTTTAATTCATCGACTTGGACTAAAAAGATCCAAATATTTCGCAACCCAAAATGTGTATTTGCGTCACTATTACGTGGTAAAAAAAAAAAAAGGACTGTCCACATATCTATAGTGCAATTTTCAATTTATTTATTTATTTATTTATTCATTTTCGATAGAGCTCCAAGAAAATGAACATAACTTAAGATTCAACTATGGCAGTATCTTCAACATGAATGGCGTGCATTACAAACCATTTCATTTTCCTTCCTATCAGATATTGATAAGTGTTGAGACACTCAAATCTCGAATGCGACCGCACGAAGATTTTGGCATAATTTGTCGTTTCCACATGGAATAACTCTATAGGTATTGTCTACACGTTCAGTCGAATCTCCATGGAACTTATTCCCTTCATCACCTTCGTTTGAGTCGTCTAAATTTTTGTCAGCTTCCGTGTTGGAAATAATTAAAAGGTTTACAGCTTCAGATGACAAATTCTTCATTTTCTTATGGAATGATTTGCCCAAAGAAGAAATGAAAGGATCTGTTGTTGCCAAAAGCCTTCGGAACTTATCATCCATGTTTTCAATACGAAAACAGTTTTGAGAGAAATTCTGACAAGCTGACAATAATTCAGACGGTTCAGACGATGAATTCGATAAAGATTCGGCTGAACGTGTAGACACTTATATGGTTGAGGATGAAGCTTTCGCAAAAGAAGGAGAACAAAAATTGTTTCGCTGAAAATATCTTCAGTATATTGTCCACTGATTTCGCGTGTTTATTCTTTATATAACTCCTCTTATACCATTACCACGCTAAATAAACACCAAAAATGAATTGAATTCAGGCCTGGTCATATCAAAATTGAAAATGTTTATTATTTGCCTAAACAAACAGCTAAATTTCCGTATTTTGTTTTGTTTAATCTTGTTTTTGAGGCGAGAGATAGAGACTGGGCGAGACAAAATCAAATATGTCTCGCCTTGTGACCAATACTGGTGATATTCAAGAAACAGTTAAAATTTGTTTCGAGATAATACATTAACGACATCTCAAGATAGACTAATTTTTCCTCTTGTCGCATCTCGTGAGCATCACTAAACGTTTTTTCACGAAGCTTTGCAGCTCTTGTAAACAACGCAGACGGCAGTGTGTAAATGTTGCCAACTAACAGACTAAAAAGTTTATAGAAAACCTCGAGCTAACAAATTAAGAAACAAACCGAAGACCGAGAGATTGAAAATGAAATGGCATGGACTTCTGATAGATTACCAAGATACATTTTCTCTCTCCTGAATCTTTGAAGCAGCATATAAATATAGACAAAGAACACTAGGAAGCATGGCTGCCCGCAGCGGGGAAGGGGCAAAGGGGATGTTGCCTCCCTGTGTTTTAAAAGGTTTTTGGAAGTGCATGTCAAGACATACTAATTTGCTTACTTAAATGTTATAACACTTAATATATTCATATTAAATATTATAGTATCTGGTATTATAGATTATTTACTGTAGTTAATAAGCATACGGGCGTAAATAACTGTTGTTTTACTTGATGTATTACGTGCCCTCGTGTATCAAAATATTGTGTATTCACGACTGAGTTTGTGTGTCGGTCTTTTGTCCTCCCCCCTCCCCCCGTGGAATCAGTATTTTACCTCCTTGAAAAAGTCCTGCGGACGTCCATGCCTGGAAGCCGGGCTGGACAATCTCTTAAATTTTCTCTGTAACTGCAAATCATGGCTAATCGTGGTTGACCATAAATCTTCGTCCTCTGTATATCAGGGAGTTCGCATTAATGGTTCAAAATATTCAATCTATCACTACTAAATTTTATTTAGCCTGCCCATAGCGTCAAGGGATAACATGGAAAATTAGAATCAGAGCTATTGGATCTTACTATGTTCTCTAGTCTTTGTTGTCTTACTATAGTTATTAGCTTGACTAGCAGATGTACTAAAACATATGCTCTTTTACCCCCATCCATTTCAAAACTGAGTTTCGGATCACTACGTGACTCTCAAGTAGAGCCAAGAGAACATGTGGATCAAGTAATTGTTCATTTTTTTTTTTTTAAAAAAAAAAGAAAGATATTATTTATTGAATAGATTACAATTTTAGTATCCCTTGAAGATTTTTTTAGATATTTAGTTACTCCTGAGAACGGACAATCATTCTTGCGATTCTTAAATGTTCATGTAACCTTTAACGTACCAAGCCTAACTCGTCAACGTTGTTTACCAAGTTGGGGTCTTCTGCGGACCCCAAGTATTATTTTAATTTCTCAACATAGTATTGCAACTCAAAATTATTATTTTTTGGATGTCTAAAAGCATACCTAAGTTAAATGAGCATTGTTGACATCAAATATTATGTTTACTTGAGCAATATTCAGTTTTTCGTACAATTTTATACTTTTGTGTTCGTAAATCTGAAATACAAATTTAACAATGGAGCTTTTACATTTTCAAGTGTGTTTTTATTTTTTGTATTTTTTTTTAACGAACGCATCGTTGATATAATTATGTAATAGATAGTATATTCCAAACGGATGCAGTACACACATAACATCCAGAATAAATTGATTATTATAGTTGCAGGAGTATCACCAAATATCGCCCTCTGGGGTTCCTAGAGGACCCCGCTTGGTATGTTAAGAGTTAAACCCGATCGTTTCTTTTAATCGATATGCGAATTATAACCAGGGGTAAAAGTGGGAGAACGAGGAAGAACGACCCCCATGCCCGACCTCGGAAAAATATGTACGACGTCCCCCAGTTCTTAAGAAATTAAAATGGGCAAGGATAGGCGGGGGAACGGCGTGACGTCATAACGCTTGCTACCGTACCCCTACCTTTTCAGATCCACTTTTACCCCTGATTATAACATACAGAATTAACATCAGACGTTACGCTACTTCGAATCGGTGAAATTGCTTTTATCTTTATTTCTTACTTATCTTTAAAATAATAGGCCTACAACTTTTTATATACAATGAAAGGCTCTCCAATTATCTGAAGTATAATGCATTTAATATATTAAATAGAAATTTAGCACAAGGGCTCAGTTTTTCCTTTGGGTAACATAATGAACATTTGCATCCCAGTTCTCTGAAACTGACTAAACAGTCTGACTACGATTCTTCACAAAAAAAAAAAAAAAAAACGAAATATAATCAGAAGTGAGCAACACTTGCAATGAGCCAAATGACCATTATTCTTCCATAAGAAAATAGTCCCCAAAAAATTCCACTTGTTCAACCTTAGCAGCAATTATTGTATTTTTAAATCACACTAAGAACATTTTAGTTTCAATTAAAAGCACATCTCTATATGTGGATTGACATCTTACACAAAAATTTAAATTTAACAGGAAAACAGTTACACCCACTGACAAATACGCAGAGCGCGCGCTATATTTGATGATGGCCATGCAGGCAGGAAGGTTACCAGTGAAGGATTACATGCACGTGCAGAAGCAGAAATATTGCGGGAAACAGACGAAGCATTTTCTCCTGCACCAATCGCTGAATACTCGTGTGCGGAGTGATACAAATTGAGTTACGCGGTTTGTTTTTGAAGAGTGCAAAGGTTTGTGAAAAAGCGAGTAGTTAATATAAAAACTACTGTCATAATTATGAACTCCCCAAAAATGTTAATGTTCTACAAAATTGACACCTTAGAAGTGCATGGTTCTCATCGAAACATCCCTTCCACACAACATCATCACCTGAAATCGTAGAGACAATCGTAGACGAAGGCAAGTCAGTAACTAATAGTTTATTTCTAAACTTCTGGGCTAGCATTTATTTGAACATTTACTATAAATTATGTTGACTAGTGGAAATTTAAAAAAATACAATTTTCCTTTGTATTATGAAATTTGTATTGATTTTTTATGTTTTACTGTTATTTTGATAGTTTCAAAGTAACTAGTAAACGGGGTAAGTGTTGTGACTTTCCGGCAACACTGATAGTTGCTTAGTTAGCTGTTCTTGTTTCTTCAAATGGTTTGGTCAGGTTGTCACAATTACTGATTTCATAATAGGTTTAAGTTAACAAGGTTAATCAAAATCTAGTTATTTTAGGAGATTTTCTCATGACAAAAGATTCAAGAAATAAAGATTGTGTTAGTTTTTCTTTCTCACTACTTTCACAAAATGCAATAAAATAGATTCTTCTATTATCTACACTGTTTTCTTTATTTTCTCTTTGGGGTCGTGAGCCAAGATCTTTGGTCATAAAGTTCTTGAGGAGGAGGAGGCAAATAGGAGAAAAAAACCCGACACGTTTTGTCTTGTGTATCCACCCTCCTCCTGATGATGAGACAACATCTTGACAAATCATAAAAGCAGGATAGCAAACACCAGTACAATACATTTTTTAAAAAATTTCTTTATTGAGGACATATTTGGAAGCTGTCTTTTCGAAAGATTTTGTAGACGGGAACAATGAACTTAGGTAACATTGCATATTCGCGGCTGCGGTTTCCGGTCTTCTGTTATTGCACCCTCGGTAAAAATATCCTAGTTCAAAAATATACGGCTCGCTTTGATTTTTCCTTCAGTGCAGAAATTCGAGGCGTTGGTCAGAGTATACCATATCTTCTCTCTCTCTCTCTGTTTCTGTCTGTCTCTGACACTCTGACTTTCTTCTTCCTATTTTCGATGCATTATATATATATGAGGGAAAAAGACACGTGTTTAGTTCCAATGTGATGTAAAGCCTCTGTGTTTAGAACAGATTTGTTCCCCCTGCCCAGCAAATTGTTTTCTTACAGTAACTTGTTTTATGAAGGCAGAAAAGGGCCTATTGACTTGTTTAAGAAGGAAAATTTTTTAGTCAAAATAAAGCAGTTGTTTCTTTCCGTAAACATAAATTTAGGATAAATGGATTTATGACTGCAAGACGGATCCTCTCACCAAAACCAGAACTGATATCTGCTTAGCTTTTATTCGTCAGAAAAGGAGGGGGAGAAAAATGCTGTCGGTACTCCACTACTTTTTTATGGTTTTGTTTTGATTTTGAGGAAAAAACTAGTGTTTCAGATTGCAAACAGTTTGAAATATCATTTCATAATAATAATAATAATAATAATAATAATAATAATAATAATAATAATAATTTTATTTAAGCTCATTGTAGTCTTTCTTGTAGTTATTAAAGTTTAATCTCTTAACTCTCAATTGTTAAGAAAACGTTTAGATGAAAGTGCATTTAAGTTGTGAAATATATATTACTAACGCTGCATGTTTACTATAAATACTGCTATTTGAGTTACCGTTCTTACCAAGTTATTTGAAAGCTTTTATCTCCCAAGTAAAATTACTCAAATGTAACGTACCGATTTCATTCATACTTCACATAAACAGAGACTACAGAAAACTGGCATTTTTTAATACCGAGAATGTGGGGTGTAAAATCAAGCATTGTGAATCGGAATGAGTGGATAAGCATTGTGTAACAATGCAACTATGAAACAAAACTATGTAAACTTTGAGTATACATTATTTCAAAAGGGTCGAATGAAGACTACATTATTCCAGTATTGATTTGCGAGACCGCGAGACCAACGCGAGAAGTCTCGCGCGAGACCGCGAGACGAGACTTCCAAATTTTTGCGAGACGCGAGACGAGACGAGACGCGAGACGAGAACAGCTTTTGATTTTGCGAGACGATACGAGACTTGTTTCAGTTCTCGTCTCGTTTGGTCTCGCGCCCATGCCTACTCGTACTCGGGAAAACGCATGCTGCGATGTTTTCTTTCACGGTTATAAGTGAAGAAAACGTGAAATATACCATGACGACTGCCGGTTCCTAACACTTCCGACTTCCCTCCGAAGCATTGGATGTCCATTGTTGTCAAGACTTACCTCCTGCCTAGTTTGGATCCTTCTTGAAATCAAGGTATATCTGAAAAATCTATTGAGAGCATATCTGAGAATTACACCCTGTAGAGAATACCCTGTACACTTATTGAAAATTGATGAAATATGCACTTTGGGATTGTGTACGCATGGCTTCCTTTACGCTGATAAGAATCATCACCTACAGTTTATGGAATTCGAAATAGGGCCTGTTGAAATTTGGTTTTATCGCGATTTTGGACAGCCCTAGCTCTGAAACTATGCACTTTTCCCCATAGGTTCATATGAACTTTTTCTGTTAGTTTGATGTGAGGAATCACAGCTTACAATTTGTCGGTATATTCGGCTATCGTCTTATCTCTCAAACTCTTATCCCCTACCAATGCGGAACTTTTAGGCGCTGCCATCTCTGCCGAATAGAGGAGCAAAATTTTATTGGACAAGATATCAAAATTAGAATTCTTCTTTTGTCAATTATCGAAAATTTCTGCACACTCCGCTTAGCTTCACTTTCAATTCCAAGATTACTATATTTTCTTCTTTCCTCCCTTTCCTGGCAGGATGATAAATTACTTGACAAGTTCGACCACACTCTTAGAACAGGACTGGAATCCATTCTAAACTGTTCTTTGAAAGGCAGTTCATGGTTACAAGCTTCCTTACCAGTTGAGAATGGAGGCCTTGGGATTCGTCGAGCCATGGATATCGCCATACATTCTTTCCTCGCATCATTCTATGGCTCACGAGAACTAATTGGATCTCTTCTTCAACAAGAGGTTGACTTAGACTCGCTTCGAGATATACAAGACTGTATCGATATGGACTAGTCTGGTTGGAATGGATTCCCCACCTAACGACAAAAGACATGTCCAGTCTGCTTGGGATGAACCCATAGTTAAGCTTCGTTTATCTTCACTCCTATCATCAACTAATAACCCAGTTGACAAAACCAGGCTGTTAGCTGTCTCTTCCTCCAAAAACGGAGCCCTACCTTCTCACACACTTGGCCTATACCTTTCTAATGAGAGCTTTCGTATTGCTACAGCTCTGCGCTTAGGTGCTAATATTTGTGAGAATCACCACTGTCCTGCCTGCAACGCATATGTTGATAATAAAGGATTACATGGTCTTTCATGTTAAAAAAAAATGCGGGAAGACAATCTCGACATCATAATGTGAACGACATCATTTGTAGAGCCCTCGTTTCAGCGGGAGTTCCTTCAGTAAAATAAACCAAATGGTTGTTGCCGCTCTGATGGTAAAAGGCCTGATGGCATGACCTTGGTACCATGGAAAAATGGAAAAGCACTAGTCTGGGATTTCACATGTTCCGATATGTTTGCTCCTTCCAACTTACCCCATTCTTCAATTCAGGCAGGTCTCGTCGCCGCTCACAGAGAATCAGACAAAAGAATAAAATACTCAAACCTATTGGACAAATATTGGTTTGTAACAGTAGCAATAGAAACCAGTGGGTCTTGGGGTCACGAAGGATCTAATTTCATTAACGAAATTGATCATCGATTAGCGATCAAAACTGGTGACCCACGAGCTACTGCATTCCTTTTCCAACGTATCAGCATCGCCATCCAGCGCGGGAATGTGTAATCGATCTTAGGCACATTACCCCCTGGTAAAGAACTACACGAGATTTTTCTTCTATAACCCACAATAAGATAGAAGTTCAGATATCATAAAAGACTGACAACCACTTTGACGATGTTCCGAAGAATGTATTGAATCCAGGAAAGGACTTTTTTTTATTTACTGGCGAAATATAAATTTATTTGTTATTGTTTAAAATTAGAAAATAAAGACTGTATATTTTAAGTTTCAATGGAAAATAAAAATCGTTTAAGTAAAAAAAATGTAATATAATATTGTTGAAGCAAGCTACAACAACGGCCAGTGCATAATATACGCAGAACCAATTTTATTATACAGGGTGCAGCAGAACCAACTAAGCAGTTTTAAGGAGCAATAAAAAGTAAATCTGCATATATAGAGAAAAATGTTTTTATTTTCTAAATTAGTACAATATAGCATTTTACATTCATTTAGTTTTGAAAATAACGTCCTCAGGATAGCGGCCGTTAGCATTAATACATTGTTATAGACGATCCCTAAAGTTTTGAGTAGCTCTCGCACACATATCGCGGGGTATGGTATTTACTTTGTCAATAATCCGCTGTTTTAACTCTGGTAGGGTGTGAGGGCGGCTTTTGAAAACCTTTTTCTTCAGATATCCCCAAAGAAAGTAGTCACAAATGGTTAAATCTGGTGATCGCGCAGGCCACTCGACATCACCCCTCAAAGATCGTTGTGTAGCGATCACAGATCTGTTGTTTTCATAATAAGCGCGAACGGCAAAACCACGATGTGCACTGGTCCAGACCATATTAGCTACTGAAATGGGGTCAACGACTAAATAAAGGCAGACCACGTGCAACTGCCTACCCGCACCACAGCTCTCGCGGTAATCGATAGAAACTGCTTAGTCGTTTCTGTCGCACCCTGTATTTTTCAAGTGTTACCGTGTATCTGGCAAAATCTCAAGAGTTTGGAATGTTGTTTGCTTCTCCTGAAAAGTACTGGGTTTAACACGTAGCGATTCTTCGAGGCGCAGCGACGATATGCAGAAATTCGGATAATTGGGACCGTCATGAAATTTAAGGTTGTTGTGAAATAAACATTTCTCTAAAATTCGCTTTTGTTTAATAAACAGGTAGATCTATTAGAAGTAAGACTCCATAAATTCCAATTAAACAAGTTTTTATGTTAGTTTAGTGTGGGAATTTCAAGGAAATTATAGTTTTACGAATAAATACATATAGCAGGGCTTAAAATTTCCTGTAATTTAGAGCTGGCGACCAGTGTTCAGTAGAAATGGTTTCTGCCTAAACTCACAGGGTTGCG
The DNA here is from genome assembly GCF_964235325.1 of Thermobia domestica. NCBI lineage: Eukaryota > Metazoa > Arthropoda > Insecta > Zygentoma > Lepismatidae > Thermobia > Thermobia domestica. The sequence continues at coordinate 149,030,843 of NC_137454.1, read as the reverse complement.
CACTTTCTGTTTCGCACAAAAATAATTGTCACTGAGAAAAAGTCCCTGAATTTGGTGTGGAAGAAATAAAACCGTTTTTTAAATACTTGCAACCAGATTTATACAGTGAAAAAGTGGACTTTGTCTTAGCAGAATATGAACTTTTGTTTTCTTCATTGACGTTGAATCAAACACTGAAAAAGATTTACACTGAAAACTTCATTACGAGATTCCCAAATTTGCTTCCAATTGTCACATTTTGTGCAGTTTTACCTTAAGTATTGCTTCATGTGAGAGAGACTTCAGTCTCAACAGAGTTAAGACTGCCTACAGGAATTCACTGAAGACTGACACATTGGATGATTTGCTGACAATTTTCATCAATGCCCTTCATTTAACACGTTAGCTGCCAAAGGTGAATTTTGTTGTTCACAGGTAGAGTGCCAAACGTACTTACATTATTTTTGTTTTGTTCATATTTTTTAACATAATGTTAATGCTGAAACATAATCTAAGGCGATATATTGAATTCACCAGTATGAAAGTTGGGGTCCAATCAGCCCTACTCGTATATTTTTTGTTTATGGGCTAGAGGATAAATTACAGTTGAACTGGCAACTCTGTTTGAAAGTTTATTATTATAAGAAGAAGCTAGCTTTGTGTGAGAAGTGTGGACGAGTTCGTGTTGCTTTTAGTGCTAATACCCACCCAACCAGGTACATTCTAGGAACGTGCCATTTAAGTTCCATATGTACCGTTTACGTACCTGGTACTTGAAACATGTACATTTCATATGCATAGCACGTGTCGCTAGGTATGTGCCTTTCGAGGAATTTCTGACACTTGCAAGGTACTTTTACATGCTTCACTGGAATGTGAGGAATGTGAATGGCACATACCCCATGTACCATGGCATGGTTGTGCGTAAGTTGCTTCGTATTGCGACTAGGGTTGCCAATTTAGCCACTTTGTGACGAGATCTGGCCATTTTGAGAACGTCGTTAGTCACATAATTTCCAAAGAGCCAATAGTGGCTTTTTAGCCATATGCTTTTCACTTCTATAGCCACTTTCTGAGTTTAGCCACATTGTAATATACATACAAAATTAATATATTGTCAGTTATATATGGTGCTTATTGGGAAAAACACTCCCCAAAAAAGTTCATCTTAGACTGGAGAAATGGTTATCCTTCCTTTTCCATTATTATTTGGCTATGAAACAAATGCCGGAGACATATACAACCGCTATATACAACAGTGTGGTGTTGGAATGTGTAATGATTAGGATGTGATGTTTTATTTTATTTTTTTGAAAGTTCAACACTTCCAATGTACCCGTAAAATTGTACTAAAGAAATAGTGCCCATGTTTTTTAAATATTCAATTAGAACTGGACAATCTACATGAAATTTGCAATCGATCAGTGAAAACGTCATCTTTCTAGAGCCTGTAGTTTCTGAGATCTCATTGTCGAGAAACATATATGTGTATTTTAAAAGAGCTCCAAAGATGGCAGCACAATTCATTTGCATGTATTTCGGTGAAGGCTTACTAAAGGCAAAGGCCTTTGAACAATAATTTAAAAGGATAAACTTTGTGAAAAATATTTATTTCAGTAATTTATTTAAACTACACTCTTTTAAAAATATTTGTCTTTGTTATACACGTGAAATCACAAATAACCGTAAATCAAAGGTTTGAGTGCTAAGATTATAGGTTAGAGCTCGGTCGCTCGTAAATGTTACTGTAGTATTTTAATAGATAGTTAAATTGCCACACAGATGCCGGAGGAGGGCATATATTTTCAGTTAGTTGCTTGGATTTTTTTAAAAGTACAAGCTTCTAAATTCGAACGTGAAAATGAAGCGTTAAGGTTTTAGTATTTAAGTACTCGCACCCCCAGTTGCATAGCACTGCCCTAAGGAACATTACTGACATGCCTAGTACATTCCTAGCACATGCCAATGCCAAGTAAATGTGTCAAGTACATACACGGTACGTGATATACACATAATAGATACATTCCTCGGTATGTGTCATGCACGTACTTTTGGGCGGAAGTAACCTTATTCCTTACATGTGTATTTCACATGATTGCTCTATTCACGTACCTATCATGTACATTCCAATGTACCTCGAGGAACATTCTTTACACATGATCAGTATGTACTTGTGTTGGGTGGGTAAGAAGTTTCTTTGTGCAATGAAAAACGAAAAAATATCCGCAGAACTTGGCCTCATTTGTAATGACAGTATAGTAATCTAGACCTTTCTGAAAATTCAGCAAATTGACGGGGACTTGACAATATTTCATTTTGTCAAAATAAATTAAGTACCGGTAAGATATTCAAAAAGCAACACGTAGGTCCGATCGGCACTACAGAAACAGCAAATACCTGTTAATTGATATTCAGCGCCTCTAGTGGCGTTAATCAGCAATATCTACCAACAAAACCTATAGTATAAGTGTCTCCTATATTGTGTGTGATAGAAACACTACAGTTCATTAACACTTGAGGCAGCACTTTAAAATACAAATACTCTAACGACAACTCGACGAATTGGAAATTGTGGGTCCAATCGGACCCACGAGAACATTTTCTTAGATCACTCCAGTGGGTCCGATCGGACCCACATGGCAGCTAAGGACTTTGATCAGAAAAATGCAATCGACAGCTAGTACTTCACTGCAAAGAGAGAGCGTTACAAAAGTGAACTGTTAAGGTAACATATATTTTTTAAACATATATATGAATTGCCCAATTCAAAATTGTTTATCCTCAATCTATTGACTGTCTAGTTTTCAAATTTTATGCCCTAATGTTATCTCTTTCTTTGTCAAACCAAAGGCCGTCTGTGTGTGTGTGTGACTGGGAGGGGGGGAGGCTCTCACATTTGTACGTGAGAAATACTGGTGATCATTTTTGGATTGGCAAGTGCGTCTGAGTTTGAAATTTTGCGCCCTGCATATACGATGCATTTCATTAAGTTTTTAAAAATGAATTCTGTTTCTTGTTATTTGACGATCCAGATGACTGTAATTCGGATAGTTGGAGTTATATTGTACTTCAAAATCTTTTGTGAATAAACTAAGGAAGATCAAAGAAGTTGTGAAAATGATATGATATTCTGGAGTAATAACAATCCAAGTCACAGAAAAGAATCTAATGACGAGATTTTTTTTTCTGTTTCCGGCTAGATGAGACTTCACATTTCTTAATTCGTAGAGTTAATTAATATTTTAAGCAAAATTAGTGTTCATTATTACAGCTATGTACATAGTCAAGGTCAGAGACGTACGCAGGAGAACGACCCTAGTGTCCGGACGCCCCCACCTGAAATCCAAACTTTTCTATAAATTTGGCCTAATTTTAGGATCAATTTTACAAACTTTAATATAATTTATCCTGATATTGAATTTGAAGACCCCTTCCGAAATAAAGTCCTGCGTACTTGCTATGTCAAGGTAAATTAAAATTATTGTGAACTTTTTTCCTCTTTTTTTTCAGTCTGACGTCATCCATCACAGACTTAACATGGGAGGCTAGCCAACTCGAGAGAGCCATCAGGAACAACGACACAATCAAAGTGAAGAAATTTCTCGAGCTCCACCACGATAAATTTCAGGTAAATTTCAAGTAAAATAATCTCTCGAGCTCCGTATCTATCTATCTATCTATATCTATATATATATATATATATATATATATATATATATATATATTATGCTATTAATAAGTAGTTTAGTTATGTAAAAGTAATTGCTAATAGATATACAAAAGTAATGTTTAATAAATAAATAAGTAAGCCTACTACCAATTCTTGAGAATAGTAACTGCAGTGAATATTTAGTTGTAGTTAGCTTTAAATATCAGTCACGTCACCCCTACATGCAGTACAAATATACTATACATGACACTATCATTACCGAAAGCAATTTGGCGCATGAATGAAGTCATGTTTCAACTTTTCCGAATCCTATCAGTTTCTTATTCAAAAACGATTTGTTCAGAGAGAGAAAATGACTGCCGAATTCACTCTGCAAGTTATTGCTAATATCATTTGATGTTTGTTTTGTTGTTTAATTAAATAAGTTAGTATTACAATTTGATCTATTGGTTAAATGCGGCGAGTTTTAAAAAATAAATAAGAATTATTTCACAATTGTTTGATTTTCATAACGTCAAAATCACTGAGTTCACTATTTCATAATTCACAAATAGAAGATTTTAATATTTTTCAAGTATCCGATTTTAGTCCTTGATAATAATTAATATTTAATATTTTAACTATTTCACAATTAGTGAATTTCACTACTTTACAGCTTGTTTAGTATACTGTATCAAAATTAATTAAAACCACTGTTTTACAATTAATTTATTTCACAATTAATTTATTGCACTGTTTTACAAATTCACTACTTTTCAATTAATTTATTTGACTCTAAATCCACAACTTCAGTTTCACTAAAGTTAAGTAAACTGCTATTTTAGAAAACGAAGAAAGAAGAGAAAGAGGAGATACTTCAAAACATCTCTGAAAATTTTCAGTCTCTTCCAAGCACTCATATTTGAGTTGAATGGGTATAATATACAACAAGCAACTTATTACTTGAAAAGAAATTGTATTTATTATTGGAAAAGTGATACTTCAGTTGTACGGACACAGATTTAAGACTGAGGATTTACAAAAGCCCAATCAGTACCTTAATTTTGTTAACGAATTCCAACTACCGTATTTATTTACTTACTAAATCTGGAGTAGAATTGGATAACGGAAGCAAAGTTACGCTATTAAGAGATGCTTTTGCTTCCCACCACACAACGTAGTTTTGACCATTAGAAACAATTCGTAATGACAAATGAGACATCTTTATCTGCGGTGGCTTTTTTTAAATAACATACGTGCTTTTTGTGCTTGTAGTCCCCCATACGATCACGGTGGGTTTACTCACTTGAATATAAATCCGTGTAAAGGCTCCATGTCATTTAACCTAGTCAAAGTGTATTAAATGTTAGTTGAAATACCTGTTCTTTGTACGGGGACAAATGTTTATGGAAAATAATTCCACCACCTATCGATACGTATTTGAATGAAAGTATAATGCCAAAATCCCACGAGAGACTTTATTTTTTGCAGAAATTTTGAATCCGTGCCCCATTAGGATAACTCTGTAATGAAAATAACATGATAAAATCACGGCTTGAGGTAGGAATCAACTATGTTAAAAAATTCATTTCAAACAGGTCAAGCGTTTTCCCATTATCCAGTCACCATCAATAGAAAATATCGCTCTCAATGTGAAGAAAGAAATTATAGAAAATGTTCTCTCCCTCTCCTAAAATGGAAAATTTAGAAAACTGTGAAACGCACGTTCCCTTACTTTTAGTGAGGCGTTTATATACTGAGTTTCACTTTCCTATACCCTGGCCGGTGAACGATGATTTCTGACAGATTTGCACAAGGCCACGCCGAGCGAGCAGAAGACAGCAGGTCAACCAACCTTAGGCTCAGAACCTGTCGCGTCTCCATGGTAACCACCGCACATTGCCAAACTTTCACTCACTCCCTTTCATCCCCAACGAGGAAGCAGACGATCCTCCCCTTGCGCGGGAAACACATGGCAACACCGCACTCCTCAGTCGTCCTCGCGAGCTGAGCTGTCAGAAATCATCATTCACCGGCCAGGGTATAGTTCTTCTTGGTTGGCTCCTGAGATACTATATTTTTATATAAATTTTGAACTGGTTTCTCCCTTAGGATACGCCCTTTAATCAAAGTAACATGATAAAAATTTAGCTCAAGATGGGTACTATCTAAAATTCATTTCAAACTGTTCAATCGTTTCCCCATGATTTGATCGCAAGCAACAGGCAACACCACTTTCAATGTGAAGGAAGAAATTATGAAAAATGTCTCCTTTTCCCCTTAAAATGTTGGGACTCGGGTCTACTTATTTTTTATGTGGAATTTATACATTATTTTCATTACAAAATATTCGCTTCTCGCAATACACGCATCTTAACATTTTTCCTTCATGTAGATCAGTAGGCCTACTGAAACAGGAAGTTATAGTGATTTTTATCGCACTTCCTGTTTTAGTAAAAAGTTAATGACAGAGATGAAATGTTTTTTTGAAACTTTTAATCGATCGTAGGAAACTACTTATCGGTATCTATCACCGATTTTGTTCTATAGCGATCAACATTTAAAATCGGAAGTGGTTATTTCTATCACTTCCAGTTTGACTATCACCTCCAACGTTGAACCCGATTGTTAACTTTTTATCTTTCATATCCTGACCGAAATTGATTATGATCCATCAAGTAGTTTTTGAGATTTTATTTTGCCTCCCAGACTGACGGACACACGGATAACTAGAGTAAATATATAAATCAAACTCCATAAAAACCTAGTGGAAGCCAATCATAAAGTATTATAATCAGATATGGCCATTTAGTAATCGGGGCTCACACCAGTGTTGCCACAGTCCTAGCTCTGGAGTGGGCTGAAAAATAGGGCTAAATTCATTAATTTATATCAGTGTAATACATGGATTTATAGCACGAAGACGAAACTAAAAGAGGTAAAGTTCTAGAACACTCTCCCCTCTCTTCCAAGAGTCCTTATCAAGAAAGTGCACTTCCTTAAAATTACTTTTTAGAAACATCCAAATAGGAGGACTCCGAACATCTGTAGCAGTAGTTGAAACTTTTCACGCACGTAGGAAGTATAACAGAGGCCGCAAATTAAAAGGGAAAACAGTTATCATATTCGGTATGTATTGTAAGGAAGGAAACTAAACGCACCTCTATTTCGGTGATCAATAAACCAAAATGGTATTATGACCACATATGAAAAAATATATGAAATGAGGAACAAATTAATCATCTCCGAGTTCGTGTGTAAACAGTGCGTTATAATAAAATATTGAAATATAAATTATTGTTCCTTACTCTCGCTTATTCACGACCGAAGAAGGATAATAGACTGTAAGAAGAATATTGTGCTTTTTGTTTAAGATTTCAAGCTAAAATTTCCACCACACTGCTTCCTCCTCGTCTCCTTCATGTACACCCATCTAGCGTCATTTGTTTCCCGGGATAGTTCGAATTACGAATTTCCCACACAAAGTTCGTAGCGTTATGCGGTGTAATGTCACAGAATGAATGTTCAACAGAAATTTTAAGTCCAACATACGGTATGAGTAACGTGAGATGTAGGAAAAGTCTTACTGATACTTTTTAAAATGTGGCAAGTATTTGTTAAATGGTGCTAAATTGGGTATAATTGTTCTAACTTTTTGAAAAAAAGGGGCTGAAAATGCCAGCGGGGTACCAACAGGCCAATAAATGACAAAAAGGGCTGAAGTCGGTACAATTGTACCAAGTGTGGCAACATTCGCTCACACTGTCTTAGACTCATGCTCACAATTCTCAGTGGGGCTTGCATTCACTAATCTCAATGACGGTCATGTTCAGACTCGAATTCGCTAGAACTCGTGCACGCTATTCTCAATAAGGATCACACTTGGTCGTCTTTAGCCTCACTGAAATGAAATTCTATTCTAAGGGTACGAACATGCCGAAGAGACCTCGCGATCAAGGTCGAAGTTTAAATCGCGGTCGCACCCTCGATACTGGCACAAACCCATGTATTCAAATGAGTGAGCGCATGCCGAAGATGTACGCTACATCGCGACATAGAGGTCGACCACGAGGGTGAATTAGTGGTCGCGATGATAAACAGCCGAGTTTGTTTTTACATCGATGTTCAGCGGAAGCATCGCTATGGCTCGTGTTCTCATTGGTTCTCCCTGAAGCGCTGCACGGAATAAAGTCTTCATTTGTTTCGAATTTCGTCTGCAGAGGATTGTGTGTGTCTATGCTCGAGAGGTTTTGTTGCACCATTAAATTTGATTATGAAAGACATATTAATAGAATTAGTGAGGAATGTTCCAACAATATGGGATTAAAAAAACATAAGCAACATCATAATAGGCACGTTTTAAATAGAGAATGGAAGAAAATAGCAACTCAAATGGGAATGTGAGATAAGTTATTAATATTTATTTGAGAATTATATTGTAGCTTATTATATAAAACAGTGGCGGTTACAGAGAGGGGACTTTCGGGCTGAGTCCGTAAATTGTGGGATTTCTAAAGAAAACAAGAAGCTACTGTTAATCATATCTATGCTTAAAAACTCCACTTCCCCCCAATTCCGAGATTAATATAAAAAGGGTTTCTTCTAAATTCGTTACTAATATAAGGTAAAGAAATACTTGTAAAGACAGGCACGTATTTATAGGGAGAAAATGTCGAATAATAGAATTGCAGTGACGAAACTTCATTTGCTGAAGTTAATACCCCCTCCACCTCTAAACCTGAAGACATACTTTTTTTTTTTTTGGTAATTTTACTGGGAAATGATTTCTCGCCTGAGTGCTGAAAGAGGGCATTTCTTCACATAAAATTGAAAAAAATGTAAAAGTCTTTGATTTATTGATATAGATGAACAAGAGTGAGATTCAAATATTTTTTTCGAAACAAGAGACGAAACTTTGGCATTTCTCATATCTCGTCTCGCGTCCATCTATGCTTATAAACTGTTTGGTCCTTTCAATTTCAAAATGTGGTTTCGCAGTAATTTTTATGCACTAACAGAATAATTTCACACGCGTCACAGTAATGTTTCTCCTCAAACTGAGAACTTACAACGAGGGTGCAGCCTGCTCGCTATGTGCGCCCTTCATCCACCGCGACCTAGACATCGAGGTAGCGACCGCAACTTAAACCTCGATCGCGAGGTCTCTTCGGCATGTTCGTACCCTAAAGTTGAAAAGTGAGTGATAGGGAGCATGTGCACCGACTACGTGGGTACCCTGGGGTTCCAACACCCACACAAATAATCTTGTGGGTGCGGCGCACCCACAAGAATTTTAGTTTGATAGAAGCAAAATAAAATAAATATTTCTAACTTGCCATTATCAAAAAATAATAAACAATTAAAACATTAAGATGGAAGTTAAAATTTCTAACCTCTAAACCCAATTATTTATTTCAAATGTGTCTGTGCAAAGGCATCCAAACAATACACTCCTCCCTTCCTTGCCTGTCTTTGGTCTACTCAAAGACAGTCCGGACAAGAAAAAATGGAACTGTATTGTGAACAGAATCGAGCACAGCCGTTATGACAAAATATTTTAACTAAAAGGAAATCAATCAAAAAAATATCGAGACTCCCCTGAAAACATAACACGTTCTGCCATTGATATGCACCCACATAAAGTTTGGAAAGTCGGCGCCGTTGATAGAGAGTATAATAAAACGAAAAGGAGGAACAATTATCATGTGAATTTCTTGTCACATCGTGTAACTGTGATAGACTTCCAAAGTATGCACATTGAACACTGCAATAGGAAGTAATAGCTTTATAACTTTCAGTTGTAATAGAAATATAAGGTGAGAGATTGAATCTACTCTTGCGATACGGAATCCTCTCATAAAACTGCTTTAAGCTATCTATTAACATTTTTTTCTTCATTTTTTTCATTATGGTGACCAGGGTTGAAATCAGAAATCATAGGTTATCACCAGGCACAGAGAATAAGGGTGGAGGTAGAGATTATTGTTTGGACGCTGTATCGCATTTCTCGTTATCTCTTGTCGTTTTTGCTCTATGAAAATCAACATTGAGTGGCCCCGCGTAGCGTAGTCGCTAACGCTCTCGGCTTTGGTGCGAGTGGTCCCGGGTTCGATTCCCGGTGGGGGCACTCGGTCGAAAAAGTGTAAAACGTTTTTTCAGGCCAGCCACCCAGAATGAGGTTTTCCTCATTCACACCAAGCAAATGCCAGGGTGGTACCTAACTTATAGGTCCCAGTCCACTTCCTTCCTTCCCTTTCCCCGGATTGCGTGCTCGCCGAGGGACGTTGTCCCTCAAAAACGTGAAGGGCTAAATAGCCTTAGATGCCGAAAGCCCAGAAATCTAAATCCTAAATCCTAAAATCAATATTGAAACCAGAAGTAGTAATAAATTTCTATCTAGCTTTAATGGAGACAAGCAAAGGTAAACATAGAATATATTCTTCAGACTGAATCGACTCTTAAAAACAAGTGTCTTGGATCCATTAAAGCTTTTGTTCTATGATGAATAACGATGGAACCGAAAATGGTTGACGTTGACTTATATCGGTTTTACATAATATGTGGTAAACGGAAGAGAGAAAATCTGCACTTGGACGCTGTATCCATTGCAGAAAGTCGTTTCTTGCAATCTCTTTTACTATTTTTGCTCTGATACCTGTCAACAGACAGATGGGCATAGTCGTTCTATAAGGCTTCTGATTCTTATGCATGCCATAGTTTCTAAGTCTCAAATTACGATTAATAGGCAGTAATAATTCCTACGTCAACACGTAAAGATTAACTGACAACTGTAAGGCATGGAACTTCTCAGTTTATGGTAAGTGGCCTACTTCTGATGATAATGATGATCAGGAACGAAAGAATAGTTTTGGAGATGATGATTAGTAACGGAGAATACTTCTGGTGATGATGGTGAGCAACGGAAGAATACTTTTGGTGATAATGATCAGTAACGGAGGAATACTTCTAGTGGTGATCAATAACGGACGAATACATCTGATGATGATCAGTAATTGAGGAACATTTCCAGTAATGATTAGTAACCGAAAATACGTCTGGTGATGATGATAACTGACAGAAGAATGCTTTTGGTGATGATCAGTAATGGACAAATACTTCTAGTGATGATGGTTAGTTAAAAAAAAGTGAAAAAAATAACTGAATTATTTAATATAAATTACTTTAATAGAAAGGCGAAACGTAGGAACTTTCACACTAGAAAAGTTAAAAATTGCATCGCATCTTTGTCACAGTCACTAAAATTATGTTTCTATAAGTGATATAAGATTATATCTTCATGTTTTCACTGCCTTCCTTTAACGATCGTCAAATAAAGATGTTGGTTTCGATCTCCTATCTTTGAAGATCTAAATTACCCCATTTCTCTCTCTCTCTCTCTCTCTCTCTCTTTCTCACACACACATACACACATACACACACGCACACACACACACACACACATATATATATATATATATATATATATATATATATATATATATATATATATATATATATATATTCGAAAGAAAAAAAAGGCATGCGGCCATACAACGCTCAAGTTTTTTAGTATATATAGTAAATCCTATCGAAATATTTCACACACGACAGTATTAGAAATATAACACATTTCATGCTCTCTTAATCAGCTGGTTTCCAAATGAAGAGTTTAATGATGCCATGTGTAAAGAATCAATTCCCAGTTTTTATTCAATTATTTAATTTTTTCCTTTTAAAGTAGTCTAGATTAGTTTTTTGCTATTTTTCTTTCTTTCTTTTCGCTAGATACTGCAAGTTCAAAATAAATAAGGTTCTTCATAGATCTCATCATTTACTCGCAGAGACATATAAAAATACGTATATATATAAAAATCCAATACTTCCACTGATATATTAGGGAGTAAGTACATAGAATTTATTTTTGTTTTTTCCTTTTTTTTAAAAGGCATTTTTTATCTTCAGGCTTTCAGAGCATTGCCTACGTTGAGAGCAATACTAACGGTTTTTGCTATTTTCCTCTTCTTGATTACCTTCAATCGTTTATCTCTTTTGATTTTTTTCTGTAATTTATTTTCACTTCTTCTTTTATATACTCTTCCTTCGTTTAGTTTTTAACTTTAGTTTCTTCCTTTCCTTTTTTTATTTTTATTATTTTTTTCTGTTTTCATAAAAATAAAAAAAAAGCTTTTTCTTTAGCTATTAAATGCTGGAAACACGATATCATAATCATAATGCAGTATATTGAGAACACTTTGTTTCCTTTTAGTTTCTCTCTCTCTCTCTCTGTCTCTCGTTTATTCGAGAATTGTACTTTTTTATGTTTATCTTATTTAAAAGTTCTACAGAAGGAAAAATAGTTGTCATTTATATCTTTAAATAAAACTTAAGTAAACAGTTTTCTTCTATGCTTTGCCATTTTGTGGTGCAAGAACAATTTATGCAAGTCTATTATAATTTTCAGACGGAAGGTTTTCTTCGGACATAGACAACAGAGTAAAGTTAAGATTGTATTACTTATTTATTATAGACTTGGCCTATATCAATCGATCACAAACTACCTAGGGATAGTGTGCACGACTAGGGATTTGCCTATAGCAAACCTCCGCTACGCTGTTATCAAATATTTATTCCAGGTATACTTCCAGGAGGAAAAAGTTCCCTCGAAGTTGACCAACCTCCCCTTCTGACCCCGGAGCTAAGATAAATTACATTTGGCTTACATGTCACACTTGTGCAGAGTAGTTAGAAAATAGTTCTAGGGTAGTCTCCTCAGATTTAGATTTTACCACCTTCTCGAACAAAATTTTCTGGAAGAATGCCTGCTGATAGCTATGGGCAACCAATTACTATTTCTTACTGTAAACTTAATTCGGCTTTATACGTATTACTTTTAATGTGATAAATGATACTCTGTGATTAGTTAACATATAGTAGTATAAAGGGAATTAGGCAACTTACAGTATTTAAAATTTCGACTATTTGGAATGATAATGTGAGAGGAAACTAGAGAATTTCGAGAATACCTACGGACACAATGCTTTACACTACAAATACATGTAATCCTTGTTCACCTCCAGTGCTTGGGGTCACTGGATCGATCCCAGCTTGCGCCGTGTGGACTTTCTGGTGGACAAACAAACACCGTGCTCGTGGGTTTTGTCGGGGTTGTCCCAATTTCTTCATTCCACCATTTCATTCATTTCTCATAATCACCGTCTCCTTTAGTCTAACCGGCATAACCGTGGGACGTAAAACTGAAAGATTTCATTTCATTTACATGTAATCCTATAAACTTCCATAAAGTAGTGGTTTTATGTAGCATTGACCACTACTAGAATGCAGTGGCTGCCCCTCGAGACATTGACTGCTACAGTCCGTCTCAAAATTTATTGTAACTAATTATATTAAATACTTTGTGATTTTTAAATGCTAAAATTTCGCAACACACCGATTGGAAACCATAGTCTTAACGTAGGCAAGTACAAAGAAGTGGGAAGGGCACAAGCTTTGGGAGAGGTACTAATTCTACAAGCTACTACGTCTACGTAGTATTAAAAGGGTATTATTTTGCACCCGAAAAAAACGAAAAGTAATTGTAAAATACTTCTATCTATATTTTCAGAAAAATGATAGAACTAGATTTTTATAACAAAAGGAGTACAGATAAAGGGTAAGATGAAATTTTGACTCTACATCATTCATTTCCCTATTAAACAAGTATAGTTTTATTTAGAAAGTATACAAATGTATGTTAAGTCACGAAGTTTTAGTGGTCCAAACCCGATTTATCCTCGTCAGTGCGCTTCTATCTTAACGTATAACATTGTCGCGGAATATTACCCAAATGTAAAACAGGTTTAGAGAATTTGATAAAGAGTAGATTCCTTAAAAATGAATTTAAAGAAGCACTATTAACCAATAGTTGGCAGGACGTACTTTTACCATCTTTCCATGTATTTTGTATGGAGAGACAATATTCAAAGTAATTAAATCAATTTTAAGAGATCAGTACTCAAATTTTGCCCACAAACAAATTAAGTTATTAATCATGGACCCTTGAAGTTTATTTTCTTTGTTGACAGAAATCTATTATTGGAAGTGTGTTTCTCATTAATTGTTCTCCGCAATGAATAAAACAAAGTATTTTAAAAAAACTGCATTATTCCCTTATTAATAATTCAATTTTCTTTAGGGGGGGGGGAACTTTAAACATTGATCTCTTGAATTATTTTGAATATTATCTCTCCATTTAAAATACATTCAAATAATAGGGAAAACGTGCTTATTCTAATGGCCAAAATAGCAAAATTACGTCACAATTGAAAATCGCAAGTGCTTAAATACAATTACTTTCAAATGCATGTCAAGAATCAATGAAAAATTTTACTACCGTAGTGCATACTATACTGACTATGCACAAGAGTTGTATAAGTTCTTATGATGGCATCAAGTCTAACCAGTGGTGTATTTACAATTTTTTTCGGGAGGCTTTGCTAACTTTATTTCTGGAAATGTGAAAATTCTGCGAGATTTAATTTAATATAGAAAATAAAATTTCGGGGGCTTAAGCCCAGAAGCCCCCTAAATACGCCACTGGTTGTAACTGAACAAAAACTATTTTTTACTCAAAAGTACCGTATTCTGTTATTGGATATTCAAAATGCTTCCAAAACAATAATCTAAATATATTTGTAACGTTAAACGTTTGGTGGTACAGAAAAAATCTCGAATAAATTATTAAACTATAAATCAATTAAACTGCCAATTGTTTTGGTTAATTCACAGTAAATCACTGCCAAATTAGCTGCCGTAAACTTTTGATAAATCACTATCTAACGTGATACACGTTATAAAAGAACAATCAAAATCCTAATTATAAAAGTGAAAACTGTAAGTCTGTACGTCATGCTAGTTTCTAATAGTAAACAAACAAACAGTTGCTACTTGCGCTGCTTGTCTACTTAACGTTTAATAGATTTTGCTAGCATGAGTCAATTTGTTGATTTGAAACTTTTGTGACAATTTAATTGCAACTTAAAAACTGTATTATTCGAATTTAAATATTTCAAAGTAGAACAAGAGCTATAAGCATAATTGAATTTGAGCATTGCGCATTTCAACAGTAATATATTGTGACGTTTAATTGTTACTAAACTGTATTGTTTTAATTTAATTATTCCAAAATAGTTCCAACTAATTATTAACCACCCGATGATACTGACCGTGAACGTGCTCTGCTGATTATCATTATAATAAGTGTCGTAACCGTGTTTAGACTGAACATTAAAATTTGTGAAACACATGTTGGTTGATGGGAAAACTAAAATGACAGTAATATCAAATGGAAACTAATATGGCTTTTAAGTAAGTACGATTGTAACCTGTAGTGTACAGCAGTTCGGAGGTTGGGCACAAAAAGTAGTAATAATTATGATCAATCATTGTTAATTTAAATATCAATCATATTCCACAAGACCTTATTTATAATTTAACAATAATGTCATGTAACATGCTTGTCAGTTATTCTTTGTAATTTTACAGAAAATAGTACATAGTTTATAAATAAATTCAATATTAACAATTTCTTTTACAAGTTGAAAAATTTAGCAAAGACCTACTATTTCTCTTTTCTATGATAGAAAGAGGTGGGATCGGGTCAAAGTGTGTTAATTTTAATTGTAACGAATCGATGTTATTAGTTGCTTTGAAATTTAGCGTCCCTTTTAATATCGAACCTTGAAGTTACAGGTTAAAGTGGGATTAGAAACATATGAGCTTCCTCTGGGAATCGAATGCAGGTTTCCTACGCCTTTTAGGTAATTAATAGAAATACTTAAATCAGTTTGGAATTTAAGAAATGCATAAACTTATGTATGCGCTGATTCACTTGTTCAGTCATCATCAACGAATCTCCGAAACATTGGGTACTTCATTTTTTTAAAATTTTCTTTCTTTCTTTTTTTTTTTTCTTTTTTTTTACAATTGTTCTACTTCTAGATTGAAAACAAAACGGGATTTTCCGAATCCTAAGGAAAGAAAGGGTCTTTGAAACGTTTCCTTTGCTCACTAGATCTCCAAAACTGTTGACTATTATAGAAATTTGAAATTTTGCCTATAAATGTTCTCCCTCGATCTTACTCTACTGACTGGGTGAGTTTAGTAAAATATAGTCCCTAAGGATGAAAACAGGATTTTTTGGTCGTTTTTCACATCTCAAAAACTCCTAGGCGTAGAATTTTGAAATTTCTTACACATATTCTCAATACATCCTAGATTACTATAAGAGAAGGAGTTTTACGAAATAGGACTCGAAACAGAACTAAAAACGGAACTGAGTGCTTACATAACTCAAGTGAAGTCAAACTTGTAATGAACATTTTGCTAGAACTGTATAGATTATGTAAGTAAAAGACATGTTGTCGTGTAAAGGAGAGAGGATATCAGTAGAATTTTACTAAATGGGAATTGGGATATGGTTACCCTTGCTATAGACATAAAATTATAGATACTCTAGACTCTCGCTAATCCGGCCATTCCTGTCACATATGGATGCCGTATTAGCGAAAGTGCCGGATTATTGAATGTCTGACATTTATTTATTTATTTATCTTGTTTTTTATTTATTTTGAAAACATAGGGGATATAGTGTACTGTATTTTATTAAATCGAATGATATAATTTTAAAACATAGAGCATATACTTTATTAAGTCCAAATATACATTAATTTTCAAAGAAAACTTAGTCCTTGAGTAGTATCACTCACTATGAATCATGTCCCTAATTTTTAACTGTTGCCATGATGATACGCGACGGTGGCATGCTTTATCACGCAACCGAACTGTAAAGAATGCTACAATTTCGAATACGTACAGTATATAAAGCATTGTTTAACTAATGTAAGCATTGTGGCGCATGCGCACGATAATTCATTGTGCACTTGTTTTTGGTTGGATGTGCGCCGGATTACTGAGAGGCCGGACTACTGAAGGCTTTATTAGCGAGAATCTAGTGTATTATTACTGATACTTTCTTATAATATTACACTTTGTAAACAATTTCTACCAATATATGTCGATGTATTAATCTCTTATTGTTTTTCCCTAGGTTAATCTTCATGGCAGTCTTTTGGATAAGTCATCGTGTGAATCGCAAAGTCAAGATGTTGAAATCCTGCTCAGGAAATCGAAAACTCTCATTGACAGGTAAATTTATTATGATTACCACTTTAGTTTTGTCATTTCTTGATGTTGTGTTGTTATTATGTCTTACTACACTGGTCATGGAGTGCAATTATTGGAATACTGGATTTCCCTAGTGTATTTACTCTTTTCTTAATTTCATGAGATAGTTTCACCGGCTTGAGTGTCCTTCCTGGAACTCTTCTAACACATAAATATCTATTCAGTAGCCAAGGGCGCCCATCAGGGGGAGAGCAAGGTGGGGCGCTCGCCCCTATAGGAAATTGTACTTGGGAATATCGAAAACTCAATAGAATTTTTTACATTAGTTACAGCAAAATTTAAAACTATATTTGAAATATCACTTATACTTGCCCCCCCCCTTGGAAACCACAACATGGGTGCCCTTGTCAGTAGCTAAGGTTGCCAACGCGTTCGTGGAAATAAATACGTAATACTTTTTTTTTTCTGAATTTAGGGCCATTACGTATGAATGTATAACAAAATGTTTAAAACATTCTATTATACAAAATAATGATTGCAGAGTATAGAGGTATCTATTTGAAGCTGTATTTGACAGGAATCTGAGTTTGGTAGTTTCTCGTATATAATCTTCAAATTCTCTGCATGTGTAATCCAAATATACAGTGATGTGTAATTCAGCTTTAATTAAATTTAAATTATAACAGCTCGTATCATCAGACTTATAACAGAAGCAATCAGATCTCACGCCTCTTTGTCTGGCTCTATTAGGTTCGGTATCTAAACTCATTAAAAACAAAACAACTTGATATACATATATTACTTTCAATCTGAAAATTGGTACTATGGGGGTGGGACACCCCTAGGTGGAGTGGGAAAAGGGGTGGAGTGGAGTGCTGAAATTGTAAAAATAATCGAAAATGACTGATATTAGTGTCGAATTCGTAGTTTTTGGAGTCGTAAAGAAAAATAGTGATACTCTTTATGCTATGTTAGTCCAAGTTTAGTGCTTATCGGCATGAGTGCGGATGAGAAGAAGTCAAAACAAAGTATCAAAAATGACTGGGATTAATGTCGAATCCACAGTTTCGGGTTTTCGGGGACGCTAAGTGCAAATCATATTTAAACTCATGTTTAGTCAGGATTAGGGATTAGGAGTTCGATTTCTGGGCTTTCGGCAGCTATGATCATATTAGCCATCACATATATGAGGGATGACGTCCATCGGCGATCACCCTGCCCGGGGAATTGGAGAGGAGGGAAGAAATGGGGAAGGAAGGAAGCGACTATTATGTTAGGTACCATCCCGGCATTTGTCTGGTATGAATGAGGAAAACCCAGGATAACTGTAAAAAAAGCTGTTACATATTTTCGACTGATTGTCTCTATCTGGAATTGAAGCCAGGACCGCTCGCATCTAAGTTTAAAAATTTAGC
This sequence comes from Thermobia domestica, assembly GCF_964235325.1. Lineage (NCBI taxonomy): Eukaryota > Metazoa > Arthropoda > Insecta > Zygentoma > Lepismatidae > Thermobia > Thermobia domestica. The sequence goes on along the minus strand of NC_137454.1, from coordinate 149,012,618 downwards.
GACTACGCTACGTGGGGCTCGGGAATGACAGGGGAAACGTCGAAGGCGTTACATGTCGTTATTTATTCTACTCAGTTCCTTATTTTCTGATAAGACATCACCGAAAGCACTTCTTTCCGTTACTCTACTCAGTTCTTATCTTCTGACAGAAGCAACGCCGAAAGCGTTCCTCTTCGTTATTCATTCTACTCAGTTCTTTATTTTCACATATTGTGCATAAAGCGTTATTCCTCCTGTGCAACGCGGAGAATTTCAGCTAGTTCTAAATATTCTTTAAGGTAACGTCAGGAGAGATTGCACGGTAAAGGAGTTCAAACGAGAACAAGGTGGGAGGAAAGGAAAGAAATGTCGAGCTGTAACGAACGAATAATTGATACCTTGCATATAGAGAAGTCACGTTGATTGATATGTTGACAAAAGCTGTAGACTGAAAATTATGTTTTACAATTTGCGTAAATTGTGCAAACTAAATGCGTACATTTTTCGAAGCGTTCGGTAGAAATTCATAGAAATGTTGTTGTGGCAAGTACGCAAAAAGTGATGTGTATTTGAGTTAGTTGATTATCACAACTAACTTTGTACATACGGTAGTTTAACGCCAGTCAGGAAAATTCCACTCAAGCAATGCGGGTTCGTTATTCACTTTACTATAAGACAGTATAGGACAGTTCGCGCAATCACAAATTATGAGATATCGCACAGACATTTATTGAAGTTAAACGACATAGTAGGAAAGATCGCGCATGCGGGATGAGTAACATATTATGTGTAAAGTCATATAGGGAGCATAATGAGAAAGTATGTAATAACTATAGTTGTTTTTGTTGACACATCAAGCCCTTGCAAGAGGGTGGGCATGGGGTGAGCCCCCTCTGCGAACATCTTTGCCCCCTATAAGTTTCAGTTGTTTGTTAGAATGTAGCACCCATGCTTAAGGGGTGAACACAAGTCAGCCCCCCCTTCAAAAAAAATGATTTCGAAATTCTCTTTCTTAGTACCCTGGCTACGGGCCTGACTTAAATGTTTGTTTCAGTGTGGTTTATTAATGCGTTTGCTTAAGGTAACGGTCTATTTTAAGATTGTTTTTTATTTTGGTAACAGTTTATAATTACTTTCGTATTACCAACATTAAGCAATGTATCTTGCAGTAGCATACAGATGTTCGCTGTCAGTTGAGTCATGTTTTTTAAACATATCTTATATTTTCTTCATCAAACAAGGTTGTTTCTGTAGTACCATCATCATGGTTAATCTCCTCTATCCACGTTTGAGAGATCACGCATAATAGTTTAAGAAAAAAAAACGGCCATAATTAAGAGCAGACTTTCAACAGTAGCTGCGCGTCTGGTATTATGCGTAAGGTACCCAACTGTACACTGCGTCATTCTTAACAATATTGCTGTTTTATGCAAGTTCGTTGAATCATTGTGCGCGAACTATTCTTACACTGCCTTATATGGCAATTATAAAATATTAATAGTAACTATCAAGTAGCACTCAAAAAAGAAATATTTTTATTAAGATTTGTGTCTGTGTCGATCTAGATTTGTGTAAATTTGTAGGCAGGAGCGCCTATCCTGGAGTCAAGGAGTCCTGGCCACCTAAAAATGTTGGCTTGGATCCCCTAAGCTATGGATAGCTTTGCTTAGAAAACGAAACACAAGTACTTCAATATGCCCTCCAAAGTTATTCAGAAATTGGCGCCGTAATTTGTAGGTGTATTATTTGATTGGCAAATAATTACAGGTTTCTGCTTTATGAAGTATGATAAATGTTGATGATACAACTTATGTGATATTACAATAAGAGTGAAGTAATTTATAGTAAATGGTAAAAAACATGAAATCACGTAATGTATTAAAATTATGATGATATTAGCTAATTTATGATAAATATTAATGAGTGTACGATAACTAATGAAAACTTTGTATACTATTTGAATACATTGACCGTTGTAACTTTTGGAAACATAAGTGCTAATTGGATACAGTGACCATTGTAACGTGTGAAAATGTAGTGTGTTAATTGGATATGGTGACCATTGTAACTTACGGAAACATTGTGTGCTAATTGGATGCCGTGACCATTGTAACTTACAGAAAAAATATTTGCTAGTTGGATACGATGACCATTGTAGCCTATGGAAACATTAAGTACTGATCGGTGGCCATTGCAACTTACGGAAACGTTGTGTACTAATTGGATACACTGACAATTGTAACTTGTGAAAACGTGTGCTACTAGGATATGATTACCATTGTTACTTATGGAACTGTTGTGTGCTAATTGGATATGGTGACCAATATAACTTGTGAAAACGTTGTATGCTAATTGAATACGGTGACTTATGAAAAGTTATGTGCTAGTTGGGTACGGTGACCATTGCAATTTAACGGAAACGTTAAGTACTAATTGGATGCGATGGGCATTGTAACTTACGGAAACGTTGTATGCTAATAGGGCACAGTGACCATTGTAACTTACGGAAACGTTAAGTACTAATTGGATACGATGGGCATTGTAACTTACGGAAACGTTGTATGCTAATAGGATACGATGAGCATTGTAACTTACGGAAACGTTGTATGCTAATAGGATACAGTGACCATTGTAACTTCTGGAAACGCTGTGTGCTAATTGGATACTGTGACCCTTGCAATTTAGATAATGAGGAATTGGTAATAATACAGTGCCTACCATGATTTTACAAACCATTACACAACTGAACATTATTAAGTAATCTATTTTACTTTAATGTGCGATCAGAACGAGACATAAAGTGATACTTCTAACATTATTACAATAGTATAGTATTTCTTTATCAGGGATATCAAAATTGTCCCCTGTAAGTATAAATTCTATTCTATAAGTTTAAAACAACATTAGTGGTATTGGAAGAGAAAACGCGCCGGCAGCAATTGTCTCTCTACACTATACCGACCGTACTTCCATTATCTTTCACACCAACAAAAATCGAATTGAAGTGAGAAAAACAGGATCGGAAATCTAACTTTAGAAAAAAAAAAAAAAAGAGACCAACCAACCTCTCGACTTTTCTACAGACGATTTCCAATCTCTTTCTGTTTCACGTTCTTTTTCCCCCTTTTCACATGTGTGTGTTTCCCATCTTCCTCATGTCCTTTTACTCTCTTATGTGTTTTCTCTTTCTTTAAAGGTTTGAGAGGGGCGGAGTGTCCTTTTATCTAATTCTGTTCTCTCCACACCCGTTACATTTTCGTTCCTCCTTTTGCTCTTGGTCTTTCTCTTTTCTCTCCTTCTATTCGGGAATTGGTTTCGAAAAGTGTAATTCGAGCCCGTAGTTCGATATGTAGCTCCGGAGGCTGCTTTGGCTTCTTTCTTCTTCAACTTTCCATTGCATTTTGGAGGTTTTTGTCTGGTAACACTGCTTTCTAGTAGATGGATAAGAAATAAATGAAAAAAAAAAACAAGCCTCTGGTTACTCGAGTTTTTTATTTTCCTTTTCTTTTTCTTTACTGCCTTGTATTACGTATTGTGTGAAACCTTTGTATTGAGATCTGACTGGAGCTAACTTCGCTTCAGCAACCAATCGGTGCACGGTAACCAGCGAAAAATAATACGCACTCAACTCATTCTCTATTGAGGTTGATCTTTTCGGATTTCAGTTCTTTCTTATTTATTTTCTGTAATGTGGAGGAGCTTTTTTTTTTTTTTTGTAAAGTGGTTTCAATTTTTGTTTTCCTATTTCCTTCTTCTTTCACACATCACGAACATTTTGTGTGTGTGTGTGTGCGTTTACAGATATAAATATATTCGTAACGACACAAAAGGGAACAGATAAAGGCAGAAATCTTAAAGTCAATTAGATTCAATTTTCTTTATTGATAGACTGTGCTAATGATAAAAAAAAAGGTTAGTTATCTCTTAGAAAAACCCTAAAGGTAATAAATTATCTCCCTTTATTACAAGTACGTGAAGACGAAAAGGTTACCTGGGGAGCATGGAGAATGGAAACTTGTCAGTTGCGACAAGTGACCTGTCAGTAGTGGCAGAATGTCTATGATGATGATGGTGATTATACTGTTGCTGCTTCTGATGATGATATTACAAGTAGCATATGCGTCACTATACTACTTGGAATAGAGTATGTGGCCATTGTATAAAATAGAGTATGTTGTAAGATAAATACAATAGATAACAATCTGTTAGTTAACAGTATCTAGTATATATAATTTTATACATATGCATGGTGTTTCAAAATAACACCGTAGTTAACAGTATATGCAATTTTATACATATGCATTGTGTTTCAAAATAACACCGACAACGTTTGAGAGTTGATTCCTGACAGGAAGATAAGACAAAAAGTATTGACCAACCTAGGTGCACTAATGCTTCCTTTCGGGGCTATGACCAACCAAAAATTTGTCGAAGAAAATGCAAAAACAACCATAACTGGAGAACGCAATGTCGTAAAGAAGTTAGGTTAAAAGGGAAGTTCATTACTTTTAGCTGTAGTTTCCGGTGCAGGAGCGACGCAACGACAATCCCCACACAACTGAAAACCTCTTGAGGTAATTTATCAAAAGTTGACCGAGGAAATTGTATACTACAAAAATAAGTAAGCAATCTGTTCCAGCAGAAGAACAATCATCAGTGGCGTCAGTTTTTGTATAACTTTTCGGGGAGGCAAGCTCCCAGGATTGGCTCCCAGGGCTCCCAGGGCTCCCAGGATTGGCTCCCATCCCGAATGACATTTCTTTTTAGCACATTAAAAATTCGTTTTTTCTGGATTTTCACGACAAATAAAAACAATAATTTATTCTAAACCACGTCATTTTGTACAGCTCTATGTCATCTATCGTTTCATGTGTCTTTGTACATTATAATTAAGCAACAGTGAAAATTTAAAGATTAACCATAACTTTAGGAAATCTTTACACAAATTATCCAATTTTGAAGAAACTGGGCGTGTGTTTTCTTTCCCTTTCAGGCTTCCAAATAAGAACTATTTATTTGACTTAGAAAAAGATAAAACGGGTATATTCAAGTTCAACTTAAAAGTTTCCTCCATAAGAGAATATAATAAAATAAAGAAAAAAATATAAAAGAAAAACAAAGTGGCATTTATAAAAAATATATATATGCAAGATTTTCTTTGCGCAAAAATATTTTTATTATAAAGATACTTCATTAAATTTTATTTTGCAAATCGTTAGTGAATGTTGAACTTAAGACTCAATAGATGGTAATTTATATGTAGCTTATTACAGATATTAGGCTTTGTATTAATTCTCTTTCGGAAGAAATTTAAATCGAAAAATGTTTTGACCAATGAACTTTAAAACCGGGTAACTGATAATATGAGGTTATAACGACTCACAAAGGGTAGTCGTCAACCTGGTTCGATCGATGATATATGAATCACGAGTGGTAGTAATAGTTTGCATGTAAAAATATCTTTAATAATTATACATATTATTATTCTCACCTTTTCTATCAAAATTATAAAGTCGATGAACGGTATCAAATGGTTTATTAGTTGATACACTTTTACTCTATTTTCATTCAAATGGTCATGCACACATACAAGATGATTAGGTATCCATAAACAACTACATAGCAACTCAAAAACATAACACTGTCAATATCTCCTACAGATATTAAAACATTCTTCTTTTTCTAATATTAAATTAACATTCTATTAAGTATAGTGCACATATATGAGCACTTTCTGCCCAAGGTACAGGTAATTATTAAACTATCCAAAGTATTTCGTTATATAAAATGTCGCCCGACAATTGGACTGAATATAAAAGTCATAAGCGAGCTTGGCTTTTATCTTCAAGAACCACTGGTCCGTTTACAATAATGGTCTTACACTACTTATGCCTTTCACATTTTGATCGCTCCTCGTATGTATCTTCATTACATATCATAGATATAGACACATTGATAACAAATCTTTCATTTCATTAATACTTATTTTTGACAATAAAGTTTCAACACAAATTAATATAATGAAAACAATTTTTGTGTTTAATTAATCATGAATTAAATTGTAATCCTTCACGTTAATCATAAAGAATTAAAATCATTGGAAACTTATCGTTGGTTAATGAAAATCAAAGAAAATAAAATTGACTAAAAATCAAAAATTAAACATAACCTACGTTCGAATGACCAAAAGGCAGAAAATAAATCTATTTTTACATAAACAGAAGACACCCTTTTTTATTATTTTTTTTTAAGTCTTCTTCATTCCTATTTATTTTGAGCAAGAATATCAGGCGCAACTAACTCTTTCACTAGATGCATCCATTTTTCCTTTGTATACTGTGTAGGTTTCCAAACCTTTAACTCATCTATATTACGAAGTCCAATTGACGTACCCGTTTTAGCGTTCAACAATTCAAAAACTTTAGGATTTATTTCCTTAAAACATAAATAAGGACCCGAGAAAATGTCACAAAATTTATAAATCTTCTTTAACAACATATTACTTTGTGGATGTTGTTTAACAAAAACTAAGTCATTGACCTTGATCCGATATTTTCCTTCTTGCGAAGACTCTACTTGAGAATTACGTTTCAAAAATTTATTATGTCTTCGGATTTTTACCATATTCACTAAACTGGAAGAATCTATAATTGTTGAATCTTCTAACTTGACATCAAAATGTTGTTCCACAGGGAAAATCAAATCAGAACCATTATGTACATTAGCAGGAGACACGCCTAAAGTATCTGATATAGAATGATTCAAAAGGTACGTGATTTGATTGACATGCTTGATCCATTCGGCATGTTTGTCTTTACAAAAGTGTCGAAACAACATACCAAAATTGCGATGTACATTTTCTACAACAGAGCTACTAGGATGGTACGGAGTTACAAAATGAATTTTAATGTTAGCCTTGTTCATGGCTTTGATGAACACATCACTTTTGAACTGTGAACCATTATCACATAATATATGTTCGATAGGGCCACAATGTGGAATATATACATTCAAGATTTTATTTATGATAGCAGCAGAAGTTGCTCTACGCAAAGGATAGGCTACTACATAACGTGAAAAGATATCCATGGTTGTTAGTAAATAAGTTTCTCCAGTAGCTGCTCTTGGTAAAGGTCCATATAGATCGATTGACAGAAACGAATGTGGTCTCTCAGGCGTTATTGAGAGCATTGGCTTTTGTACAGCCTGGTAATTATGTTTAATTCGCATGCACTCAATACAGTCCTTGATATAATTTTTGATTTGAGTTCTCATTCCCTTCCAATAAAAGGATTTATTAATCAAGGCACCTAACTTTACATAACCAAAATGACCGAAATCGTCATGATAGGCCTTTAATATGCGTGTTGTTAGCGTAGGCGGAATGCAAATTTTATTTCTAGATTTGAATTTAAAATCTTTAATTAATAAGTAGAATTCCGTTGGTTAATTTAAATCTGGAATTCAAATGTTTGGGACAATTACATCCCTCACGGCATGAAGACAAATGTTCCATGATTTGTTTATATTCATGATAATTCATTTGATGTTCTCGTAGATCTTCTATTGAAATGGTAGCTATTTCATCCTGTAAGATCTTAAATTCGTTGATGGACAAGATATGTTGTTCTTCTCCAGGAAACATACGTGATAAGGTATCTACGGGTCCATTATCTACCCCTTTAATGTGTCGTACTTCGAAATTATAAGCTTGAAGATCTAAGGACCAGCGAAGTAGTCTGTTATTATATCCTTGTACGCTGTTAAGGTATCGCAATGAATTATGATCGGTAAGTACTATGAAATGACATCCGCTAAGATATGGAGCAAATTTTTGTATCGCAAAACGTACAGCCAAAAGTTCGATTTCTGTCGTGGTGTATCCTTTTTCGGCCTTCTTTAAAGTACGGCTAGCGCAATGGATAACAGCCGGTTCCTGAATAGTTGGATTAGGTTGCCAGAGTACTGCAGAGATTCCAAGTTGGGAACCGTCACACTGAACATAGAAAGGAACGTCATATCGGGGATGATTCAAATGGATGTTTCGTTTTACGCATTCCTTCAACTTATTAAAACTGTGTTCTTGAATCGGACCCCATTGCCAAGGTATTCCTTTCTTTATAATCATAAATAAAGGCTGGGCTATCTCAGCAAATCGTGGGATGGCTTTGCGAAACCAATTGAAGAGTCCTAATATTTGCCGTGTCTGTTTCACATTTAATGGGGCAGGCAGATCTTCTATGGCTTGTACTTTAGATTGACTGAATTGTAAACCAGAGGCATCAATTTGGTATCCAAGAAATTCTATGGAATTTTGCAGAAATTTTGATTTCTGTAGATTGATAGTAAGGCCCGAACTTTCCAATCTGTCTAAAACTATATCTAAGTACTTCAAATATTCATGTGGATTTTTCCCCATGATTAAGATGTCATCAGCGTAAGTTATCACGTTGCTACGTAAGTCTTGACCCAAGACTTTATTCAAGCAGGATGCTAACGCCGCACTACCATTGATAAGCCCAAAAACTACACGGTTGTATTCGTATAAGTGACCTTCAAAACTAAATGCTGTGTACGGTTTCGAATCTTCATGTAGTTCGACCTGATTATATGCCATTACTAGGTCTAAATTTCCGAAGACAGCATTCCCTTGTAAAGAAGCTAGTATTTCTTCCACTGGAGGATACCTCACTTGTTCCAGATCAATGTGACAATTCGTGCGTCTCAAATCTAATACCACACGTAGAGAACCATTTTTCTTTGGAACAACATGTAATGGATTAAGATGCACGCTTCGTGAAGGCCTAATGATCCCATCTCTTAACATATCTGCAATTTGCTGACGTATATTTTCCCTGTATCTATATGGAATTATATAAGGCTTTGTTACTATGGGTTTGTCTGTTTTAACTTTAAAAGAATAAACAAAATCCTTGCAACGCCCAGGACGTTCTGAAAATACATTTTTATGTTTATATAGGATATTCTTAAAGTCAGCTTTTACTGTATTATCTGTAAAATCAAGACTGCTTTCGAGTGATTTAACACGTTCAAAAAAACAATACATCGTCTTTTAAATTCACCAAATTTTGTGTGTCTTCCATTCGTTGATCATTTAATTTACCACTTTCTGCACTAACAGAAACATTATTCACTACATGAGAAATATTATTATATTGACAAGCACTATTATCTAATTTTGGAAGCAGTTTCTGAACGATTTCCTGAGGTATACCAGGTATAGTCAACGTTTGGTTTTTAAAATCAAGCATGACACGTAATTGAGATAATAAATCTAAACCCATAATTAATTTCTCGTTAAGTTCCTTTATTACCAAAATAGGGATTGATATTTCAAAATCTTGAATAGTTATTGTCACACGAGTAATTCCAGCTACTCTCTTTTTATGTTTACCGGTAAAATCAACTATAATATGGTTCTCAGCCTTTTGTAGCTTAGGATTCGAATAATTACTAGTAATTGCTTTCCACAACGAATACGATAATAGAGAGGCATTTGCTCCTGTATCAAGTAAAGCTTCGGTGCTTAACCCATTGACTTTGATAGGTATTTTAGCTGTACTATATGATTTTAAAAATACAAAATTTTTTTCAATATCAAAACCATCATTGACAGTATCATCTTCGAACCAACAACGATTTACTACAGGTATAAATTGGTACTGACATCTATTAATTGCTATTTCCGAATAATTATTTACAGAGACTTCATGTGGAAGATCATTTTCATCATTAACATGAACATGTAAATTGGAAGGTAAATGTTCGTAAGAATTATCACTTAAATTTGTAAATAAATGTTCATGAGAATCTACAGCTGATATGGGTTTAACCCCTACCACATCAGCCGCAATTAGTTTAAATTCATACTCGTGTATGGTTCCAATAAAGTACACTGTACAGCACAATCATGATTATGTCCCGTATTACTGTTCTGTACAGGAATTACTTCGATACCTGGATCTTGATGCGAAGTGCCATCTCTTGTTCTCCAACTACGTCTATCCACGTAGTTTGTTGTATTCCTGGAATTTCGCCATACATTCCGTCTATTTTTAAACCTGTTTTGATTATATGATTTAACATAAGGATTGCTACGATTAATTAGGTTAGGCGTATTCCCTACATAACTTTGCCTATTTTGCTCGTTTTGATTGCTAGAATTTACTCGGCTTAGGTTGTGTTCTGTATCATTCACACTTCGGATATTTAAATTCCGAACAGGTACAAAATGATCTGAATTATTTTTACTTTTACCTACTCCTGCTTGTTGATTCATAGCATGGTATTGGGTTTCATAGCATTGGACAAGCATTAATAAATGGTTGAAACTCATACACTGTGTAGAAAACAAGATCTGTTGTAACTTAAATGGGAGCAAATTTCGAATCGATGCTATTATTCTAGATTCCGATTGCAAGGGATTTACAACCTTTAATTCATTGTATGTATTTACAACAAACTCTACAACAGATTTGTGCAAACGAGGATTGAAATGTTGATTTCTAATGGTGGCATCTCGATTTGCAAGCAAAAAGTCATTTTCATAATTCGCAATCAGTGCTGCTTTGAATTCCTCATAAGTATTGATGTGATCACGTACGGCTTTAAACCATAAAGAACATGGTGGGAGTAATACATGAGGGATTAATTTCATATATTGTGATCTATCTATACACATTATATTGCATTCGTCCTGAAATTTTTCCAGGAAAGAAGTAGCGTTCTCATTACATTTACCACTGAATTTACTCATAGCCCGTATTTCACTCATCTTAACACTTAACTTTACCTTCCTTTTATCATTCCGTGTACTTATTGGGTGACAATTCCTATCCATGACGTGATGTGTCGTTGCACCATCCCTTTTCCGCACATCTGTACTCTTCGGATGAATTTCTTCCAAAATAATATCATCATCAGACACAGGTGAAGGCGAAGTCATCTGTGGTGAGTGGGGAAACTCTAAGCGATCACTACCCATATTATTGTGATATGTGTTGTCCTTAACCTTTAGCGTCCTAATTTCTTCCTGTAGAGTAGCTATCAATTGCGTATTTGCACGTATGTTGTTAGAATTATTGATGACCTGAATCTTTTGCTGTTGAACAGAAGATTCTATTACTTCTAAATCCTTTTTTACATTACTGATTTCTTGGATTTGGTGGTTGTGCTTATCCTGACAATCCTCGGATATTCTTTTTAACTTTTCCTCGAAGTGCGAGGTGATGTCATTCATCGCCTGGACAATTGACTGTTTTGTTTCATCTGACTTCTGTTCCATTCGTCTACTTAATTCCTCGTATTGCTTGTTAGATTCTTCGGACTTCTGTTCTATCTTCTGTTCTATCGTTTGCTTCAATTCCTCGTATTGCTTATTGGATTCTTTCGACTTCTGTTCTATCTTCTGTTCTATCGTCTGCTTCAATTCGACCAAATTTTGTTTCATGGCTTCAAAATCGTCCTTTCGACATTGTTCTTGCCGCTGTAAGGTTAGCAAGATTCGTTCTTCGAATGTCATTCCTGGTGCTACACTATGTTCACCGTTATCACCATCATTGGATTCATTTTCTATTGCCTCACCGTTCATTTTTCTTATAATTATTTTACCACTTCTCAGTCTAGTGAAATTTGTATTCATTAACTTTATTATAAAAGTAAATTCACCCTTACTTTGCTTCGGGATATGAATTTACAGCAAATCCCGGGTGAGGTAAACCAAAATTTTTATAACGACTCACAAAGGGTAGTCGTCAACCTGGTTCGATCGATGATATATGAATCACGAGTGGTAGTAATAGTTTGCATGTAAAAATATCTTTAATAATTATACATATTATTATTCTCACCTTTTCTATCAAAATTATAAAGTCGATGAACGGTATCAAATGGTTTATTAGTTGATACACTTTTACTCTATTTTCATTCAAATGGTCATGCACACATACAAGATGATTAGGTATCCATAAACAACTACATAGCAACTCAAAAACATAACACTGTCAATATCTCCTACAGATATTAAAAACATTCTTCTTTTTCTAATATTAAATTAACATTCTATTAAGTATAGTGCACATGTATGAGCACTTTCTGCCCAAGGTACAGGTAATTATTAAACTATCCAAAGTATTTCGTTATAAGGTTCAGAACGGATAAGTTGCAAATTTCCTGTATCAATGTCTCATTTCTTGCTTACGATGCAGTAGTATATATTTGATTTGTTCTCTAGGCAAGAAAAACCCAATAAATGATTAATATGAATTTTCGTGCTGATTTGTGCCTTGTACAGTTTTCCTTTGATTTGGTTCTACGTGTAATTGAAATTAGAATATAAAACTAAGTTTCTATAACCTAAATAAACTATAGTAAATTATGGAAAGTAAATAATTAGTCAATAGCAGAAATCACGCAACCGTCTTCACAAAATGAAGAACAATAATTATTTCACATCATTAGCTCTTTAGCTTTGTTCTTTAGCATTGTATTCCTGTATTCAGTACTATCGACGATTTTCCGCAAACTTACAAGTTAACGTCTAGTATTGTTAAAATAATAGTTATTAATAAAAGTAAAAGGAAGAGAAGAAACAAGTGCATTTGGTTAATAAAAACTTCAATTCTGTAATTAAAATCTTGTCAAAAACTAAAATCCTGGTCTATTAATGTTATAATTTAGTTGTAACGTTAAGTAACTAAGAGTAAAATTTGCGAATGCATTTCACTGCCTATATGTTTTTATTCTGCAAAACATTGGAACTAATTTTCGTAAAGCGACTCCATTCTTACCTCCTTGCATACTCTTATCTACCTACAACACAAGAAAGCTTTCGACCATCACTTAGCATTACTAATTGTTAAAATTACAAGCTATCTTGTTAACCATTTCAATAAACAACTACCGTCTTTCCTTACTTCTTTCAATATTGAACGCACATTTAATACCGTTTGGCACCAAGGACTTATTTTCACATTGCTCCGTGTTCTACTATTATCGTACGTTCGATTTATAGGCAATTTTCTACATAACCTCTCCGCTTTCATACAAATAAATCAAGCACAATCCCATCGCTTCATCCTACAGGCCGGAGTTCCTCAAGGTTCTGTTTTACCACCCTGCTATACATCCTATATTTGAAGATATGACAATACCGGAAGTACGAATTTATGCACTTCAACTTGCTGATGATACAGCATATATTCTTCAGTGGATGGAATAACGCAACATTACAACCAGCCATTGATAAGCTCGTCAGTTGGTGTCTCAAATAGAAACTAAAACACTGATGGACTGTATAACACAAACGCTGGTTCGTTCTGTAATAGTTCGGTTTAATAATATAATGACTGTTTCTTACAATTCCCGAATTAAAATAAAATGCACATTGAACACTACGATGATGCAACTATAGGCTACGCGCACACTCCCACACTGCTGCTATATACAGTTTCAACAACTACCTACTCGACTTTATTCTTTTTCTTCTACAGCTAACAAGTTACATTGAACAAATATCTTTAAATAAAACTAAACAATTTAAATAAACAAGTTAGGACTAAACATAGCCCCCCACCCTTGAACGATCTAGTTCAAGATACACACAAAGATGAATTAGTACAATATTTGAAATGAACTATAAAAAAATAAAACAAAATGTAAATGAAGAAGTCTTTCAAATGGCAGTGGGGATACTTTCACAATTGGTCTTTTGTAAACTCTATCTGAGGTCTTTACAGTCACTGCACGAACAATGTTATCGCTTTCAGGATGAATATTTACAATACGTCCCAACTTCCATTTTAAAGGTGGAAAGTTATCTTCCACAAGTAAAACTAAATCACCTTCCTGCACGTTGTTGTTTCTTTTCCACCACTTTGGACGCTGTTGTAACATAGAGATATATATTCTACATTCCGCCTCTTCCAGAAGTTCTGCTGAAGTCGTTGCACTAATTGCCATCTTGACAGTCGATCAGTCGATTAAGTTTCTTTTCTGTATAATCTGGTTCAGGTATTGCCAACGTTGGAACCCCAATGAGAAAATGTCCTGGTGTCAGACAACACAAACCATTGGGATCTGAAGACAGAGGGGTAAGTGGCCGTGAATTCAAGCACGCTTCAATTTGACACAACACGGTTGACATTTCTTCTAAATTTAATACAGCATTACCTACTACTCTTTTCAGATGATACTTGACTGATTTGATTCCGACCTCCCAAAATCCACCAAAGTGTGGTGCATGAGGTACATTAAAATGCCACTGCATGCCTTCCTTACTAAGATAATCTGTGACCCTAATATTATGATGATCAGATTTTAGCAACGTAACAAAATCTTTTAGCTCTTTGTTAGCTTTGACGAATGTTGTGGAACAATCAGTAAATATATCTGTTGTCAGTAAATAATCTCCATATGCCCAAGTACCTCATACTCAATCATAAAATCTACATATAATTGACTCATTTTAGGCCGCTTCTTCAACCCACTTTCTACTTGCTTAAGGCGTTTAATTGCCACTTCACGTGACTCACCAAGTCTTGCACTGTTGTCACGAAACGGTAACTGCACATGAAACCTACCTGTCTCATCTCTTTGATGGGTCTTCACACTGTTTTTCTTCTGACGACATTATAGCTATTTTGTGTAGGAATATCTTCTAGTTCTTAAAACTGCTGCAAAATTCTTTCACTGTTGCATTGGATATGATATGTTGACGCTGTGAATTCCTTACGTTGCACTTCATCGTCGCCAATAGAACCAAACAACACCCATCCTACTTTGGTATTCACTGCTACGAGAGAACCATTAACACCACTACACACACCCACCAATAGCAATTGAGGGTAGATATCTGCACCCAATAACAGATCAATTCTGTCAGCGATATTAAAATTCGGATCTGCTAATGTTAACGTGTTACCATGCGACGACTGCTTGCTTTTATGAATATACCGTTTTGGTAAAAGACCTGTTACCTTTGTCAACACTAACGATTCTACAGAAAATTCTGATTTAACATCATAACTTGATGTATACACAATATTAACAACGTCTTTTGCCCGACCAACATTACTGAAACTCAGTCCCAAAACATGTACATACACAGGCTGTTTTTGTAAACCAAGCCGTTGTGTGCAGTTTTCTGACACAAAGCTTTTTTTCACTGGCTGAATCTAACAAGGCTCTCACAGGTTGTAAATTACCATATGAATCCTTCACCATCACTAATGCAGTTTGTAATAACAGCATGTTGCACATTTGTTCCACTTGAAAAATGAGTCCCTACTGAAACACCTTCATTTTGTTTATTTGGAAAATGAAGTAAAGTATGATGACGTTTGCCACACGCATGACACGATGCTGATTTGAAACTGGACAGTTTATGATTAGATTGCAAACAATTAAAGCACAAAGCTTTGTTTTTCACTAAGGAATGGCGTTCGTGAACTGACAGCGAAAGAAAATCATCACATTTATGCAAAGGATGATTTTTGCTTTTGCACTGGCAACACGAAAATTGAGCTGAAACATGATGCGCTTTTGTTGATTTTTTATTACCCTTGCTTGGCTCACTAGGTGGGAGGACTTTGTCTTGGAAGTCCTACTTGCCAATGCACGACACCTATGATCTATGAATTTCACCATTTGGTCGAATATTGGTAGTTCGCTGTCTGACAATGAAAGTTCCCACTGTCTTTTTGTTTCACTGTCTAGCTTCTCTGTTATATGAAATATAAGCAGAGGATCCCATTCGTTTACTTTCATGTCCAACTCTGATAACGATTGCACACACTCAGCACTTGTATCCAATGACAGACGTAACGCGCCAGCTGTTCTTGCTGCACTTGACCTTGACTTACAAACCGCCGCAAGATAGACGTGACTAATTCTCGTTTATTTTGATACCTTAAATTTAACAGGTGCCAAGCTTCTTTATAGTTATCGTCAGTTATTTGTATAGATTGAACAAATGTTGCCGCTTCACCTTGCAGACTTGTTTTCAAGTACTGAAGTTTTTGTGCACCCGTCAATTTTTCATTATTATGCACTGTTGCGATAAACAAATCACGAAACGAAAGCCAATCATTTAAGTTAAAACGAAAAATACTTATGTTATCTTTACTTTTCGTTTTAGCCCTAATTCGTAAATATATCAAATCTATCTCAATGAGTTATAATATCATACACAAGGTGTCCAGAATTTTAGCTTGCAAAAACGGGACACATACGAATCGGCGACGCTGGGGGAGGGGGGGGTATAAATATGTGACTTCCAGATTGTAATTTGAGACTCAACACTGTTTTCAATTTACAAAATACACAAGTAAGAATGATAACACAGCGTGTGTAACTTAAGTACTACCCAACAATACTTTTAACTACTTGAACACACAGAAATCAAACTCAATTCCCACTTGAACCACAGAACATTCAATTCTCATTTGAACATTCAAAAGTTTCAGGCATGTCTCAACTTTCCCAATGAGTGTTGGTGCGGAAGTGTAGAATTTGCATTGACCATTTATATTTTGAATAATAATTACGGGACACCTGGGTCATTTTTGCTTAAAAACGGGACATTTAGGCGTCCCGTTTGAGTATCAGATAAAAACGGGACAACGGTTGAAAAAAGGGACTGTCCCGGCTAAAACGGGACGTCTGGTCACCTTGATCATACATACCGACTAATGTCGATTTATTCTTCCATTTATACATCAACAACCATACCTTTTTATGTATCGTGTCAATAATAATGTTTACCATGACAACCGATTAATTACTTGTTTTCTCTTTTAACTGTATATATGTTTGGTTATTGCGCCTCTGATCATGTATCGACAAAATAGGTACAGATTGACAATATCATTATAATAACAATATACCGTTGTAAAGTTCCCGCTAAAACATGGAAGCTGCAATTTTGGAAGTCGAATTTCTGTTGTGGGTTTTTTATTGTTCACATCACTAGAAGAAGCGTGAGATAGTTTACCCTGCACTTCCACTAATTTCACGTTAAGCTTTGTAAGTCTATCTTCAATAGCAGCAAGCTCTTCTTCTTGCACCAAATAAATTTCTTCTTCGGCACACAAGTTGCTGGCTAGAAACAAAAGCTCATTTGTTTCACGTGACAGTTCACTCACTCTGTTTTTGTAGACCTGAACTAATTGTTTATGCAGTTTTCAGCACAAGTGACCCTACCCACGCTTTCAGGAATTGTAAGCTTACATTGTCGCCCACACAGTTTTTTTCTTTCTTGTTAACACACAAGTCTTAGCACGTAGGTCACATAAAACACACACAATCACGTATTAACTAGATGGCCACAAAGTTCCGGTTCCCCCTGCGGGAGCTCATGTGGTTCGGATTCCACGTTAATCAGTAGGTCCACGTCTCATATAGCCTCGCTGCTGAACGGGACGTTAAACTCAAAATCAACTGACCTCAAAGTTCCGGTTCCGGCGGAAACGGTTCCACGAGGAACCGGCTCTCGGAGATCCGGTTTTAGAACCGGTTCCGGACCTGGATCCGAAGACCCGGTTCCAGAACCGGATCTTAAGAACCGGTTCCAGATCTGGATCTGAAAACCCGGTTCCAGAACCGGATCTTAGGAGCCGGTTCCAGACCTGGATCTAAAAACCCGGTTCCAGAACCGGATCTTAGGAAACGGTTCCAGACCTGGATTTGAAAACCCCCAAAGACCCGTAAAGGAGGCACAAAGTTCACCTTCAAAACATTGGAAAAAGGACCATGCGCTTGTGCCCTTCCCGCCCAGACCCGCTAGTGCCCCAGAAAAAAAAATTGGTCCACCAGTGAGTGTTTAGCCAAATGAGTTGGCCAGTTTGCCTGTTTAGCCAATGAGTTTGCCAGTTACCCAGTTTATTTAGCCAAATGAGACAAGCGGCTACCGCCTAGGCGCCTGCCTGTCGCTTCGACCAAATCATCTAGTACACTGTTCACAGCCTGGCAGTAGCTCGGGTTTAGCGTAGGGATGGTCACAAAGTTTCGGTTCTAGCGGAACCGGTTCTTGGAGATCTGGTTTTCAGAACCGGTTCCAGACACGGATCCGAAAAACCGGTTCCAGACACGGATCCGAAAAACCGGTTTCGGAACCGGATCCGTTCAGATCCGAAAACCGGTTCCACCAGGAACCGGTTCTGGCCATCCTTTGTATTAACATCTGGGTTGGAGGATCAAATCTTCATGATGGACTGTATAACACAAACGCTGGTTCGTTCTGAAATAGTTCACTTTAATAATACAATGACTGTTTCTTACAATTCCCGAGTTAAAATAAAATGCACATTGAACACTACGATGATGCAGCTATATGCTCAGGGGTGTAGCCAGCAGGTTTGTGTAGGAGGGTCCGGTCGTTTTTGAGGGGGGGGCAGCTACAATGTACAAAGTCAAAAAAATGTTGCTGCTAGTGTTTTTGAGGCCTGAAAGAAAGGAAAATTTTGGTTTCCTTCATGAAAAACTAAAAACACTTTTTTTATCTTCTTCTTCTTCTTCTTCTTATTATTATTATTATTATTATTATTATTATTATTATTATTATTATTATTATTATTATTATTTTCTCCATAAATTATATTTAAGATAGTTTTTATTATGCTTAATCAAGAACCACTGCCCGGGACCATACCTATACTTTTGTGCGTAACTATAAAGGTAACCAAAAAGTTATGTCCCTTTTCGTGGAGGTTTGTGTTCAATTGGACCTCACACCGTGAGTTGAATGCGAGTGGAGATAAGGCGAACGTCAGTTGTTGGTGTGGGATATCCAACATACTACCTGGTTGTGGCAATTCAGATACACCATGAACTTGCGTAAAGACAGAGGGAACATGGGACATCCACAGAGCGTCATAAGAGCATGTATACTGAACGACTTCATATGGAGGTCAAACGCCGCTGTAGCGGGACAGAAAATACGCCAGGACTTTGGTGAGGGTGTTGTGACGACGCGGACAGTGCAGCGATGGTTTAAGAAGTTTGAGGACGATGACGAAACACCCGAAAACACCATGTGCCGGAAGACCAACACATGTACAAAGAGGAAATGGGACTACAATTCAGTGTGTGGAGAAACCATTCGGCAGCACATCCTTTAACTTGGGAAGCACCACAAGTTGGGTCGATGGGTCTCACATGTTTTGACTCCGGGCCAGAAGGCAACGCGGCAGTCGCCTGTGTTTATTTACTGTTTCGGAGCCATTTCTGTACAGAGTGTTGACATGTGATAAAAAGTGGGTCCTATACGAAGCTCCACGGCGCCGTCATCATTGGTTAGCATCCCATGAACCGATTTCAAAACAGCCAAAACCAGCACTGTACCAGAAGAAGGTCCTTCTGTGTGTTTGGTGCATCGTGCATCGGGAACTGCTACCAGCTGGTCAGAGCATCAATGCAACTGTGTAGTGTCAGCAGTTGAGCTGTGCTCAAGAAAAACTCAAAACTCTGGAGCCATCTCTTCTGAATTGCAAATGGGTCCTCGTTTACGGGACAACGCTAAGTCTCACGTGGCTAGGATGACTCAGGACACCATTCTCTGCCTTGGATGGGAAACAATATTGCAACCACTATATTCCCCGGGTATTGCACCGTCCGATTATCACCTGTTCCATTCTTTGGACAATCACCTTAGAGGACGCCAGTTCAAATCCCTAGTAAAAGTCCAAACTACACCTGATAAGTTCTTCGTTTCACGGCCCACCAAGTTCTACCGCGATGGATTCCATGGCCTTCCGGAACGTTTTCAGAAGGTTGTCGATGCTGATGGGGACTATTTTTGATCTTCCAGGTTAGGTGACATATCGATGTTCGAAGGTGGTGAGTGGAAAAGCAACAAAACTTTTCTTGATTACCTTTATATTTAAATTTAAGACCTTGTATACAGAACCTATCTACACAAGATTGGTTTTCTTTAAAATTTCACTTAATTTCTTTACGGTTTCCTGACAAAAATATTTATTATTTGTGACTAAAAAAAAATATAATTTTATTATACTGAGTAGAAATAAAAGAGAGAGCGATTGAAATCCAAATTGAATAAAAACGTTGTTTCTCACCGAATTTTCCATCCTGTATATCTTTTAAAACACTTGTTTAAGCATATAAAAATATACTGTACTTACAAATCAGTTTAGTACCTTTGTTTTATGGCTGTATTTGTAGTACTTGTTAAAACGTTTGTCTTCAAACTGTCAAATATAAATCGCAGTAAATTGTGTAATCTGCTGTCACAAAAAAGTATCCTATCTTTCGATTGGTATAAGGAAGAGATACCATACTATTTTTCGATCGGTATGGAAAAACAATATTTCTCCATACTATTTTATCGTAAATTATTTGTCAATAAACTTTGTTACTTTTAAATGAATAAAGCGAGATAATTTTACTATGATGTTTTAAAAGCTGGTTATTTGGGGGGGCCTGGACCCGATGGGCCCCCCCTTGGCTATACCCCTGTATAGGTTACGCGCACACTCCCACACTGCTGCTATACACGATTTCAATAACTACCTACTCGATTTGCTTCTTCCCAAGTTACATTGAACAAACATCTACTAAACAATTTAAATAAACAAGTTAGGACTAAACAAACACAAATGACGTTATTTGGACTCACCCAAAATAAGTACTGCGTAACACGAAATCCAGAACATTTACATTTTACATTGCTGGGTTCGACTCGACCATTACAAAATAGCGTGAATTACCTTGGTGTCACTTTCGTCAAACATTTCTCTTGGAACGCCCACCTCTCCAATTTACAAGCTAATATTCGTCGTCGGATCAAATTGTTACGGAGTTTAAAAAGAAACTAACTGGGGTCTTAACAAATATATATATATATATATATATATATATATATATATATATATATATATATATATATATATATATATATATATATATATATAACTAACTAATTCTTTATACATATAAAGTTATTGTTCGTCCTGCTCTTACGCATAGACACGTCGTCTGGTTATCAGCTCCACAGAAATTTTATGATAAATTACAAGTCCTGGAACGCAATGTTTTACGCATTGCTTACTCCTTACAACCACGGATGCCAACACAAGAGATCTACCTTCGCACATCTATACCAACATTCTTACCACGGGGAGTCCAAATTCAAAATGAGGATGAATTATATTAAAATTTCTAAAATTACCCTTAATATTAGATTACATTTACAGAAAAGTCGGGATTTCGGGGGCGTCGACACTACAGGGACTCACCCCCTCTTCATACATCCTTGGATGGAACTTCTTCTTGGGACGCTTAATTGACAGCAGAAAATAGCTTCCCGCCATTTAATAGCTTTTTCACTCTATGGTGATCAATATTGAAACAGTATTTTTTTTCTTGTTAAAGTAAATACACTTTCCATATATTTTTGTTGCTTATTAGTTGAAATGTTTCAACTACTTTCTTTTTTATTCTCTACGAAATTTTATCGACGAGCTTTGCTTCATTACCCCATCACCTTTATGAGAATCACTGATTCCTTTCACAAGTAAATGTCATGTTTAGGTGAATCGAGTTGTTTTGCTGTCCGAGACATATATGATAGAGTAGTACTAAGTGTGCTCAATATGTCAGGGAAAGAAATGAAATGTAATCTTTAAGTTTTACGTCCTACGATTATGCCGGTTAGGCTAAAGGAGACGGTGATGATGAGAGATGACTGAAATGATGGAATGAAGAAAGTGGGAGGAAACGGAAGAACCCCGAGAAAACCCACGAGCACGGTGTTTGTCCACCACAAAGTGCACACGGCGCGAGCTGGGATCGAACCAGGGACCCCAAGCACCGGAGGTGAACACTCTACGACTGAGCCATCGCGCCCCCAATATGTCAGGGAAGTTTCAGGTGCAAAGCTGAAAGGATTTAGAAGATATAGCCATTAGAACATCATACGGAGGTACATGTTATAGTCGTAATACATACTCCAAAACATGAGAGAGAAATCTTATCTCTATTATTTTCTCTAGACTAGATTATGTTCGTGTTTCCAGCATATTTAAGTGATGAAACACAAGAGAAAGTTGTTTGTTTTGTAAATACGAAGTGATTTTGTTATTGCATAGGAAAGTTATCAATTACTGCAATCAATATGCAGTTCAGAGAAGAGTGAATGCCTCACACAATACAACGACAGCGTTGTATATTTTATGTATTCATTCGTAATCAGGGCAGAATGCTCAAGCGTTTTGTAAAAGAAGAATAAATTAATAATGTAAGCAATATCTGTCGATTGATCTAGATATATTTCTGTTTGTACGTTGTTATAGTGATGGGAAATGTTTTATATTAATAAGTGTGTGAATCTCCATGACGGTTAAAAGTAAAAATTTGAACTGTGATGTAAAATCAGTCATTTCTTATCAAATATAGTGATTTAGAGTTTGAGATTGGTGTATATTGCTTGAAGTTGTGTAATAGTTAAAATATGTGCACGAACTGAGGCATAGTGTGGTTATAACAAACACTTCCGTTGCGAAAACGAGGAGCATTGAACTGGTGAATTGTGAACAACTGTAATTGTATGAATCTGTCACGATGCCAAACATTCACTTTACTTCCTGTTATTCCTGTATCAGTGATGAAACGAACAAATTCTTTGTATGGACGGAAGAAGTGAACATCCAGAGGCTGAATCATGCACTACATCCACCAGATATCAGCCGTTTGATAAATGCAAAGCCTTCTGGCACACATTGTGACGAAAAACTGTCGTCTTTTTTTTTTCCAGACCATCAATCAAACAACAGAAGGACATTCTTTCTATCATATGGAATGCTTTACCACATGACGTCCGAATAGAAAGTCTTAAGATCCTGCTTACCAGCAAATGAGCAAGATTATATTAGTCGGATTGGGGACTGCAGGGAACCTACAATCAATCACCAGAACATACATGGGTCGCAGAATTTCTCCTTCCACGGACACAACCGGCATTATTATGTAGGAATGAGATGTTGCAATCACAAATCCCATTGTTGTTCTGATCTTCACTGACCCTTTCTCCCTCAACGTCCGGTACGAATGCAATTGAAGACTTTGGGGCAAAAACCCGTCAAGTCCTAAAAGTGAAAGTGTGAAAGAGGTAGCTTCACAAGGGGTTCTGTTTATCCGATTTTCTTCAAACTTAGCATATATATACTATACATTGTTCAGCGTAAGCTCTAAACTCCGATAAACAAAATATTTGTATCCTTCCGCTTGTCACAAATACGATTGGCTAATGATGTATCGCTCCCACTCCCCACGGGGAGGAGCAAATTATACACGTGCATTTTGACAATACTAACATATGCCAACATATTGGACCGAGAATCCGGACGTTGACATATACAATTTTATCCACACACAACTCAATGTATTAATAACCATAATAGCATGGGGGCAATTTGAAGAGTTATCTTATAATAAACTTAACCATTAAATTTTAGGTAGAGCAAATATTAGTTAAGATGGATGATTTAGATTGTAGAAATAAAAGTAGAGATATCAGATCAGAATATTACCCAAAGTCTGGTGTTGAGGCCTTACGTTAAAATTTATAATAACTGTCATAATGAATTTTGAAGATAGGATAAGAATTAAGCGAATTTTGAGACAAGGTCGAATAATAAAGTGTGACATCAATTAGCAACCAGCATTGTACTCACCCAGACTTTGACGAGTGAAGATTTTAGAGATGTCGATCCTTCTAGTCAGACGGTCACTTCAGAACTCTCTTTAGTTCTCAACTCTTTTTCGTCCACCTACCTTTTCTTCCTCGTTTTGGTAGCGACATTTCTTCCGCTTACCATTACATTTTTAGAGTTACTTCATAACGTGAAGTAGGAAGTCTTATTATTTCCTTGATACATTGCTGCATAACATATTTATATATTTCCTATTTCAGCGTTTCCCAACCGGTGTGCCGCGGCACACTGGTGTGCCGTGAATGGGCCGCTGGTGTGCCGCGAGGAAATGGAAACAAATTATTAATTCTATAGCAATCAAATTGCAAGTCAAAGGAAAAGTGTATATTTCTATTTCACATTACTATGAATCTCTACTATGAATCTACAATTTGAAGTTTCATATCGTGTTACTTTTCTGTACATGTTTAATGTTGAAAAAAGTATTTGTTATCATTGTTATGACTATTATTGCTTCTTTATTGCTGCAGACTATTTCGTAACTTGAAATTTTAAAATATCATTCAATCCTTTCGATAGAGCAAACATGCATACAAATTACCTACATTTGTGTTTTAAAACTAAAAGAGATTTGTTTGTTCGTTCGTTATTTAGTTATCTTTCTTCTTAGTGAAAGGTTGGATAGAGTTTTCGAAAAAGAAAGCTTCGTTTTAAAAACCTGAGTCCAATATTTCATTGCAATTGTTTTCTATTTTTAAATTAGAATGAAAAATAAGCATAATGATTTACCACGGGGGGAAACCAATGATCGAGCTTTCTTCTCTGTGAGAAGGAGATCAGTAATCACTGAAAAAACACCACGGCATTTTATATTTACAAATAATAATATCTATGAGTGTGCCGCGAGAATTCAAGTTACACCGTAGTGTGCCGCAAGTTGAAAAAGGTTGGGAAACGCTGTCCTATTTAGAAGAATGTTTTAACTAGACATAGTTTTAAATTATTATGATACTTCCTTGATTTCTTTGCATGTGTGAATGACCTACAGCACCAGACTGGGGATTGAATTTTATTTGCATTTAATATAACAAGGTTTACAAAATATTAAGCCAAAACCAATGAAATATTAATCGCCCTTCACCAAAATGCTTTAGTCATATTACATTCCTCCCCGCTTGGATATTCGGCATCTCCGATGTCGATATAAATATTTAAAAATCAAAGTAACACCAAACCATAAATAAATTGAATATATGTATCAAACGTTTTGTTAAAATAAAAATCAGTTTGTGACAAGTTAAAATAAAAGAGTTATAAAACACTGTTTAGTCCATGATAATCATATCAAGCATAGAAAAGAAGTCGTTATGATTACGTTTGCATACTGCAAGGTCAGTAATACAGTCTCAAGAATATGCATGCGTCCTTGCAATGTCACATGTAAAAAAAAAAAAATCTCCACACAGCAAAACAGAATATAGGTCAGTTTTACATTGTTTGTGTTCTGTGATGGAGTGAATTGTATTTGTTTTTAAGATTTGTTCGCTGATATATTGGTAAGTAATTATTTATATCATTATATAAAAACAAAATTCACTCGTTTTTTTTATATACACTGATTGTATGTTATGTGAATTTTTCACTGATGTTCGCAACTGCACTACACTAATTACTTGTGAATATATGTATATATGTGTATATAAGTAATCATGAAGATAATCATAGTTATATCCATCACCAAAATTATTCGTGAATTCACTCTCACTTTTTTTTTACTAAAGATTAAATATGCACTAAGATCACCACACTATTTTACATAATTATATATATATATATATATAACATTTTCACTATTGATACCACATTATTTCACACATAATCACTTAACACTGTTCACTTACACATATAGACTTGAGGGAGGGGAAATCACACTAGGGGGGTTCAGACGAGTATTTCCTGGTTCATCCTATTTCCAGTGGATATGGCAGGAATCCAAATGTGTCCTCTTCTGTTGTACTTGTTGAAATTTTTAGTGTCCACGGAAAATATATTGATGGAATTTAGTAGTTAAATGTCGTCTTGATGTAAAGAATGATTATTTATTAGCAAATGGTATGTCGACATAGCCGTCTTGAATATATTCTTTAAAGTCAATGGTTGGCGATTTGTAATTTCAAAACTGTGGGGATGTCTTAGAGTACATGCATGCTGGTTTGATTGACACGACACAAATTCGACTTAAGAAGAAATATTTGAAGTATAGTTGGAATAAGTAATTACGTAATTTAAACCATGAACGCGCAGAGAAATATTATCTGAAGAGAAATTAGGAATGTTTTGATTTTGTTCATTTACGTAGTAGATATCATCATATATAGGGTCTAGTTGAGGTAAAGATGGGATTTGAATAGAACAAATTTTCTGCTGTGGCTGTTGAATTACATTTTCTGAAGATTTTCTGCATTGAAAGTAAATAAAAATGGCTAACATAAGGAGAATTAAGATAGAAATGATAGTGAATATAATTATATAGAATATGGCGAAGTTCATGTTGATTATTTGCCTATAAAGGAAAACAGAAGAAAATACTATATAATTTTAGTATTGGAGTTTAATGAATAAATTTATAATTACATAAGACACAATATATATTTGTTTCATATGCGCATACACACTTCCAAAAATTCGCTTTGCGAATACCTTTTTGTGTACCTTTTTTTTTTTGTCCAGTTTGATGTCTTCGTCTCGCTTTGCAAGAAATTGATATTCAAAACTGGAATTTTCCTTTCAAATAAAATAATAGTCTGTCTTTGGATTTGCTTTGCAAATCATGTTATGACTATTATTTGATTACTTCAGTAATATAACCTAGGTTTCTATCATCATATTGCAATAATATTTTTCGTATAAGGAAACCTTTCATACACTATTCGTTTGCACGTGCTTAAAATCATTTAAAGTTTCTTCATTATGTAAATGTAATTTCGTGTTTATATTCGATAACTCCCTATTAATTTTAAATAATTTTATAGATAAAAATATTATAATGAGAGGTGACATTACAGCACTTGTAATAGATATTATTAATAGCAATGACATTGGGTCATTAGAAATTTGTAAAGATGGAGTGTAGGCATTTACAGTTATATTTTCTATTTGCTGCGCTAAAGATTCCAACTTATTCGAAAGAGTATCCATATGAGGAGAAAAACGAAATAATAGGTTGTGTACTTTACTAATGCAAAAAAAATAACATTAATTAATCTAAAATGCAATATGTATATGTATATATATATCAGTTTTAGCTAATGTCTCTAACGAAAAATTTTTTATTCTGGGGGGGGGGAATGGGAGGGGATTCCGAATCGAAATGACGTCCTATTCTACCCCAAAGATAGATGAAAGAGACAACACAATGTTACAAGAGTACTAAATCGTATTCAATGTTCGAAAAATGAAGGTTTGAACTACATTTCTGCAGCTTGATTTTGCAGCTTTTAGCTTAAGGTTTGGTTGAGTTTTAGGAGAGCGCCTTATACTCGCTCACCCACAAAGAATACTATTTAGTACAAATAGACCACACCAACATATAACCTAACTTAAACCGTATTTACAGAGGGGAAAAGGGAATGAAATAAAAATATTCTAACTTACTCTTTTCTTTCATGAATTTCACTAATTATGTTATTTAAGTTATTTTGATAATTTAGATATAGACTTCTTCTTGCACAATTATGCTGTGTTTCACTGGTTGCATATTTCCAAGGATGACGTTTGTCTCTTCTTGTCCTTTGTTAGCATTTTCATTTGCTGTTGAAGATTGCAGCGGCTTTAATCGACGTACTTCTATCTCATCTTGGACATCAGCTCCTTTTGCATTTTTAAAAGAAACAAGATATTTGTTTGAGCTAGGCAAACGTGATAGTATCACACCTTGCTTGTCATAACGGAAATCAAATGCTGCTGGTATTCCTTTATGTCTTGTTACATTTTGAATTAGAACCTTTTGTCCAGGGTGAAATTGTGTTTGTGCATGATGGTCTTCGTATTTCTCCAATTGCTTGAGACAACTTTTATACATATTCTGATAGGCATCATCTCTCGCGAGACGCATCGTTTCCAACCGTTCGATATTTTCTTCCTCTTGAATTTTAGTATTAAACTGGAGATCAAAAACAATCTTTGCTTCAAATCCATGGAGCAAGTAGAAACTCGAATATTTAGTAGTTTGATTCTTCAAATTATTTAATCCAAACACAATTTGCGGTAACATAATGTCCCAATTATTTCCAGTTGATTTGATGTAGTGACGTAACGCTCTTTGAATTGTGTCACTTGTTTTCTCAGCCAAATTGAGAGAATAATGTGAATTAACTGGAATGAATTTCAATTCTATTCCCAATAATTTCGCTAATTCTGACATGATCTTAGATTTATGAGATGGAAGACGGTCTAGTATTAAGGATGATGGTGCCCCGTACCTTAAGATGAGTTTATTATAAATAGCAGTCGCAATAGTGTCTCCCGTTAAATCCGGTATGCTTTCAGCTATGACATATCTTGTACACGCATCACACATAATTAAAATATACTTGTGACGATATGTAGAAGATGTTGGAAAGGGGCTGCATTGATCAATTGTGACTACTGAAAATGGGGCCGCTTTTGGAAATATTTGAGGTTTAATAGTAGCTACTTGGCTTCCTCTTTTATTCACTTGACAAGAAACACATTGTCTAATTTTCTGACGAAAGTAATTGCGCATGTGTGGAAAATACACCTTTTGTAGCGCTAATTGATATGTACGATTCTGGCCTGCATGCGCTGCGGCTGACGGATGAGCGTGCAATAAGTTAAAAATTTCATCTCTCATTTTGAATGGAATACACAATAAATGCTTCGTGATATTTCCAAATCTATGTGCATGGTATAACTTTCCATCAATTAATTGAAATGCTCTAGCTTGCCGTTCGAGCCTGTAGTCTTCTCCTTGCTTATTTTCCTGTAAGCATCTGTATATGGGTCCAAAATAAGGGTCCGTCTTCTGTATTTTTCCAATGTTTTCGGGTGCTTGGAAATTTACTAAACATCTCTCTTGGTCCAAATCTTCTAATAACAGGTCTCCCGGTTGTGGGGGAACAACCGAAATGCGACTCATCGAGTCTACAGGGTTATTCTCACTGCGAACATGAACAGGGGTAAAATCATACTCCGACAAAATTAAACTCCAACGAAGTAGTTTGGGCGGTAGATTAGCTGCTGTCTTGAGGTAGACTAATGCTCGGTTGTCTATTTTCAAATAAAAATGCCTTCCTATTAAATAATATTTAAATGCCTTTACTGCGGCTAATACGGCTAGCAATTCCTGTTCTATTGTTGAAAGTTTCTGCTCTGTTGGTGTCAAAAGCCTCGAATAATAACCAATGGGAGTCCAATCTTGTAATTTTTTGTCCGTACACTGCGTACACATTGCAGAAATTCCGATTTTGGATGCATCTGTCCATAAACACAAAGGTTTGTCTGGCCGGTAAGGAGCTAGTATTGGTGCTTCTAAAAGTTTCTTCTTTAATGTCTCAAATGCCTGTTGGTGAGTAGAGTCCCAACTAAATTTTACGCCCTTTTTTAATAACTTTTGTAAATTTTGTACTACTTCCGCGTAATTAGGTAAAAATTTCCTTACAAAATTGCACAAACCGAGAAACGATCTAACGTTCTTCGTCGATTTTGGGACAGGATAAGTTTCAATTGCTTTTAACAGCCGATCTGAGATTTGGTAGCCATAACGCGACACTTTGTGTCCGAGCGCTAAAATTTCTTGAAATAAAAATTGAGATTTTTCTACTGAAATTCTAAGTCCTGATTTTCTAAGACGTTTAAATAGATCTCTTAAAATCTCAATAATTTGTTCCTGTGAGTTGGAAAAAATGTACAAATCGTCTACATAACAGGCTATGTTTTCTGGATGGAGGTTAGCCAACACCATAGACATGAATCTATTGTACACAGCACCACTATTTACAAATCCTTGGGGAGTAACACAATACTGAAATGTCCCAAGTGACGGTAGAGAAAAGGCAAAATATGGACGAGAATCTGGTGTTAATTCTATATTAAAGTATGCTGAAGAGACGTCCAAATTTACATACCAAACATGTCCAGCCATGGAAGAAATTATATCATGTATAGGTGGTAAAGCCAAGGAATGATGAACCACTTTTGAATTCAACATTCGCATATCAGCTATTTTTCTCAACTTTCCCGATGGTTTTCTCAAAAATAACACTGGCGAATTAAAAGGAGAATTAGACCTTTCCACAACACGTTGCTGAATTAAAGTATTCATGTATTCACGTACTTCTGATTGCAAGGCTTTCGGAATTTGATATTGTTTGCGAGAGGTAGGTAACTCTGACTTTAGTTGCACCCTGTATTGATATCCTCTCGCACGGCCTAATTTATTTGGATTCCAGGTAAAAATATCGGCAAATTCCCAACATAGATCTATTACTTTTCGTTTATATTCCGGACTAGCTTTTTCTCCTATTTTCAATTTTGAAGCATCAAATAACCTTTGACCTTCTTCCAAAAATTCATGATTTATGTAATCGTCATCTTCTAATGCGGTAATAACATCTGTCGGTTGAATATATACGTCTTCTGCCTTACCAACTACAAGATTAGTATTCAATACTACCTTATGTGCTAATGGATTTATTATTTCAATAACTGGAGACTTATCTGACACAAGAGCTCTCGGAATTAAAATTCCTAACCTTTCCGGTAATTCTTGATTCGGTTCAAGAACAATTTCTTTATGTGACCTAGATTGTTTTAATGTAAGTGGAACGATAACCTTAGATCTCGCTGGTAACATAGATCTCTTCTTTACAACAAATTTAGGTGCAAGAGCTTCCTCAACTAAAAAGAATACGAAATTCGACACATTATGCTCCTTATTTACATCAATTTCTGTATTCTTGGGTGGTAATCCAAACCTAGTTAACGTTAAAAGATTCTTTCCTAGACACAAGTTAGCTTGGTGAAATATTAAGAAATCGTTTCCTATTAACACTTTCGGTTTAAAATGTTCCAAGACACGAAACTTGTGGTGAAAAGTCCTTCCATTAATGCAAAATCTAACAATTACCATATATTTTATAATTACTGGGTTCTGAGATACACCCGACACTTTAGTCTGTGTTTCAATAAGTGTTACATTTCTGGGCAACAATGATTTTTCTATGATGCTAATAGTAGAAGCAGAATCAGCAATAGCATTAACTGTCTTAGAATTTACGTCTATAGGAAACTTAGCTATTTCGTTTTCTATATTTAAAGGGACTTGAATGAATTCCTTTTTTGATTTCCATTCGTTATATGTGACTAGATTATCTTTCTGTTGACGGTTTTGATTATTAGGCTGTACTTTGTTATTCTCCGAACATGCACCGCCGTTATGCACGGATGAACTCAGTTTAAACCTTGCGTTTGAGATGCATTTGCGTTTGAAACCTGCATATTTTGATAAGTAGGAACTACATATTGGGGAAAGCTTTGTTGTACTGGTACCATTTGTGGAATGCACAGATTTCCCTGTGACATACAATTTGGGTCATTAACTACTGGTAATTGCCAAGTTTGATACATCTGGGGTACAAATGACTGTTGTGGGTAGTAGTTATTTCGACCTCTACTTTTAAAATTATTTTTACCCCTAAAGACTTTTCCTCTATATGAACCTGTTCCAACACTATTTTGTGACTGATAATTATTTTGTCTATAATTTCTCGAATTTCCTCTGAAATTTCCACGAAAATTTCCTCTATGGAAACCTCTGTTGTTCTGATTAAAATTTTGTTTAGCAGAATTATTTCCCTGTGTTATCTGGACATTAGTTTCCTCACATTGTTTTTGTGTATCCTCAAAATTTTCCATTTTCAACGTTAATTGTTCTAGTTGTTTCTGGACATTCTCCATTGCCTGCGATATTTTGTCATGTTCTTTGTTATTCCGTTCCGACCCACTAGTTTCAAATTTATTGTCGTCCTGTTTAGTCACTTTCGCAACCTGCGAACTAGATCTTATATTAGTACGCGATCTCCTATTTTGACGCAAAACTATATTATCTTCATCTTCATCTGACTCGGATAATTCGGCCTCACTTGATTCTGATGATGTTTCAGAATCCGACGACATATATTTACGCAATTTTCCCAATTTACGCAACTCCTTTTTCATTGATGAATTTAGTCTAGCATGAAGCTCGTGTTTCTTCCTATTTTTCACCCTATACCTATTTGTTTCGAGATTATTCAAGGCTTGAATAAACTCGTCCAATGAATTAAATTGCTGCACACCTACTCTTTCTAAAAAGTATGGCTTCAAACCGTTTGTCAAAATAGAAATAATCTGAGCTTCCGTTAATGTAGGTGCTCCTTTATCCATTAGTCCTAACACATCGTATATGTAACTTTGTACCGACTCATGTTTCTTTTGAATTCTATTTTGAATTTTGGCAAAGATATCTACATTCTCTTTCGGTGTTTTAAAACACTTTTTTACTTCTTCCTTAAATGTGTCATATGACTTAGAATTTAACTGCTTTCTATTTATAAAAACACGTAATCTTTCTTTATCTTTTCCTGCAAAACACGTAATTACTAAATCTTTAGCCTCATCCGGGGATAATTTGTTTAGCTTTATAGTATCGTCAAATGCAGAAAAGAATTGCTGAATAGTTATTTCTTTCGGATCATATTTAGGAAAAGGAAAAGCATTGCTATACACATTTACAATAGGTCGTGAATTTTGGTTGGGTGTTCCAGACTGAGAACTAGATTGAGAAACATTATGGGAGGGAGATAGAGGGGTCGCCATGTCTGATCTTAATTTCACCCTACGTCTGCTCGTAAGTTTTATAAGAATAATATTTAATTTTTGAACGTGATATCTGTACTGAAACTAACTTCGTTTTTCAAGATAACCTTCGCACACGCTAATGTCTACATAAGCATTTCCTGTTTCAATGCACTGCAATACGATATCCTAAGAATGCCTGACATATGAAAAACGACTCAAACATGAACGCAAAACGTATCTATATGTATATGTAATATTTCTTTGTTGTAAGTTACCACATAATTCTCTATAGGAAATGGTATGCACATATTCAAACATATATATCAGCACCATCCTGGATAATAACAAATCTGATATCCCATGTAATTTTTCTCTGCATGATTTAATTCCTTACTCATATATGTGTGGCTTCGGGATCGATATCTATATTTTAAACGGAAAATTGTTCTATAACGTGTTTCTAACAGGGGCGCTAGCCACAAAATTCGGCGCTTATTCCACCATAACATATGCCAACATATTGGACCGAGAATCCGGACGTTGACATATACAATTTTATCCACACACAACTCAATGTATTAATAACCATAATAGCATGGGGGCAATTTGAAGAGTTATCTTATAATAAACTTAACCATTAAATTTTAGGTAGAGCAAAATTTGATGATGATGGTTTAGATTGTAGAAATAAAAGTAGAGATATCAGATCAGAATATTACCCAAAGTCTGGTGTTGAGGCCTTACGTTAAAATTTATAATAACTGTCATAATGAATTTCGAAGATAGGATAAGAATTAAACGAATTTTGAGACAAGGTCGAATAATAAAGTGTGACATCAATTAGCAACCAGCATTGTACTCACCCAGACTTTGACGAGTGAAGATTTTAGAGATGTCGATCCTTCTAGTCAGACGGTCACTTCAGAACTCTCTTTAGTTCTCAACTCTTTTTCGTCCACCTACCTTTTCTTCCTCGTTTTGGTAGCGACATTTCTTCCGCTTACCATTACATTTTTAGAGTTACTTCATAACGTGAAGTAGGAAGTCTTATTATTTCCTTGATACATTGCTGCATAACATATTTTTATATTTCCTATTTAGAAGAATGTTTTAACTAGACATAGTTTTAAATTATTATGAGACTTCCTTGATTTCTTTGCATGTGTGAATGACCTACAGCACCAGACTGGGGATTGAATTTTATTTGCATTTAATATAACAAGGTTTACAAAATATTAAGCCAAAACCAATGAAATATTAATCGCCCTTCACCAAAATGCTTTAGTCATATTACAATACTGTCTAGTGTTGTCCAGATACTTACAGCAGCAGCAGAAAAGAAAGAAAAGAAACTCGAAAGATTAAAAAAAAGTATTTGAATTTCGCTCGTAAACAATTGTTGCTTAGTGAGTAAAGGTTTTCCTTGTTGGTGTTTCACCACAACACTCGCGGAACCGGGATTCGTGCCAGCCATCTTTCAGACTTTGAAAGCAGAACACCCGTCCACAGTTGAGTTGGCGACATAATTACTGCGCATGTTTAGTGTTTATTTCTATTGTTTCATTAGCAACACTCGATTGCAGTATTATTAGATAATCCGTATTATATTTTTGTCATTTATAATAATATAGTAGTTTTATATGAAGCTTCATAGTAAAAGTAATAATGCAATCACATGAACTATTTTGCGGAGGAGTACAAGCGTCGGTAGGACAACAGCAAATCAACGAGATTTAGTTTCACGTGGCTTTGTTTATCGCAGTTTAAGCTTAGGCCAAACAATGTATAGATCAAAAATAAATCGACCCGCATTTCTTTCGGAAAATAGGTTAAGGGGGCAAAGGGCCCTTTTCCAAAAAAGGGGTCGATTGATTAAAAATGCCACTTTAAAGAAACAAAATTCTGCCGATACAAAGGTGACTTCAAAGTAGGAAATACAGGTTTTGTAGTTTTTGCGAGAAAAGGGTTGCAATGGCAATGCTTCCTTCGATCTGACAAAGGACCCCACACAATCCTTATGGAAATTGAGTTTCTGTGGATTGCTTGAAACCGTGATATGTTGTAGATATGTTGTTCCTGAGAAAAGGTCTCAATGGGCACAACCACAAATCGCTGATCGTTTGGCCATTACAGGGGAACTTTTTTTTTTTTTTTTGAAAACAGCCGAAGATAACGACATTCTGGATTTCGGTAAAAATGACTGAAACCGTAATATGTTGCAGATATTGTGATCCTGAGAAAAGGTCTTAATGGGCAAAACCATCTATCACTGATCGTTTGGCCACTACGAGGCCACTTTTTTGAAAGTAGCCGAAGATAGTTATATTCTGGATTTCAATGAAAAAGACTGAAACTGTGATATTGTAGATGTTGTGATCCTGAGAGAAAGTCTCAATAAGCACAATCACCAATCAATGACCGTGTAACCACTACAGGGACTTGAAAACAGCAGAAGATAACATTATTCTGGATTTCGGTAGATTTGCTTGAGACCGTGATATGTTGTACATATTGTAATCCTGAAAAAAAAAGCCTCGACAGGCGCAGCCACCAATCAATGACCGTTTGGGCATTATAGAGCCACTTTAAAAAAAGAAAGAAAAGAATAAAGAAAAAAGAACAGAAGGTAACGGTATTCTGGATTTCGGTGGAAGTGCTTGAAACCGTGATATGTTGTAGATATTGTGATCCTGAGAAAAGTCTGAAAAGGAACAATTACCCATGACTAACCGATTTGCCACTATAAGGCCATTCTTTTGAAACGAGCAGGAAGTAACGACATTCTGGATTTCGGTGGAATTGCTTGAAACAGTGATATGTTGTAGATGTTGTGATCCCGAGAAAGTCTCAATGGACGCAACTACCAACCAGTGACCATTTGGCAACTACGAGTCCACATTTTTTAAAACATCAGGAGGTAAGGATACTCTGGCATTTTGGTAGAATTGTATGAAACCCTGAAAAGTTGTATCCTACAACCCGAAAAGGGATGGGGAGAGTATCGACCAACATCATTTAAGCATAGACAACATTCAGATGTTCATCTTGCGGGACAATGGAAAACCCTGCAAAGCCTTAGACAATTTTTCTCAGTATCACGACATCTGCAACATATCACAGTTTCATTCATTTACACCGAAATCAAAAATATCATTATACCCGGCTGTTTTAAAAAATCTGTACCTGTAGTGGTCAAACGTTCATAATTCAATGATTGTATCCATTAAGCCTTTCTCATGATGAAAAGATTTTCAACATATCTTAGTTTTACTCAATCTTACCGAAATCCAGAACATCGTTATACTCGGCTCTTTCAAAACAGTGGCCTCATAGTGACCAAACGGTCAATGATTAGTGGTTGTGATCATTAAGACCTTTTCTCAGGATCACAATGTCTACAACATATCACAGTTTCAGTCATTTTCATCGAAATCTAGAATATCATTATATTCGACTGTTTTCCAAAAGTGGACCTGTAGTGACCAAACGATCAGTGATTGGTAGTTACGTCCATTGTGATTTTCTCAGGATCACAATATCTACAACATATCACGGTTTCAAGCAATTCCACCGAAATCCAGAATAGTGTTACCTTCTGCTGTTTTAATAAAAAGTGGTCCTGTAGTGGCTAAACGGTCAGTGATTGGTGGTTGTACTTATTGAGACTTTTTCTCAGGAACACAACATCTACAACATACCACAGTTTCAGTCCTTTTCATTGAAATCCAGAATATAACTATCTTTGGCTGCTTTCAAAAAAAGTGGCCTCGTAGTGGCCAAACGATCAGTGATAGATGGTTTTGCCGATTAAGACTTTTTCTCAGAATCACAATATCTACAACATATTACGGTTTCAGTCATTTTTACCGAAATCCAGAATGTCGTTATCTTCGGCTGTTTTCAAAAAAAGTGCCCCTGTAGTGGTCAAACGATCAGTGATTTGTGGTTGTGCCCATTGAGACTTTTCTCGGGAACAGTATATCTACAACATATCACAGTTTCAAGCAATTTCACAGAAATCCGATTTCCGTAAGGATTGTGCGGGGTCCTTTGCCATTTCGAAGGAGGCATTGCCACTGCAACCCTTTTCTCGCAAAAACGACAAAACCTGTATTTCCTACTTTGAAGTCATCTTTGCATCGGCAGAGTTTCGTTTCTTTAAAATGGTTCTTTAAACCAATCGGACCCTTTTTTGAAAAGGGACCCTTTACCCTTTAACCTATTTTCCGAAAGAAATATGGGTCGATTTATTTTTGATCTAATATATACGTGCCAAGTTTGAAGAAAATCGAATGACGAGAACCCTTGTGAAGCTACCTGCTTTACACTTTCACTTTTTAAACGACGGGATTTTGCCCCAAAATCTTCAATTCCTTCTCGGAGCGACTTTGGTCAGCATTGAAGACATTAGCAGCTGAAATGTCATCAGTGATCATAAGATTACGTACTAAAATAGACTATAACATGTATCTCCATGTGACCTTCTAGTGGCTGTATCTCCTAAACCCTTTGAGCTTTGCAGTTAAAAGTTTCCTAATATATTGAGCTCACTTAGTACTACTCTATTACGTATGTCTTGAGCAACTCAGTGTTTGCTCAACAACTCTCGCTTTGAGAAACCTGACAAAAAAAACTGGAAATGATTCCCTATATAGCCTCTACGATATGTGTGTTACTCGGTAAGTAATGTCAGTGCTTACCAGTCAATTTCCATGGTTACCAGTCAATATTTTCAAGTCTGTATCCTTCGCTTCCCTCGCTACCCAACAGTTTATTTTATGCGAAATGATAAAATGAAGTAACAACTTACTGCTTCAGTCGTCACAAATACTAAAAACCAAAAAGAAGTTTGATTCTGATGCTGGTGATGTATAGAATGCCTGATTTTCTTCATGCACATCGAAAGTAAATATGGTTACTTATAAGTTTCCGAAATGATATATTGTATTGATTTCTATTGTATTGTAATGTATTTGGTATGTAATGAATCGAGCCTGAGTAAGTGAACGGGTAACGTTCTTCCCTGTAATCCAAGTTTTTGATTTTAATCCCGCCTATTATAAGTTACATAGTTATTCTCATGTCCAAGAGTTGAATACTGGGATGATAGGCCTATTTTTTATAATTAAAACCCGACCATATTCTGTCTCAAAAATTCCATGCCATATTCATTGTTATATTTTCATCTTCCAGTAAAAGAGATCCTTGTGGCTACATCTAGATAATAATAATAAAATAAGATAAAATTTTACGTCCCCCGGTAATGTCCATTAGGCTAAAGGAGGCAAATGATTAATGAATTTGAATAATAATGAAAATATTGTATAATGAAAATTTGGTGTGAAACTCGAGAATCCTGTGAAAACTCATGTACGTTGTTCTCCATCTCAAACTCACTTGACCTGCAACCGAACCAGTGACCCCTAGCAGCAAAGTTGAGTCATCGTACTTCTTTATAAAATAATACTATTGTAACAGATCCATTTTTCTGATTTTCATAAAATTTTATTATATTTTTATTAATTTTTTTAATTTTAAAATTGGTGTTTATTTATTTCTGAAAATCTACAAACATCTACTTTTTTCTTTTTCATTATGTTTTCTACATGTTTTTTTGACAAGCTTATCATTTTTCTTACAGTTTACGAACAAATTTATTCAATTCAAAATTATTCGACATTCAATTAAAATATCAACAGGCATAAATGAGGAATGGGACAATAATTGCTAACAGAAAAATATAATAATTTGAATAAAATTGTAAAAAAATTTATTAATTTGTTGTGAATTTCATTTATTTTACGCCAGTTTGAAACTATGAAACTTGCCTCTACATCATTACGTTTTTAAGATAATGAATGAGCAAGCATATAAACATTAATAAGTAATGTTAATTTCCTATATGGAAACATTATGTTTCTGAAGTTTATTGTAAACGGAGAAAATTCACTTCATTTATAAATTATTTCGTTTTAGATATTAAGTTTTATTAAACGCAATACTGTACTTATTTCCAACAGTAATTGTAAATTGGCCATTAAAACCGATGGTTAATTAAATTACCAGAATTATTTTCATAAACTCGTTTATGTTTGCCATATGCTTTAAAGTAAATGTTGCCATGGAAACCGCTGAGCGACCTCGATACACTTCAATACAAGAAAACAAATTGAGTTCTGGATTTTGTAACTCGTGTAGGTTTTTGAAAATGCCATCACTAAAAGTATTTCACTTCCAGATTGAAATATTTAAATTTTGTTGATTTTACAGCTATAAAGCAGTCGAGTGATAGGTTATTTTGGTTTATTAGCTCTAAATTGAGCTTATAACTCAACTATAGCTGAAAATAGCTAATATAACTAGTTCTAGTACGATACTAGTTAAATATTGACTGCTGTAATTTCCGTCCATTGAAGTTAGTGATGCTATTGCGGATTCGTGCTTAATTTACCAGATATCCGTTTGCTGATCCGAAAGTATTTTGGAATAAAGAGATCAGTGGGTGGATCAATTTCCTGTGGACATAGAATTTCTTCAACATCAAAGTAAAGCTAGATTTTACATTTTGGAAATACAACTAAGTACAGTATTTTGTTCCACAAGATTCTATTAATTTTCTGCAGTGACATAAATTACGTCATGGTTCGTATTTCAATCATTATATATTTCCTGTCCCTCGAAAAGTATGGCTACTTCATAGAAGAACTGCATAATATTTTGTGTATTTAAATACAACGTAGTGTTTAGTATTATGTCTAATGTAACTTCATTATGTAATTAAGTAAATTCATTATGTAAAAGAAACAAATCTTGGTAATACAAATTTTTGTTTTGATCATGTATTAAGCGTCGAAATTATGTTAGGTCGCATCAAAGTAAAGCTACTCATATTCAGCTATTCAAGTTATTTGTATTTGGAATGAAATATAAGTTGGCTTACTTGATACTCTTCGTTTACTTATTTTGCTGTGATCAGGGATCAGGTGGGCAGTCAGAAGTTTTTGTTGGGAGTGGTCCAAGCATTGGGAGGGGTAATACTACAAGCCACTACGTCTATGAAGTATTGAACGGGTATTATTCCGCACCCGAAAAAAACGATAAGTAATCGTAAGATACTTCCACTTATATTTACAAATAATGAAATTTTCTTTCTATAAACACCAAATTTTCATGCTACATCAATCATTTCCCTTTAAACATGTATAATTTGATTGAAAAAGTGTACAAATATATGTTGAAGTTAGAATTTTTGGAGGCATCTGGACCCGGGGGACCCCCGTTTTGTTGCGTTCCTATCAGGGACCTCTGTAGAGGATGAGTCCTGGGAATCCGGGACCAGTTCCTAATATTCCCGACTTTTCTGTACATTTAATATAATTTTATGGGTAATTTTACAAATTTTATTATAGTTTATCCTCATATTGATTTTAAACCACTCTCAAAAAAAGTTTTGTATCCCTGCAGAAATAAATTCCTGTGTACGTTCTTGGCTCTGATGGTAATCGTTCAACTAAATTAAATGTAAACAGATCTTATTAGGATTTATTTGTTTTTCACTTTTCACTCATGTATGTGGAAATGGCTCTGAATGTTTAGGTTGAGTTATGCTGTCTGTCCTATAAATAAATAACGTATGATGTGCTATTTGTTTAATGGAATAATTATTGAATAGTTATTAAAGAGTAAAAATTGTGGGCCATTCATTTGTGTATTGTAGATGCATGTATGCTGTGAATAATTAATTAAAATGAAATGAAATCTTTGAGTTTTACGTCCCACGGTTATGCCGGTTAGGCTAAAGGAGACGGTGATGATGAGTAATGAATGAAATGGTGGAATGAAGAAAGTGGGAGGAAACGGGAGAACCCCGAGAAAACCCACGCACGCGGTGTTTGTCTACCACAAAGTTCACTTGGCGAGGGCTGGGATCGAACCCGGGACCCCAAGCACCAGAGGTGAACGCTCTACCACTGAGCCACCGCGGAATAATTAATTAATAATACTTGAAGTATAGAAATGGTTTTTGAAAGACAATGATTCTGGTAAGTTCATGACACTATTTTGAAGTAATTTATTTGATCTAAAAAGTAAATGAACTGTTTCAAAGTGAATGTTGCTTAACATAAATACTTGATTGGCATGAAGGTATCAGCAGTGCCATCTGTTAGAGAAAGATTTAATTACTATGTTTCCTAGAAAAGTCATTCTTTGCGATATACAACAGCACAATGTTGAAAAGAGATTTCTTCGTATTGAAGTTATTTAAATTATTTATTTATAGCAGTGATTGCCAAAACATCACTAAGTAGCTCGCGGGTACATTTTCGATAGGTTGCTATAACGCCTCGGTTGGACACATATTGGCCTGTTGATTTCATATTTACTAGCAATGTAAGTTTATAGGCAATAAACAAATGTAAGTTTTTCTTTTTTCTTTTTCTTTTTTGCTTTTTTTTAAGTTGGTTGTTCTTTTGTTTGGTAGGATTTAAAAGCGATACGACATCTCAGAAGCCTCATAAGTTTGGCGACCACTAATCTATAGAGAAAGTTAGCATCGAAAACTCAATAGTGTACTGAATGCGATATGGACGGCTTAGAAACAGAATACGCTGTTTAAAAACAAATATCTTACTTGTGATTAAACGTTATGCTTTAAAATATTGATTGGGACGAAAAGGAACCTATTCAGTATTGACTGTACACTTTTATTATTTATTTATCTTTCTCTGAAGCGTGCGTTTAAGTTACTAGCTTTTAGGAAGAAATTGCAGTACCGTACTTTATTTATCTCCGATGTAATTAGGTAGTATTTCCCATTTATGATTCACTATACCAAACGGTGTTATTTCCTATATTTAATTATCCACTTTCTGTTTACATATTAGTACTAATTGTTGAACAGTGTTGTTTATGTCAATACACACACTAGTAAGAAAAAACTGAGTAAAACATTGTCATTCTTTCAGAATGAAACAGAAATTGTACTCCAATTATTTTCTTTAAATGAATTGATTCAATTTAAAAAATCAAATTAAAATTTTAAAACTTTAAAATGAATTATACAATCGTATCAAACAGCAGAGTCCCCTGGCGTTGAAGGATGAAGATTTAAAATTGGTGTACATGTTGACATTCACTTGGCGACACAATCGGCATGCGTTTGGGTATCTATTCATCTTTCATAATCAACCTGTCTGAAAATAGTCTTCTTTCTCTTCTCATGATAAAACATAGAATTGCAAATGGACACGTGTTGTTGCAGTATTTTAGCCAAATGAGTTTATGGAGAATCAACTCACGTTGTTTTAGTACATAACCCAGATCCTGTAGATACAGAGGTTGATTCAGTTATATTGAGCTGAATTCAATGTGCAACTGTACCGCGCACACTCAATCAATCACCATGACATTGGCATGAGTTAAGAAACAGTTTCTCGTTAGTCACGCAGTACAGTAATGTCGTTGAGCGTAGTCCGAAGCTGAACATATTCTGAAAGGGGTTCATAGCTTTTTCCGACGCTAAGTTCACGGCTTCGCGCATCGTAGAAGTATGTAAAGTGCGTAATTTTCATCTAAGTTGTGCCACTGTGGGTCGCATTAAACAGAAATATGCGACACAGAGTCTTGAACACACCACACCGACGCGAGCAGCTAGAAACAGGCCTCCAGTGAGAAGGACCCCACTGCTAGTGTGTGTGGTTAGGTGTATGGCGACCTCCAAAAATCCACACACACAGTGTGCGATATCCAGCAAATGCCATACACTATATATAACAATTACTGCGTCATTCACAGTGATTTGCACATCACAGTGAAACCACGTCATATGGCTGAGCGATACGACGTGGATTTTTGTTACACTTGATGAGGCGTGGATTTACCTCACAGATTCTGGTAAAGTTCGTGCCATTCCATACAGAGAGAGTTTCCCAACAGGGTTAATGATTGTGGCTGGTTTCTCGCACGAGGGCAAACTCCATCTCCATACAGGGAGTAAGGTGGAGCAAAATATCAAAATTAACGCTGCGTACTACCGGCCTTATATAATAACTGAAATGTACCATTAAAACCCAGCATTGTATGGACTTTTGACTGAAATGTACCTGCATGAAATCCTAGCATTGTACGGACAAGACGGGAACCAGGTTAAACAACACCAAAACAAGTCATCCAGCCACACGGCGAAAACATCGCTGGAATTCTATCGTTGTATGGAACAGGAAACTGGAATTTCGACAATTACCTTCTCCGACATCCCTGTCAAGAGTCCAGATGCCAGTCCAATGGACTACTGTGGTTTTGGACTCCTCAAACGGCGCCTGTCCCATTGTCGAGTTGGCACCGTATCAGGCCTGTGGAAACCTGGAAAGAGAAGTGGGAACCAATACCCATAGTCCAGCTGCAACGCAGTCTCCTGCAATGAAAACTCCGACGCCGGGCAGTAGTCAGTGGAGGTGGCCTGCAGATCGAACACAATCGGTGGTAAAAATACGGCATTTGTGGCCTGCAGATCGAACACAATCGGTGGTAAAAATACGGCATTTGGGGCCTGCAGATCGAACACAATCGGTGGTAAAAATACGGCATTTGGAGCCTTCAGATCGAACACAATCGGTGGTAAAAAATACGGCATTTGGGGCCTGTAGATCGAACACAATCGGTGGTAAAAATACGGCATTTGGGGCCTGTAGATCGAACACAATCGGTGGTAAAAATACGGCATTTGGGGCCTGCAGATCGAACACAATCGGTGGTTTAGAAAAAAAATACGGAATTTACTAGGGAAGAGGCACATTGAAATTCGCCTTCTTATAACTGAATCAACCTTTGTATATGCATTCATTGAATACGTTATAATATGTTTCTTAACGCCATATTTCTCTTTTATCCCATTGATTAAAATGGGGATTTTTTAAAAAAATCTGTTTTCTTTGAAACGAACTGTTAATGATATGATTTTATTGATTCCCACTTCAAGTTTTGTTAAATGTTCCTTACTTCCTGAAAATGAATTTTCATTACATGTAAACTTAACAATACAAAATCAAATTTTATTTTTTGTTTTAGTATTAAATATAACAAAATTTAATTTTCACAAAGTAACAGGCATTCGAAGAAGAAATCACTAAATAAAACCAGTAAAATTCCATTTCGTTTCAAATACAACGAAGATGTTTTCCTACACAAATCTTTGAAATGAAAAATGAAATATTTCAGTTTAACGTCCCACGATTATGCCCTTTAGACTAAGGGAGACGATGATTAAAGCAAATGAATGATGGTGGAATGAAAAATGGGAGGAAACGGGAGTACAACGAATATGTTGATGTCTACCACAAATTTACTTTGCCAGGGACCCCACGCACCAGATGTAAGAGCTCTACCACTAAGCCATCGTATCCTCCGATACAAATTAATGAACTAAAAACAAAGCCACTTGTATTTCACACCGTTAAAATAAGCCAAACTAGCTTCAAGGAACCTAT
This sequence comes from Thermobia domestica, assembly GCF_964235325.1. Lineage (NCBI taxonomy): Eukaryota > Metazoa > Arthropoda > Insecta > Zygentoma > Lepismatidae > Thermobia > Thermobia domestica. Next base: position 148,968,607 of record NC_137454.1, on the reverse strand, counting down.
TCAGAAATGGAAGACGCAACAAGGCTCGTTGAAACGTCACAAACTCAATATGGATTATTCACAAAATACTAGTAAAACTTTATTTTGAAAAAGTTCTGACCGACTTTTCACATAATTATAACCCACTAGTTTGAAATGTTATAAACAAAAACAACAGTAATAATACACTACGGAAAATATTTCGAAACTACAATATAACCTAGGGGCGCGGTGGCTCAGTAGTAGAGCGTTCACCTCCGGTGCTTGGAGTCACTGGTTCGATCCCAGCTCGCGCCGACTGGCCTTTGTGGTGGACAAACACCGTGCTCGTGGGTTTTCTCGGGGTTCTCCCGTTTTCTCCCACTTTCTTCATTCCACCATTTCACTCATCTCATTATCACCGTCTCCTTTAGCCTAACCAGCATAATCGTGCGACGTAAAACTTAAAGATCTCATTTCATTTTTTGTAATATATATATCCTGTTTTCTTATGCAACCATAGTAACATTAAAAAACATATGGTTGCCTATAAGCTAGTAGCTTTGCCGTAATTAAGGTTCTTCAACAATTTTTGTGAATAAAGATACCGACAAATATTTTTAAAAAAATGTAGAAAGTAAGCCAAGTAGTGTCTCCAGAATGCTATTATATGAAATAATAATTGTCTCTCAAGACATTTTCTATAGTGTATACATTTCAGTTATGACGTCATGCCCTGGCACCCAATTTCTGATCCATAAAGAAGATTTAGAGTCGGTTATTAGTTATTTTTAATAGTATTCTGTAGATTCTATCTGGCCTACTTTCTACATTTTTTTCATATTTTTCACATTAAGTGATTCATTAATTTTTTTAGTGTGGATAAGTTTACCAAAAAAAGAAAAAGAAAAAGAAACCTAACCCAGCATCCGTTGAGGGATCTCATAGTGGAACTCCAAAGATTACTATCAGATTCTAAAGAAATTTATGTGGAACTACCGAAAAAGCATACTCTTTCTCCCTCCCGCGCAATAAAAATCGATACATCTATATCTAAATTATGGGTAAAGATATCCAGAACATAATAAATATATTGGATTGAAAACTTAATCCTTTTATTGAAGTATGTTTTAAAAAATAAAATAATATATTTCTTTTTAAAAAGCAATTTTGTCTTGATTACAAATTATATTTATATCTGTACTGATTTCACAAGAACCACAATAACCAAACAGGAACCATACTTTTGTTTGAAGAGATCTACACGTGTACAACATAATCAAACAAGAGTTGTACACGAATGTGTATTATCCATTCGATGTGTATATAAGATTTATATTAGTATATATTAGGTAAACTTTCTTCCCTCAAGTTGCTGACATAAGATTTAAATGACCTGCCAACATTACTTCCCTCAGTTCTATGTTTGTTTTAGTTTATCTATTTATGTTTAATTTTTCCTGACCCTCAAAGATGGTTCTTATCTTGTGTCCTTACCCGTAGTACACCACAAATTGACCATCAGTAATTCCATATAGAGCATAATAAACACCAACTTTGAACGATGGCTGATTTCTCTCTATATAGATAGTATGTTGTGATATATTTTTCGATCGATTTGTTTCCAACTTGCTGACAGGTTGCTTTCAAGACCTTATTATTTGAAGACAGATTGCTCTGTTTTGCTACCATTTATAATGTGGTCAGAGAATACGTGAGTGTTTTAAGTGATTGATGTGTATACTATATAATTCAGAGTTACAACTAATACTATACGAATATACACACGTACGGTTATTGTTCATAAAATAAAGCTTTTTTTTTCCATAGTATGCGCAACCATTTTATGGGAATTTTTCTTTCTCAAAAACGGAAAGATATGAAATGAAGTAACATTTCTAGTTTAATGCCCAATGAGAATGTTCTTTATGCTAAAAGAGACGAATAGTTAATGAAAGTGAAATAATTATAAAATAATTGGTAACATGAGAATGTAAGAGGAAATACGAGAACCACAAAAAAAAAAAAAAAAAAAAAAAGCTCACGGAAACAATGTTGTCCAACAGAAACTTACGTGGCCTGGAATTGTATCAGGGATCCCTCACACCAGAGGTGGTGACTCTACTACTGATGGGCTACACCGTTCCCCCTTTTCTTTTTTCAAACTAAGATCCTTAATCAACAATAATAAGAAAAACAAGTTATTTTCGTTTCACATTATAAAACTACGGTGGATTTCCAAAATATTCATATTCAATACTAAATCCGGAAGTAGACATCTATAACTTCCGGCTACAAAAGAGGGATAACATGAATGATAGAACGTAATCCTCTGACGCTGGATCAACATCAATAAGCCACTACTCTCTATTTATTACTGCTTTTTGTCTATGGAGATCAATATTCAAACCGGAAATGTTAATTGATACCAATCACTTCCGCTTGCAATAAAGAAATAAAATCAGAGATGAAGCATGCTCTTGATGACTGAATCCGTATCCAAAACGCTACTTATCGCTATCTATTTTTCATTTTATTCATTATGGATCAGTGTCTTAACCGAAAAATCGTAATTTTCACAATTTTCGGTTTGAACAAATAGTTCAAAATTGAGACAAATCCCATTCTTGGGATGCTGTATCTGTTTTCAAAGTAAATGCTGTCCGATATCTTTTCTGTTATTGTTGTGTGCTTGAAACCGAAAGTACTTGTACATTTCAACTATTTCCGGTTTTGGTAGAGTCACGGGTAGTGATGAAATTTTTCTTTGCTAAAAATCAATTGCTAAAACATCTTTTCGGAATCTATTGCCGTTTTTGTTCTATGGCGATAAACATTGAAACTACAAATAGTTGATTTTTATTACTTCCAGTTTGAATAGAAAATTAATGGAGGAAATAAAACCCAATTCAGGGGTCCTGAATCGATTTCAAAAACTGCGTCTCGAAATCTGTACATCTTCGGTCAGCATGTGAATGAATATTGACCCCTTATACTCTTCAGATAGCTCCCACAGCTAGAAATTATAAGGATTCAGTTCAGGTGATTGGGGAGTCCAAGTATTTTGAAAATCAGTTAATGATGCAATTTTTAACATATATGTTACAAAAAAAAACTCATGACAGATCTCTGAAAATATTCAGGAAATGTGCCTCTGACATTGTTGCTACTTTTGATAAAATATATTCCTGAATAAACCCCTGTTCTTCTTGTCCAAATCTATATTAGGAATGTCGACTGTACTCCGTATTCTTATGGTTGTCAGTACCTGATAATAAGTTGGATTACTACATTGCACAGACCATTAGTTCATACATTGAATATTCTTCCTAACGAATTTTATGCTTCTACTATAAATAGTATTCTGTCTGTAGTAGTCTGTTAAGTAGCGAAAGTAAAATTGAAACGTCTCGGAAGAAAATGGCAAACCTGCCAAGATCATCTATTAATAATCACGCTGGGTACACTGAGAAATAAACATTTTTATTGAAATATTGCTTATAGACTACATATGCTAAAAACCCATCCGTTGCGTTCTCACCCTTCTCTCCCGGAATGCCTCAATTGTAAGCACAACATTAATTTAAAACTCTGTATTTAGTTTTGGAATAAGTTTTTATCTTTTAGAGGTTCAATCCATGTTTACGTCTTGTATGTACATCAGGAAGTACTACAAATCCTGAGTTTAACGATATATTGTACGCGTATATACATCCTGTATATGTACTATATTCTTAGGACTAAATAAATTGAGTATCCAAATATTTATGACATTCTTACTTCTTTCCAGGCTGGATGCAGGTGGCTGTAGTGGAGTAGATGACCTTGATGTGCCTCTTATCTTCACGAACGCTCTTCACGTCGCTGTGGATCACGGAGCCGTAGACGTTGTACGGTTGCTTCTGAAGTACGGGCTGGAACCTGATCAAGGTGGAAGACTCGCTGAGTTCAAAGATATCGTTGGCGAAGGCTTCTTTCCAGTACAACCACACGAAGAGCAAGAAGAACAGACGAAGAAACAAGAGCCAAGAAGAGTTAGTTGGGTGTCGCCTGAACCCAGTCCCAGAAAACGCCGTGGAACGTTTAAAGCAATGACACGTCAAAGGTCGTTTTCTTTAGAGAGTGATGTAGACGTGCGGGCGGCCATAACAACTCAGCTGACTCACGAGCGACGTAGTGTGTCACTGAAATCAAGCCCTCTTCTTCCAACAAGACATCGCCCGCCCACACCAATCCCACCACCACCACCGGTTGCAGAGAGGAGTATTTTCCCACAATTGCGACGTAGTAGTGAGATTATCCAAGGCATTATCTTTAGTCTAGCGTCTCGAGAACCTGATACCAAAGAACAAGGTAGTGCCACGTCTCCTGACAATCAAGTAGACTTTGCCGGTCTTCTTGCGGCCCACGAGCAGCGTAGACTACAAACGTACCAAGAAGATTCGCAAAGTAGTCCAGATGAATCACCGAGCGAAGACGACGATGAATCAGCTCCGACGGAATCCGGAATGACTTCGCCGGAACCTGGTCCTGAACCAGACTCTGATGGGTGCCTTTTACGTATAAATCCCAATCTAAGTCCCGATAAAGCGTCCTCCCTTCGTGACGTATACACAAAGCAATACTTGTTCACTTTACCGGCAATTTTTCTCGCGGTTGTTCGTGGTAACGCGACTTTAGTCTATCTTCTGCTCAAATACGGTGCAGCGGTTAATTTTCAAGATGCTTATGGTAATACGCCGTTACATCTTTGTATGTGCCAAGCAGTTGTGCCGTGGGAATGTGTACTTGACTTAGTGGAACATGGTGCGCAAATTTCTTTACCGAATCACGCCGGTGTTCGAGCATCAGATCTGGCACCTAGTTTGGCCAGACTTCAAGACCAAATGCTGGCTGATTGTTGGGCTGGATTTCAAACCACATCGTGTGATACGGAGGCTCAACCATCTGCTAAACCTACGAAAATATTACGAAAACTACAAGAAGGAAAGCTCAGAGCAAGAGCTGAATCTGAAGAAGTCAGTTCGGCCTCTGCGGAGCTATTGGCTTTCTCGTCAACAGGGTCAGTTCGCAGTAAGAACAGCAGGGGAAGTCCTGATATTAATAACAAGGTAGGTGCTTAATATTTTTTTGCTTATATTTATCTGTATTACTCTAATAACTTTTCCCATAGGTGTCTCTCAATTAATAATCGAGTGTAATTAAAAGCTGAAATTTAGTTTATTATTTTCTCGATAGAGTAGCATTAAGTGTCACCTGCTATTTTTCCATTTTCGCTTTCGAGGGACAATACTGTAATAATGAAAAAGAAAACGAATTCGTGATTTCAAAGGATTTACACATTTCATGGTCCATAGATACCGAAAAAGTTATTTTTACATGTCTATCCGTCCGTCCGTCCATTCGTCCCTATGTGTGTTCACTTGCCCAGAGGCCGTACCGTTCAACTTATCCGCACAAAATTTTAAACTTAAGGTTTTCATAAGATTCGCGAAGGACTTTTTCTTCGGATTTTCTGCACACCTCCAAAACTAAAGATAGTTTACTGAGGGGTGGAAATTGAAAATTGCTGTTTTCTCTAAAATGGCTCTAACGATTTTGTTTAAATTCCATACATCAATATTTCATTAAAACTTTATACTGTATTTTAAGTCGTTTCTCTGGAAAAATCTACAAAGGGGAGTTTAGTCTTAGGGGTGTCCTTTTAGGACGATTCTCTCAAAAACGACTCTGGAGTAGTTTACTCTGGATGGTGAGCTTTTTCGGGCGATTTCCATAAAAACGTCTCAGTCAGTTATATTCACATTTCTTAAATAGTGTTTCATTAATGATCTCACAATACACGATATGTAATTTCTCATGAAGCAACCAACAACAGGTAGTATAATCTTGGAGTGAGTTTTTTTTGGACGTTTCTTTCATAAACGACTAAGACAATTTTCTTCACATTTCATAAATAAACCTATAATGTTGCGTAAATTATTTCTTTGAAAATATCCAGAAGAGGTAGTTTACTTTTGAGGGCGACTTTTCCTTTCGTCGAAGTTTCATTCGAAAATACCTATAATTTTGTTCGTAGTTCATTAATAAATGTTTCAGTTATAACTGTAACGTGATTTAGTTTAAGAAACTAGAGCAAGAAGGTTTAGTGCAATGACCTGTACCTTTTATTGTTTGATATATCACAAAAATTATCACCATATATTTGAAAAAAGAACTTTCATTTACTTTTCAGTAGAAGTAAATACATTTTGTATATTAAGAAGTAAATCTGTATTTTACAGTTATAGTGTATTTGTAAGAAATTATAGTGTATTTTACTGTACGAAGTATTTAAAGTACAGTGTACTGTTCGTTTTTGTTTAGTTAAGGTGATTTTGAGTGTAACGTCTCGTTCAGCAGCGAGGCTATATGAGACATGGACCTACTGATCAACATGGAATCCGAACCACATGAACTCCCATCGGGAATCGAACCCGGGTCTCCGACACCAAAGGCGCGTACGCGAATCGCTTAGCCACGAAGGAGCTTTGTTCGTCTTTCTATCGTAATGTAATTGTGAATTTTTGCCATTGCAAGCCGTGTCGGAAATTACGGACAATTGGCCACATTTGGACTGTTAGTACCTCCTTTTAGTACGTTAAAATGTAGTACAAGAGCATTATACGTAATTTGCTGAACAGCAAAGTAGCAATGGATGTTAGTATAGCGATAATGCAACATAGTAGGTTAACTTGATAATCTCTTAATGATTAGACATTTTTTGATTCAAGAAACTTACTTTTTCAATAGAATCTATAACTTCCTTACCTACAAGCAAATACATAAAATCGAAGCAATCATAAAGGACTTATGCATTATTACCACTAATTATAATTTCACTTCTTTAGTGTCAATATGATCACACAGTATATGTAGTTTCTCTAACAAGGTACATTCGCGAAATGTCCCCTGGGGATTAGTCTAAAATTGATTTAAATGCAAAGTTCTCCGCAACCCAAAGTGTATTGTAGTAATTTTAGCGACCCATATGGGTAATTTTCATATTTATGGGCCTTCATATATCCGGAATTCATACACTACTATAACGCTTGGTCACAAAATTGTTTTTAGTTTCTTTAGATGTAACTGAACATGAATGTGGCCATATGGAAAACAAATTGGATTAAGTACTGCTTCTCTGACAAGTGTTATCCACACCAGCCGCCATCTTGGATCCGCCATATTGGATTCAATTACGTTTTTTTTTTCAAATGGGAATAGGTTCATGTGATACATCAAATTCATATAAAATTTTCTCGGAAATTCATTGGTGTAGTAAATTTTACGATAGCTTGTACCATTTGCAAGATATTGCATGTTAAATGTGAGGCACTTCACAAATTCAACCATTTGAAAAGTCGTGCAGGGCCCCGTATGTATATGTGATCTCTTACGTGATTTATTGTTGACGAAATGTTTTCTGAACGTACATATATACAGACACACAGACGTAAATAGGATATGGTAGATCTTCATCAAAATCTGGTCGTATCTAGATTTACATTAGGCATTTTGTTCGTAATACAATACTTCCTTGTTATAGTATAACATGAAAGTAATAACAATCACTCACAAAAATGTTGTAAGATTATGACATCAATGTTGTAGAGAGCTTGTTTATACCTACAGTACTTTTCCAGTTAGAAATTGTTTTGATTTGTCACCATCAAAAACCTAAGCGTAACTGATATTACTCTGCAATGTCTATTCGCAAAGTGCCTAGAGGGATTTAACATGTAATGTCTCGCAAATGGTACAAGCTACCGTAAAATTCACTACACCAATGAATTTCCGAGAAAATTTTATATGAATTTGATGTATCACATGCACCTATTCCCATTTGAAAAACCAAAAGTTGTATCCAATATGACATATTCAAGATGGCGGCCGGTGTGGATAACACGTGTCAGAGAAGCAGTACCTGATCCAATTTGTTTTGCATATGCCCACATTCATGTTCAGTTACATCTAAAGAAACTAAAAGCAATTTTGTGACCAAGCGTTATAGTAGTGTATGATTGAATTCCGGGTTTATGAAGGTTCATAAATATGCAAATTACCCATATGGGCCGCTAAAATTAGTACAATACACATTGAGCCATGGAGAACTTTGCATTTAAATCAGTTTTACATGAATACCGAGGGGACACTTCGCGAATGTACCTTGTAAGACAAATTTCGAATCAACATTACAAAAGTTCTCTTTTTCAGTTAAGTTTTCCGTATTTCGTAAAATAGTGTTTCATCCGCATCTAATGGCAATGGTTAACGCGTGCTCATAAAAACGATGTAATATTATTTCGTCATATGGTAGAAACGTGTTAAACAAAATGTCTTAAGAAAAAAATACTTATAGCCTATAGCCTATTTTTCTAATATCACTATATATATATATATATATATATATATATATATATATATATATATATATATATATATATATATATATATATATATGCTATGCCAATGAAATAAAACGAAAACATTTACATAAAGCTTTCCTTGAAGTTTGTTAGTGGAAGCGACGACTGTTTAAAAAAAAAAAAAAAAAAAAAAAACAGGAATATGAAATTAATGGACCCATAGGCCACGAGGCCCGTGACTTTTTTACCTCTATGATCTGTCTCCTCCCTCAATACTAAAGCAATGCTATTTCAGATTTTTCTTGCGAGAAGGAGGCAAGATTCTCTATCAACATAAAAGTTTCGAGATTTTTTAAAATTAGTGTATAATTGATTTTAAAATTAGTGGTGGGCACAAAAACCGGTTTTTCGGTTTTCGGTTTTTAGAAAAACCGAAACCGGTTTTTGAAAATTTTCAAAAAAAACTGTTTCGGTTCTTCACCGAAACCGGTTTCGGTTTTCTTCTAAACCGGTTCGGTTTTCTCCGAAACCGGTTATCGGTTTTCTCCAAAACCGTTTCGGTTTTTGACCTGATCCGGTTTCGGTTTTCTTCAAAACCGATTCCGTTTTTTTTTTTAAATTTGTTCTATTTCTGATCAGAATGGTGTTTCGTTGTTCTCCGGAAACTGAATCCATATCCACGGAAATAGTCTTATGTGTTTTCGAAAAGTTTTCACCGAAACCAGTTTTGGTGAAAACGGAACCGGTTTTTGAGAAAACCGAAATTTCGGTTTTTTGGGTTTCGGTTTTTATAGAAACCGGTTTTCGGTTTTTATAAAAACCGGTTTTGCCCATCCCTATTTAAAATACGTATTGCTGAAATTTAGAGGATCAGTTTCCACTGCTCTCTTCTAATGATATCCCTGGAATACTCCTATTATTCTCTATATTAATTCCAGAAAAACGATGGTGGGGGTGAAATAATTTTAAAAGATCTCTTTAGAAAAACTTCGAAAGAAACAAGAGAGAATTTGTGCTTATCGATTACTCTCAACGGAAGATAGAAGGAAAACAAGAACATAAAGATGGCCAGCAACTCATATAATTCAACTATTTCTTTGGATTTCAGTGTTTTGTCTTCTGGAAAAAAATTCTTCATCCCTATTTGATTAAGTTTTGGTACCAAAATCTCCCCAGAGCAAAAAAATTTCTCATAATCTGCAAACACTGTATATCTGTCTGAGATAATTGACTATTAACTTATCTATTGGACTCAAATCTAGTGTTGCCATACCATACAACATTTACATAAAGCTTTCCTTGATGTTTGTTGTTGGTGGAATTGTACCGGTATCGAAATTGAGACGAGAAATATGATGTTCTATGGTCATTAACGTTGAAACCGGAAGTGGTTAATTTGTTCCATTTCCATTTTAAATGGAGAGTTGTAATCTATTTTTGGAATGCTGAATCGATTTCAATAAACCACTTGTTATTTTTTTTGCCATTTTTGCTCTATGGACTTCAATATTGAAACCGGAAGTACTAGTAAATTTCTACCACTTCCGGTTGAAATACAGAGATGCTGTTGTGAAAATGGTATCTTTTCTTGAGATAGTGAATTGATTCCAAAATCCTGTTGTCGCTATATATTACCGCATTCGTTCTATGGCGATCTACGATGAAACCGAAAATGGTTAACTTTACCCTTCCGGTTTACATACAGAGTTTACGGAAGAAAGCTATTCTTGGTACCCTGAACTAATTTCAAAAGACAACTTTTCGCTATTTCTTACCGTTTATGTTCTAATGAGATCAATATTGAAATCGGAAGTAGTAGTAAATTTCTACCATTTTGATTTTTGGTAGAAAGATGCGGGTAAAGACAGTATCTTTCCTTGAGACGCTAAATTGAATCCAAAGAACCATTTGTAGCTTTCTGTTGCCATTTTTGTGTGGTGGAAGACATGGAGCCCATCCTTTGGACGCTGAATTGAGTCTAAAATACCACTTCTCGACACCTTTCACCATTTATCTTATAATACCTGTTGACAGACAGACAGATTTGCAGATAGATTATAAAAGACTTCCTATACCTATGCATACCATAGTTTAAAAGTCTGATATTTCATTAATAGCGTCACTACTTGTCATAAGTTATTTATCATAAAAGATCAGAGGAACGTTTACTCAGTAGTAAAGGTTCATCTCTGGTTCGAGGCGGTCCCTGGTTCGATTCCAGTCCATGTGAGTTTGTGGTGGACAACACTGTGTCCGTGGGTTCTCTCTCTTACATTCTCTTTCCACCAATTCCTCCATTATCATTTCCTTCCATTAATCATCCGTCTCATTTACAACGATAACGTTGTATATAGTATTAGCAATCTGTGCCAGCTTATAAAAAGGGATCAGAGGCGAATCATTTGAGTAGTATTATATATAAAGAAAATAAAGACACACAGAGATATCGAGAGATTATTTTGTAATCGTTAACTAGAAAAAGAGAGTTGTTGCTATGGAAACGTGGTAAATAAGTGTAGATACGTAGACATCTTGTTAAATATGAAAAAGTGGATTATGTACGCTTCTCATGGTTGAATATTAAAAATCAGTTAAGAAAGTGATAAAACGTGTGAATTATTTCGAAGATTACTTAAGTGAATTACGAACCACCTTCTAAAAATTGGTGCCTCAACACCGGGAAATATATAAGTGTCGTTTTGAAGAATAGTAAAAACGGCTAGCTTTCAACGTGACAGTGTTACCATATTGAGAAGCGGTAAGGTGATACACCGAAATATTGCAATGAGTGCAACAGATAGTGACATAACTGGTGATCAGAGTGTGTATCCAGAAATGAATTCCAATGAAAATTTGACTGACATTTTAAGAGACTTAGCTCAGCAAATTAGGAACCAATCTGAGCAAATTACGGATCAAGTACGAAAAAGTGATGAAATAGTTCAGCAAATTAGGAATCAATCTGAGCAAATTAATGATCAGGTTCGAAAAAGTGATGAAATAGCTCAACAAATTAGGAATCAATCTGAGCAAATTAATGATCAAGTTCGAAAAAGTGATGAGATAGCTCAACAAATTAGGGAACAAGGTCAACACTTTGATGAAAAATTGGATCAGAAGATAAACCAGCTAACTAAGGATTTTGAGGAAAAGATAGCGAGATTAGAACAATGTAATGAAAGTATATGGGATCTTATTCAACGTCAACTGAGTCAGACCAACCAACACATAGTAGAAAAATTTGAACAGTACGACGAAAAAATGGAAAAAGTAACACAAAGATTCACGGAAGTTCAAGATTCAGTAGATGGCTTAGAGTCAACGATAAATGCTCACGCTAATCACATTAAACTATTGCAAGACGAGGTGAACTTTATCAAGGAGAAATGTATTCCAGAAAGTGCAATTCAGGACAATGGATACATGAATGTGGTGCATCCTACATCTACTGGTTGTGAACCTACTCGTCATCCCAGACCAATTTTGGAACTTAATGAATCTTCGAGCTGTGAAGAGAGTACTGATAGAGAAGAAGAGTGAGGCAATCATCCCGGCGGAAATACAACTCCAACAGATGTATGAAGACTAATGCAGGTAAGCCGTTACGATTCAGCGAAGTTAAGTCTCTTACTAAATTTAGTGGTGTGCCGGAAGATATACCTGCTAGGGCATTTCTTGAAAAATTTGAGGATGAATGCGAACTCATGGGTGTATATGAGTCTCAGTTTTTAAAATTATTGCCGCATATATTATTACCACCCTGTTTAACATGGTACAAAGCTATCAGGGGGAGTCTTCGTACATATTCAGATTTCAAGAATGCTCTGCTATCAAATTATGAAAATGACTTTATGATAGCGAATAGAGATACCGTCTTGCGAACGAAACATTTCAATCCAAAATTACACAGGAGTATTACAGAATTTGTAGTATCTACTTATAATGAGTTAAGATCACTAAATCCAAATCATCCGGAATCCCGAATTATAGCTTCCATTAGAATCTTATTGCCATTTCGATTACAACAGTTGTTAATGTCGGCGCAGTGCATTAGCTTTAATCATCTAATTATGTTTATTCAGAATTATGAAAGTCAGTCGGCAATACAGAATAACAATAGAGTGCAAGATAGAGGTCAGGATAATTCAGGACGTAATCAGACACAATATGCTTCTGTTCGTAATGTAAATAATTATACAACCTGAAAATAATACTAATGTCCATAGTTTTAATAATAGAATGAATAGTTATAATGGTACTGGTAATCAAACGCAACCTAATCACAGAAATGGAGCTAGGAATTTTAGAAATAGCAACAGGAATTTCAGTAGAGGTAATAATTATCGCCGATTTTCACAAAATCAATTTGCAGATGGCAGGAATTCTGTAAATAGGAATCAAAATATGGTAACATCCCATGAAAGACAAGAATGTACACAAGATTGTGCTATACAATGTTGCTTAAATGAGCCCTTCAAACGTATAACTTGAACTATCAAAAAGGCGTCCGATGTATTTGTATTAAATTGACCTTTGCTTACGTCTATGGTTAATGTGTTCTTCATTTAATTTATTATTAAAATGTATGTTAAAAATATATGCAATTGTGAAATAGTTCGAAATAGTGATGAAATTAAGTTAAGGCAATCAACTGAAAATACTATTGAATTTGTTCCTTACAGTTTTGTTGCAATTTCCTTTTATAGCATTAATTGAGGAAATGTTAATTTGTGTTTCATGCTAAGAAATTATTTAAAAGCTTTATTGTAATACGAGAATATACTGAATTTGACAATTTATATTCACTCCAGGAAATACATATTTAAGCTACTCTTATTTTCGTATTTTTATTCTATTCAAATTTCATACGAATATTATAAATATTCAAGAATAAAATATCATAATTTTAATGTAAACGTGTGAAGGTTATGACAGATATATAAAATAGATGCAACTTATTATATGGAAAGAATAAGAATAATGAACATCGAATATCTTAATTTTTCAGAGTTTATTAATGTATTAAATGATAATCCTCAATGTGTTTATATATTCTAATTTTGTTGTCTTCTGATCCTACCAATATTTAATACTATAAAGATCTTTGTTTGTAATTAATATTGTTTTTACATGAAGGAATAGTTAATTTGTACCCTTGAAGAAAATATCAGTTAGGTTTAATTTTTGAATAGCCTCATCGATGATAATTGTAAATCGACGTTCTTAGTATATTGATATATTGATAAATATATATATAAAAAATGTAATGTTATAATTTGTTATATATGGAAAAGTAAAATATTTGTATTAAAAGTGATATTAAAGTATATACGAGGGCTATTCAAAAAGTAGGTACTTTATAATCTTCAACCCAGGGTTCTTTCCTTCATAGCAAAACTATTACGGAAGTCCCGTCCGGACGACATCTACAACGATAACGTTGTGTATATAGTATTAGCAATCTGTGCCAGCTTATAAAAAGGGATCAGAGGCGAATTATTTGAGTAGTATTATATATAAAGAAAAGAAAGACACACAGAGATATCGAGAGATTATTTTCTAATCGTTAACTAGAAAAAGAGAGTTGTTGCTATGGAAACATAGTAAATAAGTGTAGGTACGTAGACATCTTGTTAAATATGAAAAAGTGGATTATGTACGCTTCTCATGGTTGAATATTAAAAATCAGTTAAGAAAGTGATAAAACGTGTGAATTATTTCGAAGATTACTTAAGTGAATTACGAACCACCTTCTACATTTAGCCTAAAGAGCACGTAGAAGTGAAAAATTTTAATTTTCTCATAAAATATGCACAACACTTAGTTACACTTGGGAGTGAGTACTTTTCGGATATTTTTTTCTTAAAACCTATTCAGGTCATTTGGTTCACATATAATTTAATGCTCCATCAACAACTATGGGATGTAGGGTAAGTCATTTCTCATGTTAAAACCTCCAAGGGGTAATTTACTCTTGGGTGTAACTTTATTTCGGGCGACGAAGTTTTCCAAACATGCTTACACTGTCCGACAATTAAATAATGAGACTGACGCACGATATATATATATATATATATATATATATATATATATATATATATATATAACCTTCGTCTACAAATTGCAATATTGCGTCTGTGCACGCTAAACATGACGGAAAGTATGACGTCATATTGAGTCAATAGTAGAAGGTTGTTGTCACGTTAATGTCATGGAATAACATGGAAAATTAAATTATGTCTGAAACTGGGCAAAAATGCGATCAAGACCATGGAATTGCTGCGAAGAGTATAAGGGAATACTTGTTTATCTGGTGCACAAATATTCTGAGCAATTTTAAAGTGGCATTGAATCAAATGATGTTGAAGCAAGACTTTGTGGTGTAAACACAGTGCATCAGGAAGCTATCTTCATAAAACGAAAAGAGGGTGTTACAGAGATAATTGTGTGTTTGTACTCGTAAGACTCTTGTCAGATGAGTTTGGTGTAAGCCGGGAAATTATTCGTTATATCTTCATGTAAGAATTAGGCAAGAAAAATGTCGAATCTTTATTTGTTCCTCATTCATGACAATGCGGCCTTTCATCGGGCAGTTGTTGCACGGAAATGTTTTGACCCAAAAGCAAGCGTGTGTACTCAACTATTCTCAATATTCGTCCTATTTAATCCTTGTGGCTATTTTACTTTCCTGAAAGTAAATTGAAGTTACCGCTGAAACAGCGAATCTTTGAATAATGTTCAAGACGTCCAAAGAACTTTCATATCTATCTTTCGGGATATACCAGAAAGTGACATGAAGAAGCTGTTCGAGTCGTTGCTCGATTATGCCACCCCAAAGGCGCTCTCTCCCCGAAACACTTCCTAACAACATACGTTTCTACACTTTCTCAATAAACTCTACCTGTTGAACAGGGAAATGATTGATGTAGCATGAAAATTTGATCTTAGACTTTATCTGTACTCTTTCTCTTATAAAATCAATCTAGTTCTATCATTTTTTCTGAAAATATAGGTGGAAGTATTTTACAATTACTTATGGTCTTTTCGGGTGGAGAATAATACCCGTTCAATACTACATAGACGTAATGGCTTGAAGCAATGGATTCCCGCCCCCCAAAGCTTCAACCTCTACCAACAAAAATTTGTAGGTGCGCTCCTAAGCCACCCGTTGTATAGGTTAAGGAGGAATGTACTTTGAATTAAAAAAAAAAAAGAAAACAAATAACATCCAACTGTCTTGTTTCTATTTCATTCGATAAAATCTGCTTCAGTATACAATTGTCAGACTTTAGTCTCAGTCGTAATGATATTAGTTACAAAGTTGTTCATGTTCCATAAATAAACGTTTTAGTAATACAGTAAACTGAGTCATGTCTTGAGCTCTCTCTTGTGGCTACATGGTTAACATGCACATCTTCGGCTTGGAAGACCGGGGTCCAAATCCCGACGGGAGCTCATGTGGTTCGGATCCCACGTTAAAACTGTATATCCAAGTCTTATTAGCCTGAGTGCTGAATAGGACGATAAACTCCAAATCAAAATTAATGGGTTGCAGCGGTAGAGCGTTCACCTCTGGTGTATGGGATCCCTTGTTCGAGCCCAGCTCGCGGCTAGTGAACTTTGTGGTGGACAAACACTTTGTGCGTTGGTTTCCTCGGGGTTCTCCCGTTTCCTACCACTTTCTTCATTCCACCATTGCATTCATTTCTTATCATCGCCGTCTCCTTTCGCTTAGCCGGCTTTCATCCCCCCCCCCCAAATCAACCAACGAACCATCGCATGACTTAATTTCAGAGATGGGAGCGAGAAAATTTTGTGCGGTGGCTTGTACCTAGTTATTTCTGGTTATTTACACATTTTTTCTCTATATAATGAAAATAGAAATCTAAAACTGTATTCATAGACTTAAAGAATGATAATGTTACTTCCAAATAAAGAAAAACGCCCCATGCTCTTTGCTTAATGGGGGCAACATCTACCGATATAGTAATTTCACGTTTGCATTGGTATATTGTCAGACAGTTTAAAATATATTGACCATTTTGTACACGAGATGGTGTTAGTGTCCCAAATATCAAGGTATATGAATTGAAGCTGGTCAAACCTAACGTAATTCGATAGCTGACAGTTGAAGCTAGCAAAAGTGTTGAAATTCATATAATCAAAGATACGATATTGCATCGTGAAGATGAGTAAACTTTCCACAAAAGTACGCTCCGTTTTACAATTTTATTTTGAGAAAGATGCAAATGCCGTGGAGGCGCGTAAAGAAATTGTGCTAGACAAGATACATTATCACAAAACACGTCCAAAAGATGGTTCAGTCCCTTGCAGTGGGCGACCAATCATAGCAAAAATGAATGATATTTTGACAAAAGTCGAACAAGGTTAGCATGTAAGCAGTGATGACATCGCCAATGACCTAAAAATCCATCACTAAACTGTGTTTAACCATTTGGAGAACGCTGGCTATAAAAGGAAGCTCAATGTTTGAGTCCCACATGATCTGACTCAGAAGCGAAAACAGATCGAATTTCTATCTACGAACCTTTAAGGTGGATCACCACCCGGAAGTCAGTACATATTTTTAGCTCATTGCCTTAACTAGTGCACAATGAAAGGTTACATATTATAAATATTGTACTTTAAAATAGAGTAATGTTTCAGCTACATTACAAGGCACTGATTCATTTGGTTGTGTCTCCTGATGTGGAAAAATGTAATAAATAAGAGAAAATATTTGATTCGTTTTATAATGAGCATACAAGCTAGCACCTGCTGTTAGATCTTACTAGAAGTGCTCCGTTTTATGAAATGTTTATTAGAATGTGTAAAGTACTTTAACAATCTTCTCACGAAATAGATATATTGTTTGACCGTTTTTCGTGTTATGTTTCATATTTTACTTAAATATTAATTTACATTTAGAGAAATAGATTTTGACACGAAACTTGCACAGAACGCCATAATCCGTTGTTGCCAAATTTGTACGTTTACTGTAGTAGTCACAATAAGAAAATTCCTGGGTTCTAGCGTTGCAGTTCGAGAAGCGGAATTGCGGTAATGATCGAAAACTAATTTCTCGAGTAAGTATCTAAGCAGAATTCCATGATTACTCCCTTTATTATCTGGCATCAGTAAACACTCGACATTATCTGGCAACGTCACACTATTCAAGTAGCGTTTAGCATAGCACTGGGAACACCTAGTGATCCACCTTAATGAAACGTAACGAATTAGAGCCATTTCTGAAGCAATTGATTACGAGTGATGACAAATAAAATAACCCATGACAGCAATATGAGAAAGAGATCCTGATCGAAGCAAGGAGATCCTGCACTCTATTTGAAAGTCAACAATGATGACCAGGAATGTTATGATGTGCGTTCGGTGTGATAGGAAGGCCCACGAGCAGCTGCTACCGGTCAGAACGAAAGACTCAGACCTGTGCTTTACACAACTAGTGCAAGTGCATCTAGCAATTCAAAAGAAACGGCGAGAACTGGTCACCAAAATGGACATCGTAAACCACAATGACAACGCCAGACCGCATTTACTACAGTTAAAGCACAATTCGCCTTCCTCTGACTTTGATATAGTATGTAGCCTACATTTTAATCAATAGTATATAGTAGTAATATTTATGTCGATGGAGAGTCTTATCCGCCTCCTTTCCGCAGAGAAATCTAAAAATACACTACTGAAGCTTTAAAGAATAATGGAGTCTTCTGGAGTGGAATTGCATTCGTGACACTATAGAGTATATACTATACCTAAGTAATTAAGAAAATGAGTATGATTTGACTAATCTTTTGAAAATCCAAGAGGAAATAGTTGCCCCCTTGCTGTACACTGTGGGCGGCTATGTTTCTGATCGTAATGTCTCAAATCAATTTCCAGTTGAAATTGATAGATAACTTTACTTAAATTATTTTTAATTCAGGCATAGGTGAGAGACAAACGTTCTTGCTTCGTAATGGGGAATTTCACTGTTTGAATTCCGCTCTTGGTAATCGTTGACTTTCATTTCAGAAATTCTTTTCGGTCTTGAATTCTTATTTATAGGGAATAAACATACTTTACAAACAAATGTACCATATTGCCAGTACTTTAAAAGAAAAAAACTGAGCATTAAAATTTTGCACTCAACAGAGGCGGCTCACGAGGGAAGTAATATGGTAAAAAATGCATTTTATCGCTTTGAAATCAAGACATTAGGTAAGTTTCTTCTCTTAGCTTATAACCATAAAATTGTAATTTTTACTTATACAACTTCCCTCATGAGTCGTCACTGACACTCCATTATACTTCTTAAACGCAGTTACAGTGCCATCTTATTTCTAAATTTCAAGCTTTTATATTAAACATTCTGCCCATAACGAAAATAAGAAAATAAACTTTGTCAGACTGTAAAATGGATCACTCACTAGAAGTTTCAATTTCGTCCAGTACATGTCAATTCCTGGATGATGTTTGCTGCCATCTGAAGGCGAGCACTGGTGCAAATCCCGGGGGATGAGGGAGACAGTCACCCCAATCTTGGAACTGTGGGGACTGTCCACTCCAAAAATCCGATTTGAAAAGTGCTTTTTGGGGGATAAGTATGATGATTTGTGTCCGACTGCCACCAAAGGAAGTGAGATGAAGTTGATTTATCTTGGCTTTTCCATTGAAAAAAAAAAAAAAGAATCGTATTGTGTAGTATTTCAAATTCAATTTCGGGTTCTAACGCGTTTAGTAGCCTCATCAATCTGTATTTACATCGCCTGATATATAATATACAACAGGTTCACCTCAGAAATCAGATTCATTTACTGTAATATGAGTGTCACCTCCCACCTTCCATAATAAGCCTCAAATATTCTTATCTCCCAATGTTGAAGACAACTCTGCTTCCCTGATCCTCCACAGCATTGTTTTTCAACTTCATAAATATTTTGAACATCGCTTTAAAAGATATACACAGAAACGGTCTTACCCGTCACCCCTAATGCTGAAGACGGATTTGCGCCGCTGATTTGAGATGTGTAACCTCTACTTAGGGATGCATTCGAGTCGAGTCGAGTCGAGATTTAAGCCTGTCTCGACTCGTCTCGAAAAAATGTTGTCTCGACTCGTGTCTCGACTCGAAAATATGTTTCTGTCTCGACTCGTGTCTCGACTCGACAGTCTCTGTCTCGACTAGACTCGAATTCGAGTCGAGACGTCTCGAAATTCGAGTCGAGACAAAATGTACGAGTTAAAATATACGCACACATCAGCCAGACCATCATGACTACCTACGTAATTTTCAACCTACGGATAGGTATGGAACCAAAACCGTAACTACTGTATGTAGTTCATTGTTTTATAACTTAGTGTTTACAAAAATCCTTTTAAAAAATACCTATTCATAGAAGTGAATGGTACTTATCTGTAGGACTAGTTCTTGGCATCCAAGCAGTCCATTTATTGTAATACTAGCTTAATATAGCGTTTGTCTCGACTCGTCTCGAATTTTACAAAGTGTGTCTCGACTCGAATCTCGACTCGAATTCGAGTCGAGTCGAGTCGAGATTCGAGACATGTCTCGACTCGAGCGCATCCCTACCTCTACTACCTTTCTTTCAATAGTAGACAATAGGATATTGACAGAGACCGTTAAATTCACGGTTACCTATGAAGATGATAACAAATTCACTCCATTAACGAACTCGAACCTGATAATCGTTCTAGCTTCTTTTGCGAAACAACAGAATTAAAAATTATCTTTAATTCGAGAGCTATCTTGTAGACCTAACAAATTGACTTTAGTCACCGTTAACCGTTAGGATGTTAACGGTTTGATTACATTAAAGAAATTGGCCGAGATAATTGCTCTAGCTTAGCTATCCAAGGTGAAAAACAGAATTCAGAAATTTGCTTTCGTTCAAGAATTATCGTATGAACTATTTTATGGTCATAAGTTGCCGTTACCCGGATACGTTACCCGGATCCGTGATACGTTAACGGATTAATTATACTAACGAATTCGGCCGAGATAACCACTCTAGCTATCTATGGAGAAAAACAGAATTCAAATGTTAGCTTTTGTTCAAGACTTATCGTATGGAGTGACAGACAGACGGACATATTAACAACACAATACTATAAGTCCCAGTGTGTGATCCATATAATTAAGTTTATCTTCTAAATATTATAATATATTCTCCAATAGGAACCTGTATGTTGTTTCTGAGTTTTAAAAAAAGATAAAATGATAATCGATTTTTAAATTAAAAATTCATTAACTCAAACTGCAGTTCAATAATTAATTTCGCACTACTTTGGGAATTACCGTCACACTAGGGGATTGCTGATTAAATATTAATTCATGATTAGTAATTGAAATGAGCAAAAAAATATACAGTATATATATATATATATTACCCTTAAGGCTTTATGTAAATTGAAAATAAATAGATGGGATGAAGCGCTTATTTTAAATTATTTTCTGCTTCTGTGTTCTGAAATAGAAATTGTCGATATGTAAATATTTGAGTGAAAGTAGAGTTTATCAATCTTGTTATTTGTTTATATAAAATAGCTTTGTACTTATAAATGTTTATTTAGTTTCTCATTACTAATATATTACATAGTTATTAATCAACGCTTCGAAACTAAATAAGTGAAGTAAAATTATTCCAATATTGATTAACAATCCGAGGCGTTTACATTTTTGTAAACTTTTTTGGACTTTACAATATCACTTCAAAACAATTTAAAGTATCTGCGTGTAACTTTTGACAAAACCTCATCTCACCAGGCCAGTGTCCAAGGGGGATCAAGGGGGGACGGGACCCCGTAAATTTTTCTCGGTAAGCTTACAAATGAACTATAATACGTTGGATCGGCCCCCCAAACTTCTACCGCTTCCCCTACATTTTTGGGCTGGCTACGGCCAGCATTTCACACAACTGGAAGCTAGTATCTGTCGCCGTTTGAACCTTTTACGAAACCTTAAAAACACCATGTAAGGTCCCAATACTAACTTTATGCTGCTTACATATGAAAATATTGTACGCAATCACATGCGCTCATCTCGCCTGGTTATTAGCAACCCCGAGTTTCTGTGGGCGCCTCAAAATTCTCGAATGACACGCCTTACGTCTGGTCTATTCCCTTGCTCTTGATACTTCCACTGCTGAAATACATCGTCGCACGCAATTGCCAATCTTTATATTTCTATTTCTGCGAAATCCATCTTAATATTGTCCTCCCATTTGCGCGTAGGTCTCCCCTAATGGTCGTTTTCCGATTGGACTTTAAAAGCGTTCCTACTTTCTTCCATCCTGACTACATGACATGCCCACCTTAATCTCTTAGATTTGATGTTTGGTGAACCGTATAAATTATGCAGTTCTTCGTTATGAAGTACCCGTCATTCCCCCATTCCCATTCCTCTTGGGTCCGAATATTCGTCTCAGGATCTTGTTCTCAAATACTTTCAGCCTATGTTCTTTCCTCAGAGTAAGCGACCATGTTTGGAACCATACAGAACAACAGGCATGATTATCGTTTTATATATTTTAAACTTCAAATTCCTCGACAGAATTCGCGACGGCAAGAGATTTTGAACTGAATAATAACACGAATTCGTTGCTTTTAGTCGACATTTAATTTCTTCGTGAATATGGTTTTTGTCTGTTAATATTGATCCTAAATATTTGAAAGTAACCACTTTATCAAAAGTATTTCGAAAAGAATATAGGCCTATTCTTTCTTAATAGTGAATATGAAATCACATGCAATGTATTCCTTATAACTTCTCATTGTATTTTTAAGGTACCACTAAAAAGTTTTTTTTTCCTGCAAATCAACAAATGATATTGTCGTCTTGCATTGAAACAAATTTCGAATTCAGCTGACTCGAAATGTTATGTTACTAGTAAAATATAGCTTTCAGTTTCGAAAATAACGGAATTCCATATTTTTGTTAGGGCATAAATTATGGTAACTCCCGTGAGTTTATAAAGCGCACATTAAATACATTTAATTTAGGTTAGGTAAGGTTTGGTTAGTTCAGATTAGTTTCGATTAAGTTCTGTTTGGTTTACCATGATGCACGTGTGTATTCAATAGTGTTTCATCAGTCAAAAAAAGTTGGGAATCAGTATACTCTATTGCACTATAAAAAGTTCTTTTAACAACAAGGTTACCTATACTGGTATATACGGCATCTATACTAAAGAAAGATAATTCAAAAAATGAAGTAGTATTTTGTAACAGGCATTTTTAATGTTGAAAAATTAATATTAATCTGAAAATTTACTGATTTAATAACTCATTTGGCAACACTTAAATTCTCTTTGAAGTGAGACGAGAACACGATTGGATCGAGATTTGCAGTTTGCCTCCAGGGTCCCATACATTCTCTCTCTCTCTCTCTCTCTCTCTCTCGCTCTCTCTCTTTCTTTCTTTCTCACCAGCAGTCGCGCCGATCCTCTTCTGTCGCTTGAGATGAATTTTGAGAAAGG
The DNA here is from genome assembly GCF_964235325.1 of Thermobia domestica. Taxonomy (NCBI): domain Eukaryota; kingdom Metazoa; phylum Arthropoda; class Insecta; order Zygentoma; family Lepismatidae; genus Thermobia; species Thermobia domestica. The sequence goes on along the minus strand of NC_137454.1, from coordinate 148,945,749 downwards.
TATTTCATCGACCACACGTCCACACGAACAGGCGACAAGGAGAATTCTCCTGAACAAACAAGTTGATTTTTTACATTCCTTTTTTTATTTTTCTTTCCCTAAAACTATCTGTGTGTGTGATCTGTTGAATTTGTGGTTTCTATCATGCTTCTACAGTTTGCTCCTCCCACTTAACCATTCCCTTGATTCTCATCTAACAATTAATTCGAATAAGAGGTTTCCAGAAATGTCTTTATCTGAGACACGGGAAGCCATTATCTCGATTTCTACATCGATTTACTGAAAACCCTTTGTACTCTATTCACAACACAGAACTGCACGTTAGATAGTGATTTTGCAGTACATTAAGTGAAAATTTATCGGAGTCTGTACGTACTCCATTGCATTTAGCAGTCTAAAATGTGATGAATTTGTTGGAAGACAGCATATGTGAAAATGAACACCTGTTTTGGAAATGCTACAAAAATGTTTAAACAACTACATAATTTCTTTTGAGATACAAATGCTTTACAGTAATATTATAATCAAATTTCACACTATCGTGTAAGTACACAGTAAAAAATGATTCTGTTAATTCAACTCAATTTTAGCACAGGGCAGTGGTTCCAGCGTGACTACCACTATGCGGTGTTAGATCAACACAGACCCCGAGGTGTTGGCGTTTAACACATTGAGTGTGTTACGTCTTTAACACACAACCGGTGTTAAATTCGGATCTGTGTTAGTATTTTCGGTATTGATTCGACACCATGTCAGGGTCGGTAGTGTGGAGAAAAGTGTTGAGTATTACTTGTGGCAGTGTTGCACCAACACGAAGAAAGTAACACAGTGTGTAGTGTGTTAATCAACACTCTCTGTGTGAAAATTCAAGGTCAGACCACCAGATTAACACCGTTTTTGGTGTTAGTTCGACTCCAGGTCTGCCTTACTACGACACCTATTTCGGTGTTGAAATACCTGTGTGTGTGGTGTTGATGGAAACATTTTTCTGAGTTGGAAAACCACGTGGTGTGCATGCTTACGCTTACCGAAGATTCTAATTTTAAAATAAGAGTAGTAAACTACAGAACACTACAGAACACTCATGTAGAAAATCTTCATAAAAATTTTTGTCGTTCTCTCCAACATTTACTGTAAAGTATTTCTTGATGGTGCGAAACACAACCTTCACCAACAACTTGTTCTCCTTATATTATGTTTGCCTCTTAATCGTGATTCTACTTCTTTTCCGCCATTTTTGAAGCACAGTCCCCGGTGTTGACTGAAGAGCTCTAGTACAGTGTAGAAGTGACACAGTAATACGATATTGTTTCTCGCTGTTGACATCTCTTCAGAAACATTATGTAAAACATTTGAAAACACATCGCGCGGTTTGCATGTTGAAATTTTGCGTATACCTGGATTTGTTAAGTATTCCTTTCTACTGTGTTTGTCTGTAGCTTCAATTCATAAGCCTTTATAATTAGATGACCAACATATTTGGCAATCACGCAGAAAACTACACCGAAGATTGTACACTTGTGTTAATTTCACACACAGGCTGTGTGTCATTTCAACTACCGGCATTTGACACACAACTCCAAATGGCGAGTGAGTTGTTCTAACCACCTGTTTGTGTTATATTTTTAACACAATCGTGTTAACACATAAGCATGTCATTGAAACAACACAACGATTTTTTACAGTGTAGTTTCGTAGGTGAGATTGAACAATGAAATATTACATTTAGTTTTCTGTTGTTCTGAATTTCGTAGGCGATTAAAAATGTGTCCAATTAACCCCTTCGGTGCGTAAGTTTCAGATGCGAATCGCTGTAAAAAGTGTAGTTTTTTTTTTTTAGGACTTTGGAATTTGTTACCTTTTAACAACTTTTGAACCTCTCAAGCAATCACAATGAAATTTTCGGCATTATGGTCTTTGTTGCTTCTAATTAGCTACTATAACTTGTCATTGTCGTATTTATGGTTATCATCATCATCATCATCATATGGTTAGGTTACACAAAATTTGGGAATGCCTCAACAGATCAAGCCCAATTTTTCTGTGTGGTCTCTTGGGGTTCCTAGGTGAGCGCAAACTCGCTAAATATTGTCGGGATAATATTACTCATACTATGGGCAAGTATATTCGCCATACGCAATACAAAATAGCCAAAGCAAAATGAAAGCGTATATATACGCCATCCGCACAGCAGGTGCGTTTTGAAGAAGCGACTTAACTCGCCACCCACACTGAAGGGGTTAAATAAATGCAACTCTTTATCATGGGCTTTTGAGTAGTGCTGTCAAAATTCGAATATTCGAACTAAGATATGGATTTTTCTAATATTCGTTATCCGAACAATTAAAATAATGAAAATTACCAAATTGTAATACCATAACTCGATAACGAATGATTATTCAAGTAACATAGATTCCAATGATTTCAACAATGCTACTCGTGAGTAATGCGAGGGAGGATAAGAAATTAAGGTCACAAGGTCGATAATTCTGGAGTTTCGTCTGTTATAGAGGAATGAGGAGTGTGCAGTAATTGTAATACATTGAATTGGTAAGTGTGCAGAGTTTCATCCACCCATCATCTACAGCGCTAGTTGTAGCTAAACACAAATACTGATTCGTTTAAAAAACTCGACTCGCGAAAAAGTGCGCTCAGTTATTGGATTTCTGTGGGCGAAACATGTAACCGCGGCTGAAATTCACCGGTGGCTGTATAACGACGAAATCCCACAGTTTATGTAAATTTATATAGTAATTACTAGGCTACTAATTCATTAAAAAACATTTCGTACACTGCATCAAGATATTACCTGTTATTATATCGCGTAATAAATTAAACATGTATACACCTTAAAAGTTGTGCATGTAATTTACACAAGATGGTTCTGGAATTATATGCATATATATATATTTGGTTGCAATGACAACGAATCTCTATTTTAACATAAAAACAGCAACGTATATCAACAGCAAAACAATTACATTTATATATCCTTTTCTTTCTATATATTTCTTCTTCCTTTTCTTAGGTAGCTTGTGCATCAATTTGAAGTACATTCTGCCCAAAGATGTTGAAATACAAGTAGAAAAATACACGTATCGTTGTAGCTGGTAGAGATTTACGGAGAGACTGTAATATCTCGCCAACATGTCGTAGAATAGTGTCAAAAGTTTGAAGCTGCTAGAGAAAACATTACCGATGAGGAGCGCAGTGGTGTTCGGAAGCGTTCTTCACATTCTGCAGGATATTCTGCAGTGCCGAAAAGTTGTTCCCGATGGGTTCCACGCAAGGACAGGATTTCTACCAGGATGGAATCCTCAAACTCATTACACGATACAACAAGTGCCTTACTGATATAGAGACTATGCCGAAAAATACCTTAATAGAGCCTACGTACTATCTGTTAGTTATATTGGTTATATGAAATAATATATGAACGTTTCACTGCAGATTTTGTACCCTTACTTTCTGATCACTCCTCGTAGACAGGAACACAAAACTAAATTGCATACTTCATTCACTAGGAATCGTTCAAGCTTGTATGGTTTCCTTTCATGTACTAGCTTGGTTGTTTCCATGAGCTTGTTTTGAACACTTTTAATGACTGTTTCTGTCATCAAGAGAGTTTGAATCTGTATCAACAAATACCTCATAGAGTGACGTTTCTTTCTTACTCCTGTGCTTTCATTTCATGTGCAGTTGCAACAGCAATAACCTCACTCACAGAAGCTGGCAGAACGTCTCTCAGCTCAAACTTTTTGATCATGCAAACAGTTCGCATAAGAATGATTCAGCAGAAGTTTTGATTTGTTTTTGAAACAGACCATAATTCACTTCATTAATATTAAGATTCCATCATTGTGATTGAATTATGTATGAACGAATGACACAGCACTAAACAGAATAATTATCAACTCAAATTTGGGGCTTAGTTATTCGATTAACCGTGAGTTTAGTGCAGTGCTGTTATTGTTATTATTATTATTGCTTATGAACCCTTTATGACTATTAGTGCCCTTTTGTGTTCAAATGGCTGACATACGTTCTTCCTATAGACATGTTTGTCGATCCTCAGTGTGTATACTTCACTTGCATTCCAACTCAGGTACTGTCTCATATGGTCTTGGTCCCGAAAATCGTATTAATCTCCAAATAAACCATTAACCTTTTAGATATTGCATAATATATCGTGTGCTAACAAAAATGCAATAAAAATCATTGTTTGATTTGTTACAAGTATTTCAGTGCTTTCCAGGGGGCATTAAGGCTCAGCGGTAGAGTACTTATCTCCTGATGGTGATGTCCCTGGTTCGATCCCCGGCGTCGTAAGTTTGTGGTGGAGAACGTCGTGTCCGTAGGATCACTCGGGGTACTCCCGTTTCCTCCCACTTCTCATTCTACCAATTCTTCCATCATCATGTACTTGCTTTAATCATCGTCTCCCTTAGCTTAAAACGGAATAATCGTGGGACGTTAACTTCAAACATTTCATTTCATTTAGTGCTTTCCAAGCACAGTGGAAACAATGTGCGTTCATTGTTTTATTTTCTAAATACTGCCAGCAATGTACTACATTTGGATAACATTCAAAATGATGTGTCTACAATTACTTTAAGACTATGAGTTACTAGTAGAACAGGAGTTCCTACGTGTAAAATATCCCTCTCAATTTGGGGGGTATATCACAATCTCAAAGAATTAAAACAAGCCTAAGTAAATATACACCTCAAAAATTATTTTTAATAAATTCTGCTAAAAGTTCTAAAGAAGATTACACGAAACGTACCTTTATTTATATTTCTAGAAGTTTTAATTTAGTCCGGTAGATGTCTACCGATGTAGGATGTTTGCTGCCATCTAACGGTACATTGTATAACTTGTAATACTGGAATTATCTAGATGTGCACATTTATTCCGATAGTAAGAAATAGGGTTCAAATAGACTCCGACTCCATTACCCGTAAAGATGTTAACGGATTGAATTTATTAATATACTCAGGCGAGACAATCGCTCTAGATGTCTATTGCAGAATACAGAATTCAAATAGTTTGCTCCCTTCCAAAAGTTATCGTGTGGAGTAACGAATATAGAGTACAAACATTACAACCTTGTAAATTCCACTTGCATGATCCTAATAATGGACAAGAGGATTTCGAAGAAAATGTTGTTCCTTGTAAAGTTCTTTCCTAGGCTCGGGCTCAAAATCTATTGGAAACTTCGGGTCTAAGTGCTTTTAATCTTTCTTTTCACTTAAATTTGTTCAAAGTGGAAACAAAGATAAAGTGCGCTTCTCATTCTTTACGAGCCATTTGAAGCCCCTAAGGGATGGGAGAAGTTCCGCTGGTCTTCAGCACTTATAGGTGATGTAGTCAATACAAGCTCCGGTCGCTTTTATTCCTCAGTTTCCACACGTACGCTATATATTGTGTATAGAGGCTGAGTGAACGAAAGCCTGAGCGATCGAACGAGGATAAGATCCTACCCCCTACCTGGAGATTGAGCTCTGGCCCCTCAATTATTAGGTAGACGCCTTGCCGATTATGACGCACGGGGAATCTCTGAACGGAAATAGCATCTTTAATTAAGAATAACATAGCATTTCATTGCCCTCTCGTCTATCCTGAGCAATGCCATACACAATGATTATATAGATCAGTTATTGGTAGCTGACCGATGAATGACGTAAAGACTATGCCTCTAACTGAGTCAAAGAAAAGCACCAAGAAATACGGAGCGGAAAACGAGGCGGAGAGTAGGTGCCCATTCCCTTTCCTAAGGGTTCGGCGGCAACTTTCCCAAATTTACCATTTTTCCTTTCAGAAATTTATCATTCTTCCAGTCAAATTTATCATTCTTTCCCTGAAGTTTACAATTCCTTCCGCAAATTTATCCTCCATTAAAACTTATCACTCTTTCCGCAGTATTTATCATTCTTCTCCCAAATTTACCATTCTTCCCAGTAATTTACCATTCCTTACAACTTTTCCTGCGGATTTACTATTTTTTTCCAATATTTACCATTCTTCACCCAAAATTTACCATTTTCCCTTTTGAAATTTACTTTCTTCATCAAAATTTACGATTCTTTCCCAAACATTTATCAATCTTTTCTCAAATTTAGCATTCTTCCATCCAAATTTACCACTCTAACCCCAAAAGTACCTTTCCCCCAAAATCTACTATTCTCCAGTTTCATTGTCCCATTTTTAATGCAAAATTATGTTCCCCGAACCAAGGACCCCATGCACCAGAGGTGAACGCTCTACCACTGAGCCACCGCGGCCCCAATTTTAAGGGTGATTTTACACATTTTAATATACTTTATCCCCATATTGAATTTTGACTACCTAAAAAAAAAAAATCTTTGAATCCCTCTTGAAATAAATTGTTGCGTGCGTGCCTTCATAGGAGAGATTAAAAACACAAACTTATAATGCTTCTTGTAGGAAAACAAGAGAAATGAAAGCAAATCAAACCTTAGAAAATTTCCGATAGCAATAAAATAAAATAAAAACTAACCTTTCGAAGAACTAAGAGAATAGAAGCAATATTTTTAACTCGATTTATACGAGAACTTTCAATATAACTATACAGTATATACGAATATGAATAACAAAGTTTTTCTCGAATAAACAGTTAATTCAAATTTTAAACAAAAGGGAGGTAGCAAAAGAGAGAAAGAGAGAGAGAGAGAGAGAGAGGATGAAAACCAAAGAACAAATATCACAATTTCCTAATCCAAGCAAAAATAATATTCAATTAAGCTTAGCTTTTAACAGGCTTGAAATTGAAAAGCAACAGACAAACACTCATACATACGCATACACCTATATATATACACAAAGAGAGAAAGTCACTCTTTCAAGTCTATGTATACCCAGAGAACTTTTACAGTAAAAAAAAAAAAAAAAAAAAAATCTTAAAATCAGAAATTCTGCATACACACACTAACAGTCAGAGTTAGAAAGAGCGAGAGTAGAGAGAGGGAAGGAGATAGATGCTATTGAGGCATAGAAATGAAAAGCAGTCGCTAAAGCCGTTCAAGTCTCGCTAATACCAAACTCAGAACGTTACAAGTTCTCGTCCCTCTCAGAGAGAACTTGTTCCAAGCACTCTCTCTCTCTATATATATATATATATATCTCACTTTCTCGATTTCGCTTTTTATCCTCTTCTATTTGGGCGTTAATTACGCCGACGACAGTAATTAGTGGGTCCTCTATGTAAGCTACCTCTCTCTTTCTCTCTCTCTCTACAGAGGCAGATGGCATGGGGGGGGGCTTAGGAAGGAGGAGGACGGGGAGAAGAAGATAAAGACTAGAGCAGAGCAGACAGGGAGATGAAAACATTCATTCATCAAGATTACTTATGATTACTTATTATGTATTTGATCCGCTATGAAATGGAAAATCATAGAGGAGAGACGAAAAAGCTTTTTATTTATTTTTTTCCTTTTTTAATTTCAAATATTAGAAAGACATTACAATGAATTAAATAATCTGTTACATATACGTATTATTTTATCATATTTGCCGTGCTTATAAAAATGTTTAGTTTGTATCTACGTTTATGTAACTTCCAATAAATACGTTTGGATGTACTTTCTATAAATCTTGCATTTTTTTGTTCCTTTGATTTTAGGCTTCCAAAGTGTGCCATTTATAATCATAGGAAGTCTTATAGAATGGGAATTGCGGTGATTTACTGATAGTACATTCACCTCTGGTGAGTGGATTTCCTGGCTCCCAAGTCGAGCCAAATAGGCTTTATTGTGCACAAACAGCGTATACGTGCTTTTTCTCGGGGTTCTTCCGTTTCCTTCCACTTTCTGCATTCCACCATTTTATTCATTCTCATCATGAGTGTCTCCTTAGCCTATACGGCATAACCGTGGAACGTAAAATTGAAAAATTTCATTTTTTTCGTATACAATAATTAAAGGGTCTTTTAATAACAAGGAAAGCGAAAAATGGAGGTTTTGAATTACAAAGCTTATAAACTTAAAGTGCAACGTGCAAGATGCAGATGAATTGTGTTTTTCTGACAACAAATGTTTCGTATACGCACTAGAGACGACGGAAAAGGGAAGTAAGTCCACACGCCTTCTTTATCCATGTTTTACGAGGAATCGAGGTAGGCCGACTTATTGCAGAGGGCTATTCAATTATGTCCTTCCGGCCGCTCGTTTGTCGACAGGCTCAGAGCAAAAACGGTAAGAGATACCAAAAAATGTTTTCTACATGGATTCAGTACCCTAAGAATAGGTTCACTGTCCATTCGTGTTCCTGTAGTGCAACCGAAAGTGACAGAAATATTCAATTTCCGGTTTACCAGGTTTCACTGTTGATCGTCATAGTCCGGAAAACGGCAAGGGATAGGAAAAACCAATTCTTTTTTCCTATGAGTTCAACGTTCCAAGAACAAATTTCATCTCTATCCTTATCTTTGTATTGTAATGATCACCTAGGATTAGGACAATATACACTGGAAGAATGAAAAAAGTTATAAAAACTTTATTTCTAATATTAAACAAAATAAACCTGTGTTTTCCTACAAGTCAACAAGAAACCGCTGGAAAAGTTTCCGTGGCTGCATTAAGACACGGAACACAAGCTAAAAGTTAACTTTCCAAGTAAAATTTAGTTACAGAAAGTAGTTCGTGACCTGAAAAACCAAGAACAGCAAACAGTATTTAAACTTTGGGTTTTGAGGTCACGAGGGTCGTTCTGGAATGGTAGGCCACGGTGCTGCACGTTCGCCAACAAATTATTGATTAACAGGCTGCCTCGATTTCGGAAGAGAGAGGCCCTGAGTTCAATCCAGTTCTATCCAGCTCCATAAACCACGCAAAGAGGTTTGCTGTGGGCCGTGACTGTTGCCTACCTCAGAGGTGCTGAAATCCATCCAGTTCTATATAGTCACGCAAAGAGGTTTGCTGTGAACTACCACTGATGCTATCCTTAGAGGTCCAAAGTTCGATCCCGACTCCGTAGCCACACAAAAAGGTTTGTTGTGGGATTGCAATCTGATCGCTGCTCTAGGCTTGGAAGAGGAAGACGTGATGCATCAAGTGAACTAAAGTGCCTACAATTAGTGCGTAATTAAACTCGTTATCATGTGGTATGAATATGAGACCAGAAGCTAACTTTCAAGACGAGGCCAAAACATGTAAGTAGCCAGTAATAGTGATGAGCAAATGCAAGACCAAGACCAGGACCGGGGTGGTCTTGGTCTTGCACATCTAGTCTTGGTCTTGGTCTTGCACTGGAACCCTTGGTCTTGGTCTTGGTCTTGGTCTTGGTCTTGATCTTGGTCTTGGTCTTGGTCTTGGTCTTGGTCTTGGTCTTGGTCTTGGTCTTGGTCTTGGTCTTGGTTTTCGTTTTGGTTTTGGTCTTGCACACCCAGTTTTGGTCTTGGTCTTGGTCTTGCATGCAAGAGTCTTGAAAGTCTTGCATTTAAGAAATCTCAAGCTTTTCACAGAAAATTTTACTATGGATATAAGGGATAATAAACTCTACAATGTAACGGAAATACAATGTATGTTTCTAAATGTAATATAGTTTAACTTTGTGTGAGTATCATGATAGTGTACAACATAGGTGATGACCTTTCCTTTTTTAATGGGTGCTCACGCTTCACTACTTGTAAGATATGACTAAATCACAACGTTTCGTAATCTGTTTATATTTTTTAACAGATCCAACACTCCACTGGTTCCCAAACTGGGGAGGCTACCCTTGAGACGCATGAAAGAAAATCAAGACGGCACAGATTATTGAAATACCATGAATTGCAAAATTATTTTTACACTCTAAAGGCGTCAGATTTTTCTTTTCAACCACGATTAGCTAATCCTTGTCTTAATCAAACTTCCAATTAAATATTGAGATTTTGTTTTACTGATTCCAATATGTACTCTATGGGGCAGAAACATTGACATTACGCAAAAGTAATGAAAAAATTGCAGGCTTTCGATACATGGGCATGGAGAAAAAAAGGAGAGAATTAGCTGTATTGAACGGACAGCGAATGAGAAAGTGTTTTAAAAAATTAGCAGTAGGCAAAAAAAGAAGAAGAAGAAGAATTTTAGATATTATTAAGAGGAGGAAGAGAAACTGGTAAGGATATTGGCTTTGGAAGAACTGTATTATGAGGGACGTGCTGAAGGGTATTGTGGAAGGAAAGAGAGGAAGGGAGCGAAGGAGACTAGTTGAAGGAAGGTATAAAAAAAAATTGCTACGTCAAGACGAAGAGACTAGCTGAGGACCACCGAACGTCGAAGCTTCTCAGTTGCAGCAAGTAACCTGCCAATAATGGCAGAATAGCTATTATGAAGATGATGGTATATTTAGCAATATTGACTAAAAAAGAGAGAAAATTAAAATAATAATTATTATAATCAAACCTCTTAATATTTTATAATAATTTGAGTGAAAACTAAAAACGATTCAACTGTCTATGTCTTTTGTGTAAATTCAATCTATATAAATACTTTTGACCTGTATTGGAAATACAAAATAATGGCATCAAATTCCGTTGGGTTAAACTTTAAAAAAAAATTATAATATATTTCATTAGTCAGTCACTTTTTACTATTAGTAAAGCGCTCTCTGATATCGGTCATTTTCGATTATTTTTATATTTCTCTCTCCTCCTCCTTGCCAAGTTGCGGGGCTGAATTTGAATTTAAGTGGCATCAGAAGTGTCACTGTTCGTCTCAGAGACCCCATAAACTAAGAATTTGGTACTAATATAGGTCATTTTCAATAAACTTATATAGTTCCTTCACCCCAATGTTGCAAGGTACGGCATCGGAAGTGTCATTGTTCATCTCAATGACCTCGAAAACCACGAGTTCGACATTGATAATGGTAATTTTTTTATAATTTATATATATATATATATATATATATATATATATATATATATATATCGTGTTCCCTCCCCCACCGCAAGTTGCGGTGCTGAATTTTCATTTAAACGGGATAGGAACTATCACTGTTCACCTTAGCGACGCCGAAAACTATGGATTCGACACTAATATTTGGTCATTTTTGATCTTTATTATGTATCTCCCTCTCCCCAAGGCTGAATTTAGTCGTAAATTGTATCGGAAATGTATTCTAAGTATTCAACTCAGCGAACTGGAAAACTATGGATTCGACAATAATATTTGTCATTTTCGATCGTTTTTATATATCTTCTCTTCCCTCCGCCAAGCTATGGGCTGAACTTGGATTTAAATAGCATCGGAAATTTCACTGTTTATTTCAGCGACCCCTAAAATTATAGACTTCATTTTAATATCGGTCATTTTCGATCATTTTTAAATATCTTTCATTCCTCCTCCCCTAAACTTCACCGTCAAAGTGATATAACAGAAACTATCTCAGGTCCGATCCTCATCTATGTTGAAAATGAGATCGAGTTCGGTCGGGTGGTTCAAGAGTTATTAAATTTTATTTATTTTTGTACATTTTCCATCCCCACCTCCTACCGTCAAAGTGATTTGATACCAAACACCCCAAGTCAGAACCTCATCTACCTGTATGTTGAAAATTTGATCAAGACCGGTAGAGTATTATTAACTTGTATTATATATCCCTCCCTTCCTCCTCCCCTATGTTCTACCATCAAAGTGCAACAAACTCTAAAAACATTCCAGGACCGAACCTCATACATGTTAAAAATTTTTGAAATCGGTTCAAGAATTATTAAGTCACAAACTTAATCATTTTTATTTTTATTTATATTGATTTTTGTACATCTCCCCATCCTCCTCCTCCCCTACATTGCTCCGTGAAAGTGAACTGACAGATAACATTCCAGGCTTGAACCTCATCTATGTTAAAAATTTGATCGAGATTGGTCGTTTGGTTCAAGAGTTATTAAGTTTTATTTATTATTTTATAACTCCCCCTTTCCCCTCCCCTAAGTTTTACCGTCAAAGTGAAATGATGAAAACACTCCCAGGCCCAAACCACATCTATGTTGAAAATTTGATCGAGATTGGTCGGCTGGTTCAAGAGATTGGGAGTCACAAAAATAATCACTTTCAATTTTATAATATAAATTTATTGTTGTAGTGTAACATTATATCGTTCAATCCTCGATGTGCCGTATACCTAAGGAGGCTAAAAGTTATAGTGATAAACAATTAGTCAACGTATAAGCATCCACCTATGAAATCAAACTTGCGGTCACATGCACTAAGTTTTTGTCAATGTCATGAAAATGTTATTTCGATATTAGTTTTCTCTCCCTTACGTATGTTTTACCTTTCACGAAAATTTACAATTTCTTTTACAAATTTCAACCTAGAAACTTGAAATTTTCGGAGAAGGAACTTGATAACTTACCGAAGGCAACAATCAGTGCCGATTTCTTATTTTCAATTTTCTTCATTGTTGAAAGAGTTATCTTGTTAAAGGTTCGGATATCCCTTTCAACAAACAAGCCATTTCAATAACGAAGAAAATTCTAAATAAAAAATCGTCACGGATTGTTGTCTTCGATAGGTTATGAAGTTCCTTCTCGAAAGATTTGAAATTTCTAGTTTGAAATTTGTAAGAGAAATCGTGAATTTTCGTGAAAGGTAAAAACTACGAGATACGAAGACTGTAGTGACATCTATCGGCAAAACTTGTCCCTTTAAACTAACCTCAGAGCATACATCAGTGTTGCCATAGCTACTGATTTTGCAGGAGATCTCCTGCTTTTTCTACGTTCTACTGATCTACTGCGAAAGAAAATGAAAAGTGAACAATCTCCTTCCTGCTTTTTCTCTACTTCGAGAAGTTAAAGAAATATTATTAATATTGATTTTCATATTTTTCCTTACATAAAAAAGGAAATTTCTCTGAATACACACACAAAGCTTCTTAGAGCATATAGTTCTAGAAGTTTGCTGTATATAATATGAATACAAAGATACAACTATACGTCATTTTCTATATGCATAATGGTTGGCGATCTTTATGACACTATAAGATTTACGAGTACCAGGTATGTGTTATTTTAGATTGGGACTTGGGTTGGAAGAGTGGCTTAGATCACCTCTCCACGATCGTCAGCGAAAAATCGTCTTACGTCATGGTTCCCTGTCAGTGTACCATATAGCTATACTATCGCTAGGTGCATGATAAGACATTTTCCCACCCCATTTTGCTCTTTCACTACGTCTTACTTCACACACGTACGTATCAAACATTATTAATGTAAAGGGGGCATGAGGATCTTTCTACCTCCAAAAGATTACCTAATCTTCAGATAAAATTTTCTTTATGAAACTTATCTTGAAGTAATTAAAATTCAAATTTATGTTTTGTATGTATTATTTTATTTTGAAATGAAAGTAATAATGAATTCTGGACTGCTTGTTTGCTCACTGTCCCCTTAAGTATGGCCATTTTTTTGTTCCCCTGGATTTGCACTCAAATTCCGCCACATTTTGTGTCTACTGCTTTCTCCTGTTTTTTATCTTCGAGTCTTCTGCTTTTCTAACTAATCGGTCTGGCAACACTGGCATACATTGAAAATTTCCAACGGATGCTTGAGTCTCGGAGCCAAAGCCGTACCCATGTAGTCGACACCTATGGTGTACGGTATTATTGATGTTCAATACTACATTTCTCTTTAGTTTTGGAAGAAGAACACCACTAATATGCTTTGGAATGAAATGAAGTACGGTATCTAGTTTAACATCCCACGATTGTGTACCAAGGCTAAGGGAGACAGTGATGATGAGAAATGACTGAAACGGTGGAATGAAGAAAGTAGGAGGAAACGAAAAAATACTGAGAATACCCACGCACACGGTGTTTGTTCACCAAAAAAGCTCACATGGTGCGAGATGACACCTGTGTGGCTTGAAAACGAGTAATATCTACAGAGAACGCGAACAACCAATTCAGAAGGCATACTGTTGCTATAAGCTACAGGGGCAGATCGACTCACACGGATTGCATAAACTACTGGTAACACATTCACTTCAGCAGTATTTTTACTGAAGCCAAAAAATCCATCTCCTTCTTTTTTACATTATATAAAAAAAAATTCAAGTAGTGCCGGCACTTGTGCAAGAATCTTGCGCAAGAGTCTTGGTCTTGGTCTTGCATCCCTTGGTCTTGGTCTTGGTCTTGCATCGGTATTCCTGGTTTTGGTCTTGGTCTTGCATGCAAGACTCTTGCAAAAATTGGAAGACCAAGACTCTTGCACTCATCACTAGCCAGTAAAAAAATTCAATGCATAAATAATAAATTCACTCTTAAGACAGTTCTTAGCGATATAGCCCAAGGCTTATCTTATGCCTGACGTACTACTTCAAATTACTTTGCTAATGTAATGATCTTTGTAAGTCAGACAAAATCTATATTTTTAAATTAAACTCTGTTAAACTAACTTTTATGACACACAGAGTTTAACCCTGGTTTAGCAGATAAGCAATAGTAACCAACAAATTCCCTTTTGTTATATGTATAGCTTATGTAAATAAACAATCATCATCATTATATGTTTTCTCCCTTATTCCATTTTGCAATTCTTAAATAAAGTTAACAAAAAGTTGTAAAAACTAGTAGCGTTATATTAGCAAAGGTTCACCAAATAATTTATAAAATAATTACGTCCTTATTTTATAATAAAGTTGCAGGGGCTTATCGCCCACCCTCGTTATTGCTGCTTATTGCATTACAAATAGCATACCCTACAAAAAATCAAATCATATATCACACTCCATCACTATACTACCACACCAACATTAATAAAAATAGTAATATTCTAAAACAAAAACCATTGTCATGTTCTAGTATTGAAACCACAAATGATAGAAATATATTTGAACTTCCGGTTTCAATATCGATTCCCATTGAGCAATAGAAATCTACTGGAACTTTCGGTTTCAATATCGATTCCCATTGAGCAATAGAAATATATTTGAACTTTCGGTTTCAATATCGATTCCCATTGAGCAATAGAAATATATTTGAACTTTCGGTTTCAATATCGATTCCCATTGAGCAATAGAAATCTACTGGAACTTCCGGTTTCAATATCGATTCCCATTGAGAAAAGCCGGTAGTACATATCAAGATCTTTTTGTATGAATTCAGTTTCCCAATAATATATTTAATATACTTCTCTGTATCCGAAAGTAGCAGAAATTTAACATTTATGATTTTAATATTTATTACCATTAAAGTAAGAATGGTAGAACATAGCGACAAACGGTTTTAGATATCTATTCTATCTTCTCATGAACAGATTCCATATCTCTGTTCGTATGTCTCTTTCGAAACTGTAAACGGTAGAGATTTAATACCACATTCGGAAAACGGTATATGATAATGAGATTTTATATATATATATATATATATATATATATATATATATATATATATATATATATATATATATATATATATGACCTAAGAGCAGGGTAAAAGTGAGGGGGAATGCGAGTGCACTCCGTTACCCCATTTCAAAAAAAAAAATATATATGGCGTGCCCGAACTTCCTAAAAAATTACAATCGATCAAGATAGACACGGGGGACGGCGTGACGTCATGGTCCCTCTACCTTTCCAGATCCACTTTTACCCCTGCCTAAGAGTACACTGAGAAAAAAAATCGTAGGTGGCGTACTTAAAAAGGTAGGTTACATGCGCAATTCCCGTAGTTTTTGGACTTAACGTACAGGAGATGTATAACTGAAAACGCATGTTTTATAATACTTTCCGTATGTTTCATATATACGCACTTTCCGTATGAAACAATATAGGCGGTCAGGATCTCACATACAAATGGACCTATATAACATATAGCTGACGAAAGTAACATACATATATGTACATGTATGCAATATAAGGAAGACCGGAAGAGCATATATTACATCATCCAGCAACGCCATGATGTAATATATAAGGGCAGAGCGTGTAGCATATGGGTAATGTATGCTCTGTACTGATTTCTGTAGTGAGCAAGAGGATTCCGTATAATTGTACAATATACCGCTGTCCGGATAACGGATTTTTCTCAGTGTATGTTCCGTCTTTACAGGTAACAACAAGTATCAAGGATCTACCACGTTCTGTTTAAATGTTGGATTCCGGTAGTGTAAAAACTGGAAGTAATAGCGAGAAATCTTCCAAAGTGAATTCAACGCTTCAAATGTAGATGTCGTGTACGCATTTTTCTCTATACTGAAGCCTGAAATTTGGTAGACTCTAAAGCTTCCTGTTTATTTCAATATTTGATCTCCCTTAGAACAAGAATATTCGGAGATAGCAAGAATTTATTTTGAGAATGAGTCGGCATTTCAAAGAGTAGATGTCGCTTCAGTATTTATATTCTTTTAATGAAACCGAAAGTGGAAGAAATACAGTAAAACAAACCGAGATAAGCTTCATCTCTGCCTTATTTGGCTTATGTATAACTTCTAGTTAGAATATTGGTTACTTATAGCTTTATTTTTTAAAGTCGTAGTTTGAAAATGTGAAAGGAAATTTACTCTAAAAATAATCAGTGAATTGAAAGATAATTTCATAACTTTTCATTCTATTTTATCAATAAAAAAATCAATTGCGATGTCTACAGAGTATTTCTACTGTAAAGTCTGCAACTCTAAATTTGCCAATAGAGATGAAGATGATGAAATTGTTCATGTAGGTTACTGAAATGAAATTATGTGAAATCTTAGTTTTACGTCCCACTATTAGCTCTGTAGGCTAAAGTACAAGGATAATTAATAAAAGTGAGTTATTGAATTGATGGAACGAAAACGAGAAAACACCGAAAAAACCTAAGAAATGATTTTGTCCATGACGAACACACATATCCTTAACTTGAACATGAACCCCTGGCACCAGATGTGTGTCCCGTACTACTGAACTATCGTAGCTTCCTCTCTTCCGATGAGGCTTTAGAATGACATGTTGTTTACAGTTGGGTTGGAAGGCGGAGGCATGTGTTTACCTGACCCCAATCCTATGACTGTAATTAAGATAACCATTGGAATGGCTACTTTGGATTCTCGTATATTGAAAAGAATTCAAAGTTTATATCCGAGACAATCCCTCCTACAGGGAATAGAACCCAAGATCATGTGCTCAGAAGGCATGCGCGTTAGCTACTTGTCCAAAAACTACCACACTTGAGGAGCTCTTTTGTTCAGATTCTTCTTGCATTAATCTTATTATGTTTAAGGGTGCAGTGCATATAACGTGTCTTTTATTGACAAATACTTAATTGATTACAAGGAAGAAATAGTCCCCGGGTTATTAAAAAAAATGCTACCCCATCGAATACCAATTTTGCCGCCAAATTTCTGTAATTTCCAGAACTAGTGTATGAAGAAACGCTCATATGTAAGTACGGCCTGCTCCACATCTAGTAGACTTCGGCACATATAGAAGATGATGGATACGTCCATCACCTTTATTGACAGGTACTCATTTTACCGAAGTTGAGACGATGCCCCTGATACCGCACTGAAACGAGAGCTGATCGAGAAAACTCTCGCTCCCAAAGGAGTTCCAACGCAGGCCGCCCAGGTAATAGGTAGACCCTTTTACAACTACGCCAATGTGTCTCTTTAAATTCGTTGATACTTTATGTAAAATCATATTATTGATTTGTATACAACACGTTATCTTCTCCAGTACTTCATCCTTTTGATTCAAATAAGCTTTCTGTGATAAGAAGAAAAAAACCGTCAGAAGCATCACGTTCTGAAATACATTCAAAAGAAGAATATTAGAATACCCGAGAACTGTTGAAGAAAAGAAAGGAAACCCGAAAGAAAGGGGAGGGAAAAGACTGAAAGAAAAAAGAAAGAAAGAAAGAAAACGCAAGATAAGAAAGGTTTGTGGATGAAAAATCGTGTCTCGTAACTACTTGTCGCCTTGGAGACGTGGTGTTATCTCACTGAAATCGCGGCCACTAGAGCTATCTATAAGGCCTCTTTAAGGTGTTTCTTGATTGGCTCTTGGGTCTTTGCAAAGTATTGTGGGAAGGCGTGATTTTGCTGCATCAGAGACGATGATGACACTTCAAGGTAATAAATTTAGCTTCGGATGGTGCGATTCGATGGGGAGTTTCTTTCAGAAAATGTACTATTATTTTGTTATTGTTAAAACCTGTTACAGGCTCTGAGAATATAAGAAGGAATAAAACTCGTTGTGAAGTTATATATTTCTTCTTTCTCCTCGTATATTTAACTCTAGTTAGAAAAGTACACTACTACAGTGAAATTTTACATAGTGCAGGAGTGCCCAAAACGGGGGTCATGAAAACTAAGCAGGTTCAGAGGAAATTAGTTGAAAGAAGTCAGAAACTAGAAGATTGTATAAAAAATCATAATAACAACACTTTTAAGCGAAGGCGATACCAAAACTGAGGGGCAATTGAAGGTTAGAATAACAGAGTAGGCCATGATATATATTTAGGTGTGTTTGTGGCAAGGAAGAGTTGTAATAGTAGTAGATATTTCATTTTTATGCATTGTAACTGAATAAATAACTAAATAATGAAGAGGATAATAAGTTGACTATCCCGGTAAACTTCGTATTTACCAGTTTTTGTTTATGAGTTGTAAACTTATTTACAATGAAAACATTTAAAATTTATTGTAGGTATGCATGAATAATTGGTATTTTGGTTTGGAAATTCAAACTGTATTTAAGTCATTGTGCGATTATCATCAAGATATTTAATTAAATCCATTTTAAATTGCTAAAATGGTAATAAGTTCTCAATCTCTCTCTCTCTCTCTCTCTCTCTCTATATATATATATATATATATATATATATATATATATATATATATATATATATATATATATATATATATATATATATATATATATATATACGGGGATTTCGAAGTTCCAAACATGTTAGTATTAACATTATTTAAATGTAAAAATATTAAATTAAATTTGTCTTAAAATTGGTAAACATACCAATACATATTTAACTATATTAAAATATTGAATTAATTATAAATTTCAAATATGATAGTACATATATTTAACTTTAAAATATTGAATTAAATTTGATTATCAAACTTTTAGACATAATAATACCTATTTAATTATTAAAATATGCAATTAAATGAAAACTTAAAATATAAGGCTAGCATAAATGATTGATTCATTTTGGAAAGGATATATTTTCAAAAATATTACACGTACACACTCAGGGCCGTAACTTGTGGGAGGGACAGGAGGGCCACCTGCCCCCCCCCAGGTAAGTTCCCTGCTGTTCGAGGGGGGCCCATTTTAGGACAAAATTTTATTATTCCATGCACGATACCAACATGAAATTATAAATGAAGCTTCAAACATGTTCCCTCCATTACATAAACAAAACAGCACAGAAAATGAAATGAAATCTTTGAGTTTTACGTCCCACGGTTATGCCGGTTAGGCTAAAGGAGACGGTGATGATGAGAGATGAGTGAAATGGTGGAATGAAGAAAGTGGGAGGAAACGGGAGAACCCCGAGAAAACCCACGAGCACGGTGTTTGTCCACCACAAAGTTCACTTGGCGGGGGCTGGGATCGAACCCGGGACCCCAAGCACCGGAGGTGAACGCTCTACCACTGAGCCACCGCGCCCCCCGAAAACAGCACAGAAAGGTAAATAAAACAAAAATGATTCGTGGGCCCATTTCAGTAAAAAATGTCTACTATTAGGGACCCTGTAAATAATATTTTTCCATATGTGTTTGAGATTTGTCAATATTGTCCCCTTCATTAATTTGTCATGTATGAAACGGGCCCAGCAGCGTAACTATAACGGTCCTGCAGACTTTGCCGTGCGGGAGGGCCATAAAGAGTAAGAGAAAGATGGAAAGAGAGGCCCAAGAATTAGAAAAATAACTTTTCTAGGGGGGGCAAATACACGTATTAATGCTTGTCCCTCCCCCCAGAAAAATCTCAGTTACGGCGCTGTACACACATGAAAGATATATGAAAAGAACCACAAACTCGCCAGTTTTATACATCCTCTACAAATGTTCAATATGTGCCCCTTTGGTACACGACATACCTCCAGATTATAATCGAGCTCATTCCATACATTTTGTAGCATAGTCCTGACAATTGTGTGCACTGCAGCACTGATGCGTTCTTTGAACTCGACTAAGGATTGCGGTAGTGGCGATACGTAAATTAGGTCCTTAACTTACTCTCGCAGGAAGAAGTTGCAAGGCGTTAAATCAGGAGATCTGGGAGGCCAGATGCTTTTCCCTATACACAAGCAACCAGTATCCTTGAATTGCCGATGCCACCACAAAATGCTTTGTTCACTTGGCGGTTCTTTTAAATACTCTCTTCTGAAAACACGTTGCACAGCTACAACGGACGAACATCTGGCATATTGAAGCACACAAAAACTTTCTTTCTTACTTTCCTTCCATTTTCTACATGTACTAACCTCGTACTGCCCCACTGCCACACCCGATAGGAAAGGTAATTAACTCGTGCTGCCATACCGTACAAACTTGGCGAATTTATGGTTCTTTTCATACGTCTTTAATGTGTGTCTGTGTAATATTAGCTTTTATTATTGTTAGACATATTAGTTTTAACAAAAGAGACACTGACCAAAGCTTAAAACTTTACTTTATTTTAAATTATAATTTGTAACTGTTTCGGATTTAATAACATAGAGAAGAAAAATAAATAAATAAATAAATAAATAAATAAAAATAAAGGGCCCTTATAAGAACCAAAAATAAAGGAAGTGATTAATTGGAAAGTGAACACGAAGACTTATAGGATGGACTGAAGGCCTCGGTAAATAAGAAAAATAAATAAATAAATAAAAATAAAAAAGTACAACAATGATTCTATATATGACTGTTAAAAGAATTTAAAATTTTTTATAACAATGAATATATATATGACGGTTAAAGAATTTAAACTCTGTTATAACAACATTTATATATATGTCTGTATTTTCATTAATTTCGATCGTGTCTGAAGAAGGATATGCTAGATATCCGAAACAGTTACAAATTATAATTTAAAATAAAGTAAAGTTTTAAGCTTTGGTCAGTGTCTCTTTTGTTAAAACAATTAATCCAAAGCCATGAATAGCCTTACTAGACATATTAGCTTTTATATTGTTAGCTCTGTATTGTTAGACATATTAGCTTTTATTTAGCTATTAAAATGAAAGTAAGAAATTAAATATAGATTTCAAATTGTTAATCAAGTTACCGGTAATACTTATTTAGCAACTGAAATCAAAATAGAATATATTCCTCATATTATGCATGATACGTATTTTCGATAATTCAGTAGAAAAATAATAATTGTAGAATATATACACTATATAGATATAAACATATAGTAGTGATTTTGTTTTCGGCTTCATCTTCATCTCCCGATAATGAACTTGCCTCTTCTAGCCTTTAATATTGACTACGGCTCAGAGATAATAGCAATACACATAGTTAGAAGAGACCTTGAGCACTTATTTGTGATTAAAATACAACTTACTTTCATTAGAAATTACATTTGTTATCACCTTTTTCCTCCTTAATATTTTACTTTTCTTTCCATTAAGTATTCTTTTTTTTACTTAATTTTATTCTTGTTTCCTTTAAGTTTACTTTCTTTTTTCAAATTATAATAATTCCTACGGGATATCTTGTCTTAAATATTTTGCTTTTTTTTCTGTCTTTTTGTTGTTGACATTACATTGAATACATTCAAAGTTTATTTTTTATGTTCATATTGCCTCTTGTTTCTTGTTTCTCTTAACATGTTTTTTTCTCTGTTTTGCCTCCACCTATTTATTCCACCACAACTAACATTTACGATTTTCCACTTCCAATAAAAAGAAAAGAAAAGAAAAGAAAGGAAACGCAAAGTTTCCCCAAAAAGAAATTAGTTCTCAAGAACGGTAACATGAAATTTGTTTAAAAAAAAAAAAAACACTGAGAAAATCTGCCAAATGAATAATGAAATTAGAAAATTAAAGTGGTAAAAAAAAAGAAAAGATAGAGAGAAAGGGAATTCTAGAGAAAAGCGGAGGAAAGTAAGATATAACAGACAAGGATGAGAGAAATTCTGCTGCTTTTCTTTTATGTAATTAAATCTGCATACAAAACTTTTAACTTGTAAAATTAAGTTTTTTTTTCTTTTCTTAAAGCAGATGGTATTATAGAAAGGCATAAAGGCCAAAGGAAGATAACCGTGATTGGTGTTGTTGTAGTTACGGTTTGAAGGAAATATAAAAGATGGGAATGGGGTGGAAAAGATGGTGTGAAACAACTCTCTTTTTTGTTTTTTTTTTCTTAATGTATGTTTTAAATAAGCAAAATACGAGAAAAACAAAAAGAAAGAAGTTTTCTAAGTTTACAAATCCTATTACAGGTGCTAAACAGTGAGAAAGTATTTTTTTTTTTTAAAAAAAAGCGTACACAAAATCCGCAAAAAGATACAAAAGAAATAATATATTCAAAATGTAAGAAGTGTTTTGTTTTATGTAATCGTCTTATGACTAAAACAGATCCATATTTTCTTGCGGTAAAAACTTTGAATGTGTGTATTCTTATTTTTTGTTTGTTTCTTTTTCTTAATTTTTCTTTTTTCTTTCTCTAGTTTTGTCAAGAGCAATTTTATCGTTTTCCTATCCTCTTTTCGTGTAACCTATATTGTACAATTATAAATTAAACAAAGAAGCAAAGCTAACTTCACTTAATTCAAATAATTTGCACAATGAACAATATAGTTTTTCTTCAATATTTGGAGTAAAATTTTAGAAATTATCGACAAACCAAAAAACTGCAGTATTTTCAAGAATGCATAATGAAATGTGAGTTGAGCAATAAATTTTCTGGACGCTATTCAGAGAGAATTCTTTAATCAAGCGTTAGTATATACGATTAGTTAGAATCGTATTAGCTCTGTACTAAGAACGTGTATTTTTTAGTATTGAGAGTCTGCTTGGAGTAGAGCTAATCAGTTGATTTGTGCATGATTAACTAATATAACCCCAATATTCTCAATTATAAAGAAGTAATTTTGTGAAAAATGAAAAAGATAAATGCAGAAAATCTTCGGAAAATACATCAGTTTAAATATATTTTATCTCGAGTGTTATCATTGAACATTTAGTGAATACACTACTACAACTCCAAGAAATTCCAGAAATTATAGTGTAGAATTAGTTCCAGAAATTATAATATAACGAACTTAGAGTTAATATATAGATGTTATGTGTACATTTGTAGTCTAAAAATGAAAATATATTAAATACGAAATTCGAAATGTTTTCTTTCTTGTTTGACATCACAACTTATAAATAGTTACGAAATCGAATTATAATGAACGTATTCATTTCTGAGGGATATATTTACGGAGGAAATAAGTAGAAGTTAATTAATACTGTATTAGCGACAATAGAAGGATTATATTGTAATTGTAAGGGAAGATATTTTATCGATCAGTTATATGTATCCCTCAGAAAACTAGAAACAGTTCATTCTAAGAAACAGAAATGCTATTGTAGAGGACTCGGGTTAATATGTACTTCATAGTTAACTCACCCGATGAGGGGAAAGGAAAGAAAAACAGGTAATTAATCGTCTTTGTATTCTCATCAGTGTTTCTTCCAGACATGTTTCATGGGGGGCACAATCCACCCGGAGCTCTGAGAGTGGCCCCCCGGAGCTCCGGGAGTGCCTCCCCTGGACGAGAGCAAAATAATACGTCTATAATGTAATAATAAATAAAATAGTACCAGAAGTGCCCCCCATAATATTACGTGTGCCCCCGGAACATTTTTTCTGAAAGAACGACAGATTCTCATAATGTAAGTTTATTGTGGCTAAACCAATGTACCGTCTGCTCTAAATTAATTAGTCACATATGATTAACTTAGTTAACTACTACGTACTAATCAGTGATTCTGAGTACACTTCTGATAACGTTGCGTTAGTCAAACAATTAGTATGGCGCTAACCATTCGTCAAAACAACTCTACATAAGGCTCTCCATGCTTAACCTGTCTGTTGGTGTGTCTGTCCGTCTGGAAGACGCAAAGTCTCAAGAACTATCTGATAGATTACCATCAAGTTTGGCCACGATGTAAAGGGTGAAAAGTTAGGAAAGAAATTTGTTAATGAAGATGATTTATTTTTACCAGAAATGGTAGAAATCAACTTTTTACGGGTTTTAAAGTTGATCACTACAGAACAGTTACGGTAATAGGTAGGTAGAAGTGATTTTCTGCAATTGATATAATAAGTGGTGGATCTAGAAGGTAAAAATGCCTTCAGCCAGCCCAGTCTATGGCAGCCAGAACCCAGACTATGATAGGCATATCATGAGTTTACTGGAAACTATCAAAAATATATGAATAATAGCTTAAATTATTTTTGTCACTCAAAAAAACTGGTGGGGGTGGGGGTCTAGGCTCCACAGCTCTGGCCTAGATCCGCCACTGAATATAATATCCCAAGAATACATTTTGTCTCCATTCTTTACATTCTATTAAAACCAGAAGTGATAGAAAATTACTACAACTTCCAACTTCAATATTAATCTAAAAAAGAGGGAAGACGACAAGAGATAGTGAGAAACAGTTTTTTAATCGATTTAGCGCTTTATAAATAGCTACAATTATCTCTTTGAACCCCCTATTCAAACCGGAAGTGGAAGAAATCAACCATTTCCTGTTTTAACGTTGATCGCTAAAGAGTAGGAAAGGTAATAGGTAACTAGAAAGAAGAATATATTCTATTCTCACTCTAATCTCTCTGCTAAATCCGGAAGTAGTGGAAATGTACAGTACTATCACTTCAGGTTTCAAGATTGACAAAATATCACACCATAAAAGCCAAATTCTTTCACGTGGTGTACACGTGATACTGAAATTTTGTCGAACAAAATGCCAAATACGAGACAATTTTCGATTACAACTATTTTACTACCCTCTAACTCGCTAAGCTGAAATTCTCAAAATTTTCACCATTCTCTAAACCTGAATTTTTTACAGAACTCGACTTTTGGGAGAGTCTATAGAGATTTGAACTACCAACAAAATCTACACTATGTGTACAAGAAGGATGACAGCTCTTGTACCTCAGGACAGGATATATAACGAAAGGAATGTACGTAGACTAAAGTTGACGAATCTTCCACGCATTGTAAATAATATCAAATTACACTTGGGAATGAGTAAATGAAACTCTGCAATTACAACATATGAGAAACAGTCTAGATTAGATGAAGTGGTAAAAGGTGGAAGAATTACAGGAAAGGATAACGAGCACAGTACCTCTTTAATGTGCGTCGATCCTTCGTCCCTACTTGATGTCGTGAAAATTGATGAAGTGGCTACTGCTAGGCACGACTCTTACACATAAATGATGCATGAGCTCCATTGCATCTATTGGATTGTATACGCACCGTTGGCGTGGAAGGCCCGGATTCGATTCCCGGCGGTAGCTCATGTGGTTAGGATCCCACATTAAGCTTTAGATTTATAACTCATGTGGCCTTGCTGCTAAACGGGACGCTATACTCAGATTCAATTCAGTCCACAAACGATACGAAGATATACGTAACTCTTAGTACTCAAATAGTGCATCCAGTCTACAGCCAGGGACGTCGATAATAATGCTCTGCCCTAGAGCTGGATTTAGATTTGGTGGGGCAATAAGCTACTGAATATAATGAGGCTCTTTATGTATCCAGATGAACGTAGGACCGTATATACAGAAATGAAGGAACTAGTGATATTTTAGGAAGCAGGCTAGCAGAAGGGGCCCCATTACGTACATCATAGGGCCCTACACAAACGAATCACTGTTGCCATATGTAGATGTTACTTTATTCATTGTTTTCTTATATTTTGGAAATGTGCATCTATTTTTTTCCTTTAATTTTTGGGGCCCCCAAGAATGTGAGGCCCTAAGCTATAGCTTGTTTAGCTTATACGTAAATCCGTCCCTGCTCTGCCCAAGTATCAATTGTGGACATCAGTCTCTCTTGTGTCCACACTGAAGACGATTGTATCTGCGGCGGTGTACCTCGTCAAAGATTGCGATAGTTTCTCAGTCTGTAAACAAAGAGACAACCCCTTGTCTCCAAAGAGTAAAATGTGGATTTGTACACCTAACGATCAGTCCAGGCTTAACCACGACTGCCTGGGTTGATTAGGTTTGTTTGGCAATCCGTAAAATTCGATGTTCAATTACCTTTCAGAGTTCTGTGTACGGGAAGAATTGAAATGTATTTCAAAGGAGTGCGATTGAGAAAGAGAAAAGATTTAGTCTGTTATTTCATTTCTAATATTCTACTTGTACGATCTAATGAAACGAAAAATGGTTTTATAAAGGTTTGGTTGTCTAGGTACAGCATAGATATTTTTTTAAAAAAATATTGAAGCGATTGTCTTGAATAAATTTGATAATTTTTTTCCAAAATATCTTGAAAATAAAATCGTGTGTTTTGACAATACCATACTTTAGATTAAGCTTTCTCAACTGGATCAGTAGTAGAGTGTTTAGCTCTGGTACGTGGAGTTCCTGGTTCGATTCCCGGAAAGTAAGTTTGGGATGGACAATGTATCCGTCGGTTTTCTCAGAGTACTTACATATACTCCCACATTCTCATTCCAAAAATTCCTCCATCATCATTTACTAGCCTTAATGATCGTCTTCCTTAGCCTAAAGGGTATAATCGACCTTAAACTGAAAGATCTCTGGTGTTTAGCACAACCACGAAGAGTGCATAGCAATATTTTGAAATTTAAAAATAAATGTCGGGCCATTGCATTCAAAAGGGCTGATGGTAAACCTTAAAGTACTGGTTAGTTTACTCTTCCCCCTTTGATAACTAGTGAAAATACTCATTCGATTTCGGAGGAAAATACCGTCCTTCATTGATCTTTTAGTGTAATATAGAACTGTATTTACAACATAACAACAATCGTCCCATCATTTACATTATTATGGTTCAAATTATCATTTTAATATATCATCAAGCGCCTGATCTTTCACACTATTATGACTCAAATTAACATTTAATAAGTAATCAACCATCTCTTCATTCCCATAATTATGGTTCTAATCAACATTTAATTACTAAACAACCATCTCATTTTTCACATTAATATGACTCAAATTAATATTTAATAACTAATCAAACATTTCATATTTCACACTATTATAACTTAATTAACATTTAATAACTCATCTTACCTTTCACATTATGACACATATTAATAACTCAAAATTAATTAATAACTCTTATGGCTGTAATTAAGATTTAATAAGTAATCAACCATTTCATCTTTCACATTAATATGGCTCATATTAACAATTAATAAGTAATCAACAATAATATCATTTACACAATTATGACTCTAATTAACATTTAATAGGTAATCAACCATCTCACCTTTCAAATTAATGCGACTTCAATTGATATTTAATAACTAATCAAACGTCTCATCTTTCACATTAATATGACTCAAATTAACATTTAATAACTAATCAACAATAATATCATTTACATAATTATGACTCTAATTAACATTTAATACATAATCAACCATCTCATCTTTCAAATTAATGCGACTTCAATTAATATTTAATATCTAATCAAACGTCTCAACTCTCACATTAATATGACTCAAATTAATATTTAATAACTAATCAAACGTCTCATCTTTCACATTAATATGAGTCAAATTAACATTTAATAACTAATCAACAATAATATCATTTACATAATTATCACTCTAATTAACATTTAATATATAATCAACCATCTCATCTTTCAAACTAATACGACTCCAATTAATATTTAATAACTAATCAGACTCCTCACCTTTCACATTAATATGACTCAAATTGACATTTAATAACTATTAACTATATTATCATTTACGTACATAATTATGACTCTACTTAACATTTTATAGCTAATCAACCGTCACATCATTTACATTATTATGACTTAAATTACCATTTAATAAGTAATCAACTGTTTTATCTTTCACATTATTATGGCTCAAATAACGTTTAATAATTAATCAACCGTCTCATCAGTTACAAAATTATGGCTCAAATTAACATTTATTAACTAATCAACCGTCTCAGCATTTGCATTATTATGTCTCAAATTAACATTTAATCAACTTTAACATATTTTACATTATTATGGCTCAAATTAAAAGTTTAATAATATATTTGTTTCATGATATTTTGTTGTAAAAAGCAATTCCTTTTGTGATTGGTTTAATGGAGGGGAGGGGACCAAATCAAGGACGAAAAAGTGCTAGTGGTTAAAATCACTGCACTCAATGTTAAATGCTTAGATAATATTATAGAGATATTGGATTTCCCTCAAGCGTAAGAATATATAATGGATTAATCTGTTAT